>NC_135718.1:137928528-138302281 GCF_964656455.1 Halichoerus grypus | reverse complement strand
CCTGCTTCTCCCTCTGCCTCTCTCTGTCTCTTATGAACAAAATAAATAAAATCTAAAAAAAATAAAAAATAAAATCTCTTCTTTTATCCTGTAAGGACAAGTCTTTAGGACATCTCCTATCTGTGCACTATTATCCACACTTTTGAGGATAAGTCCAAAACTACCACAGTTTTTGTAGCTGGGAAAAGGAACTAGAACATGGTTAGTCACGCCTTTGCAATACTTGCACGCTAACTCTCTGAACATGCCAGGGTACAATTTGAACAATAGATTATGCACTTTCTTGTCTATGAAATGAATTCAGGACTGTTCTGCTCTGAGTTTTCTTTTCTTTACTTTTTTTTTTTTAAAGATTGTATTTATTTATTTGACACAGAGAGAGAGACGGTGAGAGAGGGAACACAAGCAGGGGGAGTAGGAGAGGGAGAAGCAGGCTTAGGCTTCCTTCCCCCCACCCCCGGAGCAGAGAGCCGGATGCGGGGCTTGATCCCAGGACTCTGGGATCATGACCTGAGCTGAAGGCAGATGCTTAATGACTGAGCCACCCAGGTGCCCCATCTTTTCTTTACTTTTAAAACTTGTTTGTCTATAGCTGTCAGACATGGCTTTTATTATGGTAAGAAAACAAGACATTTTCATCAGCATGTTAAAAAAAATCATAGTAATGATTTTACCTCATAGAAAACATATTTGAGCCTTTTTTTTTTTTTTTTTTTACTAAATTCTAATGTTCTTGAGACTCCAAATATATTCTATATGTAACTTTCACTGTACTGTATGGCTTTGATATTGAATGATACATGTGGTATAACCACCTCTACTTCCCTAGGGAAATAATTTTAGAGGAAAAAGAAAGCTATAAAAGAAATTATCAAGGGCATATGGACATAAAAGAAGAGACAATAAAATTTCCGGGCACAAGTAAGTACTCTAGGAGAAAAATTATGTTGATTATTCCCTAATATAACATGCATTTTTTTTTTTTTTGAACAGTTTGTGTTTTAATGAGAAGGACTTTATTTATGGCAGGCATCAGACTCTAGTTGAAAATGTACTTTAAACATTCTTAGCAGCTTTCTTAATTTTTCATATGCTGTTTTGTGCAGCTGTTTCTTCATTTTTTCCCTATCTCTATATTTTAATATATTTTTAATACTTTAATTACACTTTACATGCTGTTAATATTGCTTGTAAAGTTTACTTTTTTGGAATTAAGATTTAAATATTGTTTTCAAAGGAAAAAGAAATACCTCAAATGTCATTAATCATTTAAAGATCATTTTAAATATCTTTAACATTTTTTAATGTTAATGAACAAATTGTTAGTAAGTATTAAGATAAAATCATTTCTATGTCTTTTGGAGTTATCATCCAGTTTCTTTTTTATGATGGAAAATAGTCCTTCTCTTGTAATGTGCTATTCTAATCTGGGTTTCCTAATATGAGAAATCCACTTATATTTTAAATATGTAAAGACAAATGAAATGGTACTAAATTGTTTAAATAATAATTAGATGGCTGCTTTTATATATCATCCTTTCTATACTTGCCACAAAGCTGTTTAAGTACATTATTATCCCTAGGTATTTTTGCTTCTATTTAAGATTTTGAAACAATTTTTATTTAACTACCAAGGGAATGTATTATTTATTATCATATATTTAAACCATTATATTTCTCAACTTTAATTATAAATGTATCTTTTTCATTGCTTCTGATGATACTCATTAAACCAAGTGACAACTATTTTTCTTGTTCATATACTTTTTTTTTTAAAATAGATCTTCTCTGTGACTTATGAAGAATATTATTGTTGGCACTCAAAGACTAGTGATCTGTACACAATTAGCCTGTGGCCTCATTAATTTCTTCAAGTAATGAAGCTAATTACCCACATATTTATCTTTTTATTCATGCATTATTTCTAGAGGAAATAAATACTTCATATATGATATTAATAAGAGAGTGAGAGTGTCTTTCCTCAAAAAGTGCTGCTATTGCACTGTAGTAAGACATGTTTGAATTTAAATTCAGAAGAATTTGAACTTAACTGCTTGTTTTGTAATTAACTAACTGTATGGCATTTAGCAGGTTACTTAAGCTCTTTTAAATTTACTCATTTTTAAAAATGAAAATAGCTGTAATCATCTTCAAAAACTGCTGTAAAAGCCTAATTAAATTCAAAATCATAAATGTCTTGACAGTTGGTAGACGTCTACTGCTGCCATGCATTAGGATGAAAAACCATGAATGTTTTAAACTCTAAGGAAACCTATCTGGGATATACACGAAACTTCTGTGGCAACTACAAAGCAGTTTGGTAATAATGATTTATTTCCCATAATTCTATTACTTATGCCATCCTTTATAAACTCCTTATGAAATCTTTATTTTGAGAGAACTCAAAAAATAAGTAGTAACATAAATTTACTTTCCCTCTCTATTATAAGCCACCCAAGTTGGAATCTTATGAACTTTATAGTCAGGATAAGCTATATTACATTGATGTAACAAAATAAAAAGCATATTCTTTCTTTTGTGCCTCTACTTTCTCAATAATACTGTGATCTATGCCTTCTTTCGTAGGCTATGGGCTTGACCTCTGTATTCTGAAATAATATCTTGACTTTTTTGATTAGTATTTAAAATATTAGATTTATTGTTACTTAGTATTTAAAATATTAGATTTATTATTACTCTTCTGACTTTATTGGACTGGAAGAATAAATTGTTTCCCCCACTCCACAAAAAAACAAGTTGTAGCTAAAAATGTATAAACATTTGTTTGCAAAGAAATGTGACTATTTTTTGCAATTTTAAAGTGTACACAGAATGAATTAAACAATCTTTCTATTTCTTTTTTTGGCTCATTGGTAAGTATTATGATTATCAAGTTTCTGTTAATGCCATCCTCTATATAAGAAACCTTGAAAAGTCTCAGAGTTATCATTGTTAAATATACAGATAGATGACCTAATGTGGATTTCTTGAGGTCTGAACCATGTCTGTTTTATTCACTTCTTGAATTCCATTCTGACACAGAACCTAGCACTTGGTAGATACACCAAATTGTTTGCCAAAAAAAAAAAAAAAAAAAGTCAAATGTGTAATATACAACTGATACTGGAAAGAACTGCACCAACAATTTCATTTTTAATATCAATTTATTATAGAATATTCATTATCTTTAAAAGATAATGTAGTCTTCAAGTTTCTATGGTGACTTTATAATATTTTTTTTTTTTTTATTTGAGAGAGAGAGAATGAGAGAGAGAGCACATGAGAGGGGGGAGGGTCAGAGGGAGAAGCAGACTCCCCACCGAGCAGGGAGCCCGATGCGGGACTCGATCCAGGGACTCCAGGATCATGACCTGAGCCGAAGGCAGTCGTCTAACCAACTGAGCCACCCAGGCGCCCTATAATATTTTTACACATACAAAATAATATTCCTAAACATTCAATACAATGAAAACATATGCTTTATAAGGGTTAAATCCTAGAATCATAACATAAAATTCAAATGATATGTAGTCAAATATCCTCTTAAAAAATTAAATAGCCCATAAAGTACTGTATTCATACATATGATTTCATAAAAGTCCAACACAGTTAGCTGTTCCTCTAGCATTAGAACAGATTGCTGTTTATTTGATAGAACATCAAATGTAAATGATTTCTCCTTTAAGGACATGTTTCATAATAAATGCATGAGGTTAACATTAGAATCACATTCAATGATAAGCACATGGGACATGAGACTATCTGAAGGAATCTAGAATAATATCTCTAATCTATATTCACTCAGGGGCATAAATTTATTGATCAAATGAAAAGTGAATAAAGCCTGCCTTATATAAATCAATCTCTCGGGCTCAGTCGGTTAAGCAACTGCCTTCGGCTCAGGTCATGATCCCAGGGTCCTGGGATCAAGTCCCACATCGGGCTCCCTGCTCGGCGGGGAGCCTGCTTCTCCCTCTCCCCCTCCCCCTGCTTGTGTTCCCTCTCTCGCTGTGTCTCTCTCTGTCAAATAAATAAATAAAATCTTTAAAAAAAAAAAAAATCAATCTCTCTTTCTCTCTCTCCTATCCACATTTTTTAAACTTATATAACACATATAATCAAATTCTTCATAATTTAGAAATGAATAATATAATACTACTTTGCATATGCAATGTGATGTGTAGTATAAAATCAATATTAGGTTAAAAAAAATCCATGGCGGGAACACGTGGGTGGCTCAGTTGGTTGAACATCTGCCTTCGGCTCAGGTCATGACCGCAGGGTCCTGGGATTGAGTACCACATCCGGGTCCTTTCTCAATGGGAGCTTGCTTCTCCCTCTGCCTGCACTCCCCTGGCTTGTGCTTTCTCTCTCTCTCTCTGTCCAATAAATAAATAAATGAAATCTTAAAAAAAAAAAATCCATGGCAATAATGCTGGGATGAAATGTGCCATAGCCACTGATTATCTTATAGCAATACAGTATGTATGGCATTTTTTTCCCGTTCAATTTTCTGGATATCTAAATTTTCTGTAAACAACGCAGATTACTCTTATAACATTTAATCCCAAACCTTTTAGCAATAAAAATACACTTTAAAATAATCAATTTACATCCATCATAATTGTTAAAGTATTTATTGTGATTTTGCATGGAGTGTAGGAACATTCAATATCCACTTAAATATTTACCATACTTTGTGAAAACTTTCATGTCTTTTCTTTTTTTCTTTTTTCTTTTTAATTTTTTTTAAAGATTTTATTTATTTATTTGACAGAGAGAGTGAGAGAGCACAAGTAGGCAGAGCGGCAGGCAGAGGCAGAGGGAGAAGCAGACTCTGCCGAGTAGGGAGTCCGAGTTGGGGCTCGATCCCAGGACCCTGGGATCATGACTAGAGCCAAAGGCAGATGCTTAACTGACTGAGTCACTGGGCACCACTTGTGTATTTTCTTTTTTTAAAAAAAATCTTGGCATTTCATAGATAGAGCCACCTTGGGAATGATGGAAATTAAGACAGCATAAATATTTTTGTGTATTTGTATCATCAAAGAAGATAGGGTAGTGCATGACAGAAAAGCAAGTGGAGCCAAGATTTGCAGGCAGGAATAAATATAAATAGAGTGAGTATGGGAAGAGGCATAAAGACTAATCTCACTAGATCAGGGAGTTTTTGTAAACAAGGAATATAATTTTGTTAAATTGAAGACAAGTTGCCTGCATAGCCATGAATATCCAGATCTGCAAATAATGGACAGCCATTACAGTTTTCAGAGAAGTTAATGATACAATAAATGTTAGTTTTGGAAGTCTCTTCTGTCTGTGAAATGTAAGATAAATTGTATTTTGATTGTTTTACCTTTAAGCTTACTGAACAAAGGTTAGGACTATACAATCTTATCATGATGTATCTTAACTAATAAAATCTACTTCATTATTTATGCTCACACACTAAGGACAAGATCTGAGACTGAAGCTACTAAAATCAGCAAAACATATGTGATTAACCATGGGTAGACGTTTTCTGCCACTAGAGATAGTATGTAAATGTATTACCGATTCTACTAAAGCAATTCCCAAATCTCATCAATGAGGCTAATCTCAAATCACATTGAGAAAACTAACACAGAAGCAATGCAAAATAAAACTTTATCTGGTCACTTGAAACATAAAATCTTATAGCAAAAGAAAAATCTGCGTAAAGACAATAAAAATAGAGGCAAAGAACGCATGTACTGCATTTTCTTTGTTTGCAGCATTGACTAGGAAAATATTTTATGTTTAGTGATGAATGACTTAACACTAACCAAATAAATAATTGCAATAATTAAGATTGATGGATAATCTATTAGTATTTGACAATGACATTCACTATGGTAATAATATTTTCTTGGCTCTCAAATTACTGTCACCTAGGTCTCTTTCGTCTCTTTAATCTATTGGTAGGCTTCTTTTATGAAAATTAATTGTGCTTGTTATCTTGTGTCATTCAATGATTAGGCAGGCGTTTATTGAAGCTTATCACATGTGAGACAATATGCTCAACTTAAGTGAGGACTACAAAGAGGAAAAGAATACCACTTATACCTTGAGGAGCTTATTTTGTATTGAAAGAGATATGCAAACAGTATTTTCAATGGAATGTAATAAGTATAATGATCAAAGCAGATATAGCATTAAGGAGTAATAGGTAAGCTTAGCTAGTCAAGCAATATTGTAAGTAATGTAACCCAATCTGGGTCTTTAGTGACAAGAATGACTTAGCAGCCTAAGAAAGTTGAAAATGGCATTCCAGACAGAAAGTAAAACAAAACAAAACAAAAAACACAAAATCTTCAGAATACATCATGAATGTAATCAGTGAATACTACTCAGCAGAACTGAACTGTAAAATGTAACTTAGGGAAAGGTGACAAATGAAAGGAGGCCAATCAATGCCAATCACTGCAGTGACCATATTATTATTTCTCCTATGAAAATGAAGCTCAGCAACTACAGTGAGGTTGGTTCGAAGCACCTGCCTACCTTAATAAGTTGATTTGTTTTCTTGTGTTAGGCAGAATCTTACCATATTCTGCCACTTTTGTCAGCCAAACATTCAGACTTTTCATTTTTTTAAAAGATTTATTTATTTATTTGAGAGACAGAGAGCATGAGTGGGAGGGGCAAGGGAAGAAGGAGAAAACAGACACCACGCTGAGCCCAGAGCCTGACACATGGCTTGATCTCATGACTCTGAGATCATGACCTTAGCCAAAATCAAGAGTCGGTGGCTTAACTGACTGTACCACCCAGGCACCCCAAGACTCTTTATAATTGCTCTTTTTGCAGCATTTCCCATACTTGTTTTGAGGAAAATAAGGTAATTTTCCTGTGTATTCTAAACTTGTCTCACATGTCATATCAGAATCACCTGAGGGAGCTATTTTCAATGCATATTCTTGGTTTTCTTCTTCTCTTGGAAATTTTGATTTCACATGTCTGGATTTGTGCCAATTTATTTGCATTTATTACAAGAATTTTGTATGATTCTAATGCAACATTGGTTTTTGATGTATATCTGGAAGAGACTTGATTATAGATAAGATAATTACAAAAGTAATTGAAGAGACTGTAAAAAATATTCAAATATGTTTTAATTATTCCTTTTTATGTAGTTTAGTTGCATATTTGATCTTCAGAATAATAAGGTTAGAAATGTGCAGAAATGAAAAAAAGAGTAAACAAAAGCATGGAAGAAAGGAATTGGAGACAAGAGAAAACTAATTATGGTCTGGTAAGAAGAGAACAAACGGGAAAGGAAGTGGCATATTCTGTACATTTATTTTGTTGTATCTAAATTATAAACACAAATGTTTCTAAAAAAGCCAATAATAGGGACGCCTGGGTGGCTCAGTCAGTTGAGTCCCACTCTTGGTTTATCTCCAGTCATGGTGACAGGGTTGTGAGATCTGGTTCGTGCTGGTTCCAGGCTCAGCGGTGAGTCTGCTTGAGATTGTCTCTCTCCCTCTGCTCCTTCCCCCACTTATGCTTGCTCCCTCTCTCTCTCTCAAATAAATAAATAAAATCTTAAAAAAAAAGAAAGCCAATAATACGAGTTTTCACAGCATTAATAATAATAATACAGTGCCAGCATTAATTTAATGGGAAAGAACAGTGTACTCCATTTTGCTGCATAGTTTTAAATAGGCAAGAATAGAGCCAGTTTTCAAGAAGGGATAATTTTATTATTACTAAGTTATTTTAGTCCATAGCAGATCAGCCTACCATGAAATTATAATTGACTCTTGAACAACATGGGTGTTAGGGGAGCCAACACCCCCTTCCCCATCACGCAGTTGAAAAGCCTCCTATAACTCTTGACTTCCCCAAAATTTAACTACAAGTAGCCTACTGTTGACTAGAAGCCTTATTGATAGCATAGTAGATTAAAACCGATTTTATATATATATGTACATATATATATTATACGCTGCATTCTTATAGCAAAGTAAGCTAGAGAAAAGAAAATGTTATTAAGAAAATCATAAAAAAGGGGCACCTGGGTGGCTCAGTTGGTTAAGTGACTGCCTTCGGCTCAGGTCATGATCCTGGAGTCCTAGGATCGAGTCCCACATCAGGCTCCCTGCTCAGTGGGGAGCCTGCTTCTCCCTCTGACCCTCCACCCTCTTGTGCTCTCTCTCTCATTCTCATTCTCTCTCTCAAATAAATAAAATCTTTTAAAAAAAAAGAAAATCATAAAAAAGAAAATATGCATTTCTACTACTGTACTGTATTGGACCTATGCAGTTCAAATCCATGTTGTTTAAGGGTCAACTCTAATAGAAAATAAAATGGATAAAAAGCACTTATGTTGAAAACAAAGTCCTTGGCTATAGGTACCAGCTTCAGGAACTTCATATGTGTAAAATATATATACCCCATTTTTAAGTTTTCTTTGTGGATATAGAATTACCAGCTGATGTGAAAAAACCTTAACAATTATCCATTCATTATTAAATATTTTCACTGAGTCTTTTTTCTTGTTTTCTTAGTTGTCTTTTTTATTGTTTGACCATATTTTTCTTCCCTTTTCTATAATCACTTTGGTTCTAAAGTTCTTTTTTTTTTTTTTTTTTTTTTTTTTTTTTTTAAAGATTTTATTTATTTGACAGAGAGAGACACAGCGAGAGAGGGAACACAAGCAGGGGGAGTGGGAGAGGGAGAAGCAGGCTTCCCGCCGAGCAGGGAGCCCGATGCAGGGCTCGATCCCAGGACCCTAGGATCATGACCTGAGCCGAAGGCAGACGCTTAACGACTGAGCCACCCAGGCGCCCCTGGTTCTAAAGTTCTAAAGCAGGGTCTGTCAACTAACCAAGCCAGAGCCCTGGAGGTGACTCAGTCTCAACAAATTGGTAGGTGTGTGTGTTCAGGTGTGGAGGATTTACGTGAGAGGGTTCATAAGAGATGTGAGCTTAAAATATTACTTCTTGATAGTGCACTGAAACCCTACATTTTTGACTATTGAACTATCAAGAATTATATTTATTCAAACCCCTCATTTATACGATTTTTATATTTTACAGAGTCCTTTAAACTTATTGTCAAATTTAAGTCATCATTGACCCAATTTTTCTGACTGAATTTTCTAACACATTGTTAATAAACAATGCTTTTTGTTTTATGACTTCTAGGTAATTTTTCCATTAATAATAGCTCATTGCTGTGTTAGCATAAAGAAAAAAAATAACAGAAGTTGGCTAAGATTTTTTTAAAGATTTATTTTTTATTTGTCAGAGAGAGAGAGAGAACATGATCAGGGGAGTGGCAGGGAGAGGGAGAAGCAGGCTCCCCATTGAGCAAGGAGCCCAATGCAGGACTATCCCAGGACTCTGGGATCATGACCTGGGCTGAAAGCAAATGCTCAACCAACTGAGCCACCCAGGCAGGCATCCTGGCTAACTGAATTTTAATAAAATAAAAAAAATTTCAAAATTGAGCAACTTTCTTTTCAATTATGTCTATATTATACATTTCAATTATATATATTTGAAATGTATTTTATATATATATACATATATATATATAGAGAGAGAGATTGCTTAAGTATAGTCTGCCTGCACTTTTCTTTTGAATGTACATGTTTTTAAGAAATGTGGCTTTGAAACCAACAAAAGTACATTCAAAATCAAGTGAAAAAATTATTTCCATATTCTATAATTCATTGCAAACAAGATCCTTCTCTTTAAGAAACTGCTTCCATCTTAGTCTGGAAATACTAACTATGAAGATGCATTAAATAATTTTACTGCTGTGCTGTTATTTGACCCTAGGATGTCATCAATTTGGAAACAAGCAACTTTTATTAAGCTGAGGAAAAGAAAGCTCATATGAACTATTTCATTTACTTTATAATGGACATTTATATTGTAGGTCACTAAAATACAGTCTTGAGGATTGATAATATTTCAATGTTTTAGTTGGTAAACCAAATTAAAATATATTGTTCAAATGAAAAGAAATATACAAAAAATAAAGAATACAATGGACAGTCTCATAAAGTTATTAGGAGGAAAAAGAAATACAGAGAAAGAGCTCTAGTATGGTACCTAACACATGACATTCAATTAACCAACATTGGCCATTATCAATATTAATACCGAAAGAAGCAATTTTCATTTAGGTTTGAGGAATATTATGCAGAGTATAAGTTGCTAGCTTCTGTGATATGCAATACTGATTTGCTCTTCCATTATTATGCATTTAATACACAGTAACAAATGCATTTTAATGGAAGAAAAGAGCTGTGACTTGTAGAAAATGTCAGGGGAAATAAATTACAAGCAGCCAGTAGATAATGAGCAGAACGATAAAACTGTATAGCAAATATCCTATGTTAATGAATAGCACTGTGACAAAAAGAAAGCACAACTGTATTTTCTTTTTGTAATGTTACCACTTTCATAAAGAGTAGTAGTATAAAATAATTTTATTTTCATATAACTAAGAATTTATTATTTTATATTAATCATAGTATTTGGATTTTCTAACGTCCAATATAAAGTCTGTGACATGTTTATAACCCTTAAAAGGTCCCTACGTAGTATTTGTTGAAGAACAATAGCTTCCCAGAAAGTTGAAAGAAAAATCTCTGTAGGAATTAATTTTCATCAATACTTCAGAAAATTAGAAAAACTATTTTATAAAATATTAATGTTCTAAAGTAATTAAATGTTGTTTTTAAATACTAATTATAGAATCAGAAATAGGTTTAATTACTACAGATTATTTATACTTAAAAAAAAACCATACAATTTTTGACTACAGTTACAATATAATTTATTTTTTGGGGGCGCCTGGGTGGCTCAGTCGTTAAGCGTCTGCCTTCGGCTCAGGTCATGGTCCCAGGGTCCTGGGATCAAGCCCCACATCAGGCTCCCTGCTCAGTGGGGAGTCTGCTTCTCCCTCTCCCACTCCCCCTGCTTGTGATCCCTCTCTTGCTGTGTCTCTGTCAAATAAATACATAAAATCTTTAAAAAAAAAAACAAAACAAAAAAACAATATAATTTATTTTTTGTTAAGATTTACTTATTTATTTGAGAGAGAGAGAGCAGGGGGAGGGGCAGAGGAGAGAGAACCTTAAGCAGACTCCACGCTGAGTGCAGAGCCTGACGTAGGGCTTGATCTCACTACCCTGAGATCATGACCTGAGCTGAAAACCAAGAGTCAGACCCTTAACTGACTGTCAGCCAGGCACCCTTACAATATAATTTTAATGAAAGTTTGTTATATCTCAAACCTTGGGAGATGTTTTTTTAATTGAAAGAAATGTTGAGATTTTGCTTCAAAAATCTAGATTTAAAACTTGAACGTTACTTCATAGGATTCATGCATGTAGCCTTTGCAGATGTTACCTCAAATGCTTAGAGTTGCAAGAGAGTAAAGGAAGTTTAAATATGGTAAATTTTGGTTTAAAAACTCTCAGAAAGGTTCAATAATAATTGTGAGTGAAGTACAATTTTTTTCCTCCAATGTTTCTGTAAGATAAAATTTCCCCATTTTTACTTTGCATATATGAAGAAGATAATTTTATTGTTCGATAGGTAAGAAAAATTGATTATTTTTAAAATTTGGCAATTCACTTTTTTCATATGCTCTGGAACAGTATTTTTAGAAGCATAAAATTCTATCATAATCCAAGAAATCCAAAGCATGTTTTGTTGAAGACATTCTTGCAGGAAGACCTTTTCATAGAAAAAAGGGAAGGAATGGGGGGGAGGAGGTGGAGAAGGGGAATGAAGAGTGGGGAAGGAAGAAGATAAGGAGGAGAGTAAGAGGAGGGGGAAGGGGATTAGGAGGGACAGGAAGAAATAGATACAAGATAAAAGGGGAACAAAATATCCCATGCTTTGGGGCCCTTGGGTGGCATAGTTGGTTAAGCGGCAGACTTGATTTCAGCTCAAATCATGATCTCAGGGTCCTGGCATCTAGCCTTGCTCAGCATGGAGTCTGCTTGAGATTATCTCTCTTTTTCTCTCAGCCTCCGCCCCCACTCACATGCTCTCTCTCTCTCTCTCAAATAAATAAATAAATAAATCTTTTAAAAAAATTCCATGCTTTAAAAATTGAGAGACGCTTGTCGGGTACCTGGGTGGCTCAGTTGGTTGGGCGACTGCCTTTGGCTCAGGTCATGATCCCAGAATCCTGGGATCGAGTCCCACATTGGGCTCCCGGCTCGGCGGGGAGCCTGTTTCTCCCTCTGACCCTCTCCCCTCTCATGCTGTTTCTCTCTCTCTCTCTCTCTCTCAAATAAATAAATAAATAAATAAATTCTTTAAAATAAATAAATAAATAAATAAATAAAAATTGAGAGATGCTTGTAAAGTATTTTTAGAATATATTTCCTCAGTTACAAATTCTCATTCATTAACATGTCATTGAAATATTGCAACAGGAACATTTATTTGTTTATATAAATGTTACAAATATACAGTGTAAAAAAAAAAGGCTGTCAGCTTTACCTTTAAAATTCAGTAAATTCAAATGCTGTTTTCAAATTCTCCTGCCCTCACCACCTGACAACTATACTACTTCCTTCACAAATCCAAAGTTCTACTGCAGAAGTTTCACGGGGAAATGAGAATTATTATAAAATCTTGTTTCAGGAGATCTTCAAAATTACTGAATAGCCATATTCTAGGCTGATCCAAGCTTCTGTCCTCACCCTTTCTTCAAAGTAGTCTCCACACAGCAACCAGGTTATGCAATTAAAAATCTAAGCCATGGGATGCCTGGGTGGCTCAGTCGGTTAAGCATCTGCCTTCAGCTCAGGTCATGATCCCGGAGTCTCTGTATTGAGCCCCACATCGGGCTCCCTTCGCAGCAGGGTGTCTGCTTCTCCTTCTCCCTCTGCCCCTGCTCCTTCTCTCTCTCTCTTACTCACTTTTTCTCTCTCAAATAAACAAAATCTTAAAAAAAAAAAAAATCTAAGCCATATCATGATAATTCTTTTTTTAAAAACACTTCTGTGGTTTTTCACTCAAGTAAAACCCAAAGTCCCTATTTTGACTCACAAGACCCTGTGGGATCTTGACCCCTATTAATTATTTGATCTTTGTAAATCATAGTATTCTTTCTTATTTATTTTGTTTAATTCTTTTCTCTCACGTTAGAATTATGCTACATGAAAGTGGACAACTTTTCACTGCTTTATCTCCAGGAGCTACAATTCACTTGGCAGATGGTAAACACTCACTAAATACTTTCAAATAAGTGAATCACTTAAAATATTTTTTTCTTTGAATGTGTATTAAAGCTTTTAAAAATAAAATATTTTATTCAAAGGAAAATACTGGCCTAGAGATTCTTTTAGTTTTTATTTTGCTGTTTTTAATTAGATTATCTCTGCTAATGTAAATTTTAATGTTGGAAACTGTGAGCATTTCCTAAATTTTAAAATAAAATTCATGGGATTTAAACATTTGCTTTTTTTATTCAAAGGAACAAAAAAAGACAAATGATTCTTCTGTTTTTTTTATATTGCATAAATATAATTTGGAATCTAAACTTATTTTTCTTTCTCAGTAATTAACCAACTATTCCTAATGCTTTTTAAAGCCACTCTTCATTTTTCTTTATGAGTCCACTTCAGTGATAAAATTGTACAATATATTAACAACTGCTTTTACAATACCTTGTGTTCCATTGAACAGCTTGCAAAATACTGCAATGTTAGCAGTACAGCTTCCTCATAAAAGGTCTTTAATTGGGCGCCTGGGTGGCTCAGTCTTTAAGCATCTGTCTTCGGCTCAGGTCATGATCCCAGCGTCCTGGGATCAAGCCTCACATCCAGCCCCGCATCCAGCCCCGCATGGAGCCCTGCGTCTAGCCCCGCATCGGGCTCCCTGCTCAGCAGAAGCCTGCTTCTCCCTCTCCCACTCCCCCTGCTTGTGTTCCTGCTTTCACTACCTCTCTCTCTGTCAAATAAATAAATGAAATCTTTAAAAAAAGTCTTTAATTTGTTAAATTTCCTACTGTCAACCTATAATTTCATTCAAGGGTAATAAGTTTTACTTGACTGTTGTAGAATTTTCGTACTATATATTATTAAATTCGATTTGTTGATTTTTGAATCGGGAGTTTGTATCTGTATCTGTTGGTTAAATTGATCTATTGTTTATTTAGTTTGTTTATTGATTGATTGATTGATTTTAGGTTCAATTCTGTTGTTTATTCATTAGTTTAGCTCTCTTAGTTTACATTTCAATGTTGACAGCTTCAAATATTTCC
Organism: Halichoerus grypus; assembly: GCF_964656455.1. Taxonomy (NCBI): domain Eukaryota; kingdom Metazoa; phylum Chordata; class Mammalia; order Carnivora; family Phocidae; genus Halichoerus; species Halichoerus grypus. The sequence goes on along the minus strand of NC_135718.1, from coordinate 138,288,016 downwards.
TAAAGTTTAAAGTAATATTGATGGGATTTAATACCTATTCCATGACATTTGGAAGAAATGTTTTTGTTAAAGTAGTAACTTAAGGATATTTTCAATTTCTCCTAACGTTTTTTGAAAATACACATTTTTTAATTCTGCTAATTCTTGATAACAGAAGACAAATATTTAATTTTTCTCTAGAAATAAACATGGTTGGTTGAAAAGAAATGATGCTAATGTAAGTTAGACAGCTTAGTTAAGAAAAATGACTTAGGAAAAATAATGCTTGAAAAGTAGTGGTCACATATATTTAGTCCTAAAAGAGGAAGTTTATCCCATTCTGCTTGCAATAGCACAAGTATATGGACCAAGGATATCCTGTAGGAATATAGATAAAAGATAGCATGAAATTATATTTTAAGAACTAAAGTACTTTCATACATTTATGTGAGAACAAAGGAAGAGCATAAACAATGTACTTCCCATGCTCGCTTCTGGAATACAAAAGCTGTTATGGAATACAGAAAGCACAGCAGAGTGGGAATGAGGAAGACAGCTCAGAGTGGACAGGGCTTCACAGTCTGGGAACAGCCTCTGTGTGCTTGCTGTTGTCAGGGCAGGGCCCTTCTGTATAAAAGATACTATTATCGGGCGCCTGGGTGGCTCAGTCGTTAAGCGTCTGCCTTCGGCTCAGGTCATGATCCCAGGGTCCTGGGATCGAGTCCCACATCGGGCTCCCTGCTCGGCGGGAAGCCTGCTTCTCCCTCTCCCACTCCCCCTACTTGCGTTCCTGCTCTCGCTATCTCTCTCTCTGTCAAATAAATAAATAAAATCTTTAAAAAAAATAAAAATAAAAATAAAAAAAATAAAAGATACTATTATTCAATGAGAATGCAAGTTTTAGTAAGAAAAATAAATACTTCTAAAAACAGAATGATTGGCTCATCCTGTAATATACTGTGTGCCTTTTATAACATATGAAATTGTATATATAAGGTTTAAACTTTGTTACATTTAAAAGTAAAATAATTACAAATCTTAAATTAAATCAGTCTCTGATAATGTAAGTAATGTTTAGAAATCTCTTACCTAATAATTCAGGACAGTCAAAAGTAAATATATCATTTAATTAAATCAGTCTCTCAGATAATTATGTTTCAAGATACACCCTTATATATATTGTTGAGGGTGTATATAAATATATATGTGTGTATGTTTATATATATACACACACTGATATATGCATTTCTGTTGTATAAATGTTTCCCTCAAACAAGCTAACATTCTTCTCATATTTGTAATTAAATTTGCTCTACATTAGTTTGAGTTTTTCAACTCTGACATTAAACTACAGAAATAAATAATAAAAGAAAAATATTATACCACCCTTTTAATAAAGTATACTTAAAACTTTTCAGATAAATATTAATTACTGTAAAAATATTTGTTTTCAAAATGGTTAAGATAACTTCCTCATTACTTTAAAATTATTTTGCAATATATCAAATACACTTATTTGACACTCTATTTTTATTGAGAGCATAAACTTCCTGACATATGAGTTTTACTGGCATGTAAATAGTGAAAACCGTTGATGTTAATGTCATGTGAGGCTATTAAGCAGAAGAACAAAAGCAACAGAACCACTGAGCTTCTAAATCCTATTAGATCATGCAAATCATGATACAAAGGTGATGGGCACAGATATTAATATTCCTTGGAAAACAGTTTTCACTTATACTACTGTGAACGCACTGTTAGGACGTTGGTGGTCTTAGGTATTACTTCCCACATCTTTGGATGTGAAACAAAGGTGAGCGAGGGGGATGGAGACAATGCACTATTAGTATTCTCGGAGGACTTAGTGAGAAAAATAGGAAGTGCCCCATGCAATGATAGCACACAAGTCAGTTTCCTTTGAGGAAGCAATCTCCTAAGTTCTGTTGTATACTTTTACTATAATTATCAATTGCTGTGATTATCAAATATAGTTTAGCATTTGTTATCTTTTCGCAGGTTATAAAAATTATCTCTATGAAGTCTTTCTGTTTTCTTTCTCACTATTATTCTCCTAATAGGAATTTGTTTTCTGCAAGTTGGAAAATTTCGTTATAATAACTGTAAGCTGTTCCAGGTTTGTCCGATCTACTGAACATGCACATAAAGTCAGAAGAAAGGAAGCGTGCACTGAATGTCACGCATCAAGGATGTTGAAAAGGGTCACATTGACATATTTGACTCCAGTTTGTGACCAAAGATGCCAGTAAATTCTGACAGGAAGCAGCAGTACTTTTGTTAAATTGCTATAATAAATTGTTAATCTCTTTTAAAAGCTGGGAGGTGTCATGGGTGGGGGGATGTGTAATCCAGAACTTTATAACTCGTGAAAATTCGCTATAAATTTAGAGTATAAGGAACAGCAAGAGGAAGGTGCGGTGCTTTTTTAATTTTATTTTACAAACTATACTTGAGAAATATTTAATCTTCATTTATAAATACTTTAAAAATATTTAGTTAGCATAGATCCTGATAAAGAGCGTCAGCAGAATCAAAGAATAATTTTTATGTAAGGTAATGTATTTTAATATATACTTGGTTTCTCTTTTCTTTTGGTTTCAAGCCATCTTTAAATAGTGAAATAGGTAAGTGAATAATATAAATGTCTCATAATTAAAACTTACAATGAATACCATTATAAAAGGTAGAATATAACCTCAATTTTGTTTTTCTTTGTATGATGGAGACCTTGTAGAAAAAGAAAATATATCCACATGTATTTAAATTTTAGTTTGTAAAGTAGGGCCTAATATATCACAACACATATTTTATTAATCATCTCTATTACGCCATATTGAAGGGATGCCTCTGGTTAATTGACTATGTGTAGGTCATCATTTTACCACATATAATGAATAATGGAATTAAAGGATATGGTATTTATAGATAAGGAAAATAAGTACTAAAGAAGTTAATTGACTTTCCTAATATCAAACTATCTATTCTCAGGGCAAAACATGAAACTTACAGCATAATGACCATTTTTTTAAACTCAATTTCATTCTCACATTTTGAATGACAATTTCAATAATTTAAATATTTTAAAAAATTATATATTTTTTTAAAAAGTAATGCTATAAACATTTTTTATATCATTTAAAAATAGTTCTTTTTAGATTCCCCTTTTTTTACTTCACATTAATGGCAAACATAATACATAAACATGTTTTCTTGGTGAAAATAAACAAAAAATATCACTAAATCTAAAACTCATTTTTAAACTCTATCCCCGTGTTGTTCCCCGTCTCAAAAGTAGCTTTTTCCAGCAACTATGGTTGAATGACATTCAAGCCCAGAATTTAGAGGTTGGGAAAATGCAATAATTTTTTTGTTTACAAATCTGCAATTTTGGCAAAGCTTAGTGGGGTACACTTAAATGATAGGGGCTAGAATGATCTTAAGGCTGGCTTAGCACCTGCCTTTGCCTTTGCATGTGGACTGTGCTTCCTGACCACATGGTGGCTCAGTTACAAGGTCAATTTTCTGAAAAAGAGAAAGTGAGCCCGATGATTTATCTCCTTTTATTCCTTAGCTTTGGGAACCACACTGTATAACTTGTGCCACATTCCCATCATCAAGACCATCACAAAACTACTCCCAGTTTCGAGGGGAAGGAAATGTACACTCCATCTCTTAATAGATAGTGGGGAAATTCTGGAAGTTCGTATGAGACCATACATGTTGCTGTGGCCATTATCTGGTCACAACAATTTACATTTTCCCCATACAAAATACAGTGATCCCTCTGTTAAGAACTCCAAAATTTGCACTTTGTTATGGCATCAGTCTCAGGTTCCAGGACCAAAATCACATCATCTAGATCAGGTCTAAGTTTATATGAGGCACATTGGATGTAATTCATTAAGTAGAGATCCTTAAGTATACTTTTTTTTCACAATCTGAAAACCTGTAAACAAATGACATGTTAAATGCTTTATACATACCCAACACACAATAGTGAGATGGACATAGGATAATCCCTACAGATCCTTTCATTCAAAAAGAGAAGTAACAAGAGGTATGCATAGGTCATTGGTTCATATCAATTCTGAAATTTAGGCAGGCATATATTGGCTTAATTCTACTGTTAGGGAAAATTCATAGCCTTACACCTACTTGTTGCAGTCTTTTCCATCTTAAGAAATGAAAATTTCATCTTCATTTACCTACATCAAAAATCTCTGGTGTTATTCCTAACCTTTCTTCTCTCATGCCTTCAGCTACTGTATTGCATATTTGAAAGTTGCTAAGAGTAGATCTTAAAAGTCCTCATTACAAGAAAAAAATGTTGTAACTATGTATGTTGACAGATGTTAACTAGACTTACTGTGTGATCATTTCACAATATACACAAATATTGAATCATTATGTTGTACACCTGAAACTAACAGAATGTTGTAATCAATTAAGTATACCTCAATAAAAATGAATAAATAAAATGTTTCTTGTCATTGTTGTTGTTTGAGTAGAAGAAGAGAGTCTATGTTAACTGTTGTAAGTTTATGTTTTTATATATTTTTATCACAATTTAGGCAAAACATATTTTATAGATATGATTGGGTAGGTACAAAAAGTTTTTTTGTCTTGATTAGGAAACTGATTATACTTTATGAGTTATACCCTAAAATTTGATAAATAGTATTTAGAAATGTTTGAAGGAACTTTTTATTTGATAGAATCTAGATCACAAGGAATCTAATCTACAGGTAATGTGGCTTCAGCATTAGATTTAGATAGGAGTAATTTCAATATAATACAAATTAAATAAAACCATTTATATTGTATTTAAATATCAAAGTAGTAAATATTCTACCTTGATTAATTATCTAACTGACAACGGAATATTTCCCACAAGTAGGTATTACTCATGAATATTACTTTATTAAACTTTATTCTAGGGAAATAAGGTTTTGAAATAGAGGATTGATTTTAAAAATCATGCAATGGAATTAATTGTTAAAATAATGTATTCCCAAATGTACTAGGTAATTCATTATAAAAATAATTCTTTGTTATCTCTTATGTGCTTTCCTTAATATAGTAGATTAAAAATTAACAAGTTGATTTGATACAATTATAAATATTTGACATTCATTAACACATACATAAGAGTTTATATGCACATACATTTTTAACTATGTAATGAGCAAATTTTTAGACCAGAGTCTAAGCAAACCATAAGTAAACTGTCATATTTTGTCCTTTCAAAAAGAAAAAGGTATTTAAACTTGAAAGGTCAAGAGCAATGATAGCTAACTATCACTCTGGAGGTCTCTCTATTCTTAAATTGTTCTTTGTAGCAAGAAACCCTGCCGCTCTCACCTTAGCTAGGTAAACAGTAGGAATGGCTCTCCAAAGCCGTTGATCTATGACTAGGAGGTGGTCTAATCATTTTCTTGTATAGATTAGATTATAAAAGGACCCTATAGTAGAGAGGGAGTATTAAAAAAATAATCAAATCAAAAAAGAGTTTAAACCTCAAACAGAAGGGAAGAAACTGGCTGATACAGTAACGTAGAAGTAGAGAGAAGAAAGTTAGCTAAAGGGACTATCACAGCCCATGAAATAAATGGAAGTGTAAAGAGAAATTTTTTTAAAATTTTTTATTGTTATGTTAATCACCATACATTACATCATTAGTTTTTGATGTAGTGTTCCATGATTCATTGTTTGTGCATAACACCCAGTGCTCCATGCAGAACGTGCCCTCTTTAATACCCATCACCAGGCTAACCCATCCTCCCACCCCCCTCCCCTCTAGAACCCTCAGTTTGTTTTTCAGAGTCCATTGTCTCTCATGGTTCGTCTCCCCCTCTGACTTCCCCCCCTACATTCTTCCCCTCCTGCTATCTTCTTCTTCTTCTTCTTCTTTTTTTTTTTTTTAACATATATTGTATTATTTGTTTCAGAGGTACAGATCTGTGATTCAACAGTCTTGCACAATTGAGAACTTTGAAGGGATTGAGGCCAAATCAACTTAATTGTGGAATGCTAAGGGAAGCAACTATATACTTGTGTCTGGAAGTTTGCCAGAGCTCCAATTTTTTTTTTTTTCCCCAATAACCTTCAAGTTCCTGAGAAACACCAGAGTGTTTTATGGTCAGCTAAGTAGTGATTAAAACCGTTTCAGGTAAGTTTTCCGTTCTTTTGCTTCTGTGTATATCCTTAAAGCAATTCTAAAAATTAAAGTCATCTGAGGATGTGTCTGTTCATGACAACCCAAAAAATTCCAAGTGACTTAGCCAGCCACTTAGTTAATTGTCATTAGAGAGTTCACAAAAGTTTACTTATTTAGGACCCTTGCCACGTCAAATTTGGACAAAAAGCAGTCTACAAAAATGACCGTGATGCTAGGCCACTAATTATCATTTCTAGGATTGGCAGACTAAACTCCTTATTCTGACTACCTGAGGGGGGAGTCTGGACCAGCAGATTTCTGCAAAAGGTACTGCCTGAATGCCTCCTCAGAGCCAGAAGTCATCCATTTTTAATACCCCATCATTTTTGTGTTCTGTAGTTGTTTTATAATTAAAGCAGTGTATGCTCAAATTGTTTTTAATTCACATGTTGAAGGATATGTCTTTTAACCTGAAAACAGGCACTTTAAAAATCCTTAGAGGAAGCACTTGTATTTATGTTTCTGTAACAACAATAGCAACCGCACTAAACACAACTGCCCCTTTGAGCTATTACCTTTTGCCAACCTCTCTGCACTCCGTGCCAAGGGCTTTATCAACATTGTCTTACTTAATCTACACAAACATCTTTGAAGTTAGGCATTATTACCGATATTTTACAGATGATAAATCTGAAACTTAGAGCAGTTAAATAGTGTGTTCAGTGTAATACAATTATTAAATGGCAGGGTTATCACTGAGCCCGCACTGGTCTGACCTCCAAGCTCATGCTCTTAGCCACCTCATTATCCTGGCTTCATGCTTTGTAAAGCATGATATGATGTGATGTATGCGTTACTTCAGTTGACTAATTCCAACTTATATGAAGTAGGTCTTCCTAGTGTTATCAGCATCTTCCAGATAATAAAATCAAGATATAGAGATTACACTAAAAACACAAGATTATTTGTTGAACCATATCAAAGAGTTTAAGGAAAACTTTCAAGTTACTGTGATTTTCTATTAGCTTTATGTGATTTTTTTTCTTACATAATTTTAGCTCCTAAGATATATTTTAGGTTAAAAAATGAGTGACAATTCAAAGGTTTGGAGAAATAAAGTGGCAGAGCTTATGCTTTGACATTGGTTAAAAAGAGTAATTGGGAAGCTTCAAAGAATTGTTTGATCTTTGTAGATACCAATGATTTTAGCCTGGATGTATGTTGCCCAATACATACATGTAGCCAAATTTACATTTAAATTAATTACAACGAAATAATATTAAAATTCAGTTGCTCAGTCACACTAGTCCTATTTCACATTCTCAGAAGCCGTATGTAGGCAGGCAGGGGTTAGCATATTTCACAGCATACATAAACATTTCCAGCATTAGAAAAGTTGTATTGGGGGCACTGGGGTGGCTCAGTCGGTTAAGCGACTGCCTTCGGCTCAGGTCATGATTCCAGGGTCCTGGGATCGAGCCCCACATCGGGCTCCTTGCTCAGCAAGAAGCCTGCTTCTCCCTCTGCTTGTGCTCACTTGCTCTTTCTCTCTCTCTCTGACAAACAAATAAATAAAATCTTAAAAAAAAAGAAAGAAAGAAAAGAAAATTTGTATTGGAAGGTGCTGTCTAGACACTTAGGCATACCTAGAAATGCCAAACTGGGAGATGTTATCAAAAGCTAATCCTCACACTTGCTGTTAGACAAATATATATGTTATCAATGCCCTGCTGATATGAAAATTGAGAACAAAATCCATGTGCATGCACTTGATGTAGGGGAAATAAACAGCTGAATCAATGACTACCATCATATGAATCAAAACTTTCGTATTTGGTGATTTGGACCTTAGTTTTGACTAAAAATGGAAAATCTGTTTATTAAAGATGTTTAAAGAGAGTGTTACAAACATGCAAAATCTGTGTTTGTAGGTAGAATAATATAATAGCACTCACTTAAGAGGGTTTATTGAGTTCCAAAAACATAGTATCAAGTGATGTATATACAATATATTATTTAATCTTCACAATAGCTTTTTTCCTATATGTTAAAAAATAAATAAGCAATAAGACTTAGGAAAATCTCCAACATTGCACTTAATAACTGGCAGGTCTAAAATCAGGAAATTAGACTCATATCCTAAATATACTAAATATCCTCTGAGCTACCAGAATATATTTAATCTAAAAATGAACTGAAAAAAAAAATAAAATATTGCTGAGTAAGTTTTAACTTAGCCATATAACCAAACTCATATAAAATTATTTTCAATATTAATAAATATGGAGATTAATGATTAACGCCTGGAAAAAAATCAAAGCCTGATAAATGAATTAAAAATTTAGCCCATTGGAACTTTAATAAATAACTAGCTAAATCAATGAACAAAAATTGACACAGCTCAACACATCAAAAATAAAGATGGAGATATAAAGACAGATACAAAAGAAATTAGAAAAATCACAATGTTATAGTTTAATTTGAAATAAATCAGAAAATCTGGATGGGTGATTTTCCAAAAAAATATAAATAAATATATTAATACGGAAGTCATATACAAAATATCAAGAATTCACATTTCTGCACAAAAGTTGTTAAAGTAGAGATTCAAATTTTTACTTCAAAACAAAAAAGATCATTTAAAAGCTATTTTAGCTGTTCTAGGAAAGTTTCCAGTATCTTTAATCACGTCAGCATAAAACAAACACCAAAATCTGTCAGAAAATGCCTAAGAACACAAAGGCCTTCTTAAGAAAATAAAATGCTTCAAAGTACATTTTGGCCTCACCGTATCAATAAAATATCCTAAATAAAATATAACAAATATAATCTAATAAAAATAAATAATAAAAAAGAACACTGAGCCTGAGCCAGTGAAGTTTACTCTAAGAATGCAAATGGTTAAATATTTAGAAATATAGTCGTGTAACTTACACATGAACTAAGTTAAGATGCATTATTTTGTCACTGGAATATAACTAGAGGTTTAAGAAAATTCACTTCAATTCCTAGTCGGAACTCTTAATAAAAAAGAACAGGTGGAGTATTCTTTCACATGATATGTAATATAAATATATATCTATATTTATATAGTTCTATTTTACTTTATATCAACGTGTGTATGAGTGTTTGTGTGTGTGTGTGTGAAATCAGTAACCATCATTCTTAATATTGAAAGATACACTATCATTTCATTAAATGTAGAAGAAAGAATGATATAGCAGATTGTATTGTTGTCCAAATATTGTCCCCGCTTCTTGCCAGGCCCCCACCTACCCCCTTGGTCAAATAACTGACTAATTTGGTGTGATTGTTTGGAATGATATTGGAGGGGAAATGACTGTGCCATTTCCAAGTAGAATGTAGTTTTAGTATTATCCTATCCCTCTGTTATTTTAATTTTCCTTTTACCATGAGAACAATTTTACCAGACAAAGAGTACTCCTTTAGCTTTGGGCCTGCAATACAGCAGATGTAGAGAAGATTCTCAGACATGAATATCGGAAGAAAACATGTTGGCCACTGAAGAGTTGTCATTTGTTACCACAGCATAACTTAATCTACATTGATATGAGCGTCTAAGATCACTGGTTTGACATGGTTCTTGAAGTTGTGGACACTGTAATTAGATAAAGGAAGAAATCAGAGAAATGAGGTATACATGTAAAAATGGAGGAGACAATGGCTTCACTTTTTGCAAAAAATATGTGCTGAAAAATTAACCAAAAAAAAACCTGTAAATGAAAATATTTTAGAAACAATTATAGGATTCAGAAATGTGGCTACATAAAAATTTAGGGCATTTAAAAAAATAAACATAAGAAATTAGGTTTCACTTCTTTTGCTAGGACCCACTTGGTCACACTTTTCAGGGAGTAGGAGGGGTAGTAAAAGCACTGACACTTGTCACAGGGATGCAATTTTCTTTCTCATTGGAATAAAATAGTTGGCAATCTCCATACTTCTACAAAAATTCCACATGCTTTGTAGGCATGCTTTCCAGGATTTTACATTTGCTTCACATATGACTGACAAGCTTCAGTTAAAATAAAATCTCTTAACTATTCAATATTTTGCTTATTGATATTTACTGCTGTCAGTAAAAAATAGAGATTAACTTGAGTATGGAACATGTCAAATAAAGGGATGTAAGACTGGGTCACAACACTGCCACTCATCTCTGTTTCAGGTGGGACAAATCAGTCCCTTTGTGATAGGTAAGATCTTCCATGCCACTCCTTAACCACAAGTGGGAAGCACAGAACTGCTTGGAGAGATAGGGAAAAGTAAAGAGGAAAAAAATAACATAGATCATCCTCAGGGGTTTGAGTCATGTGAGCAGACTGACAAATACAACATGTAACATAACCAAATATTGCTTACATTGTGGAAAAAAATTATACAGAGAAAACACAATAACTATCCTACTATTATTTTACAAACAACTGAAAACTCTTCTGTTTAAAAAAGGTTGAATTATATAATTAAGATTTGGTAAGGGAAAAGAAGTGTTGACTCATGCTGGCAAGCATTGAAAATATTATCACGGTAAGATATTAAAATTTTTTTAGATATCAAATTATTATAAAACTGCTATAATGAAAGTATTTAGGCTAAATCAGGGATAAGCAGAGGCCTAATAAATGGAATCAAATTCTACTCTAGACCACAAATACATATGCAAATTTGGTGAACAAAGTTTATTAAAGTAAAATGAACTTTTCTAAGTTGTAGAAAAATATTTAAGATATAATCTTAATTAACCACAAAAGCACACACTTCAAAATTAATAGAAAATTCTGGGCAGGTACAGAAGGAAACATAACAAATAGCCATTTGCAGAGAGTGGATGGTCATACGGAGGGTATGAGGCTTGTCTTTTTAATCTATCTGGAATATTTTACTTTTTAAAGATTAATAATAATAAGTAAAACTGATACTTGACCCCAAAATAAAAATTATCACTTTAAAAATCTTGACAAATTGTAGAAATTTTGTCAATATTGCTCTCGTTTCTGTAGATTTTTGAACACTTTTTCAAAGAAGATTAGACTATAAACATTGCATCTTTTTTTCTAAATATATTTATGATTCATTTGATCTATTTAATCGTTGAGTGGTAAGACTATTCTGAAGAAAAGGGAAACTTCTAAAATATATTTATATAAATATATTCTGAAATAAAATTTATTTATTAACATAAATAATCTTAGAATCCTTTAAATTACGGCAAATATCAGTAATTCCAAGTAAAACAGACATACCAATGATGATGATTTCTTAGTTTCTACTTTCTGTTGATTTATGACTCATTAATCTATATTTACATTTTCATCTTGTTTAAGAGTATAGGAATAATTTATATTCTTTAGAAGTGATTTTTATTTTTATTATTTCTTAAGGAAAAATATTTTTCTTTAGGGAGGTTATAAAACAGCAAAATAATTACATCATATAAATGCACAAATAAATGTTGATTTCAGAACTTCATGAGAGCCTCCTATACTGCTACCAAAATCATCTACTATGAGAGTAATAATATGTAAAAAAAACCATGAATTTGACTACAAAAAAGCAAAGTAAATGAATGTGTGTAATATAATTCTAATAAAAATATAAATACATGTTGGCCAAATGACACATAATCATGAACATAAAATATTTATGACTTATGGAACTTCCAAAGATTTCCCAGGATTTCTTCAAATTTCTAGAAAAGGCCAGTGTACTCATTGTCAACCCAATGAAAAGATAGAGTTTCCATTTCAGAACTTACTGACCTATAGCTCTTAATCCTTTTTGACTACCAATTTGACCAAGATTTAAAATAGTCTTTTTTGTTAATTATAAATAAATAAATAAATTTATTAATTAATAAAGGCACAAGACACTTTTCTATGGAAGAGTTTACTAAAGAAAATCAAGACAATGACATAGAAAATGCAAGATAAGAAAAATACTTTGCTACATTAGATTTTTTTGCTAAAGTCTACAGTATGAGTTCCACAACTCAAGTTTCAGCTGATTTTATCCTTCTTTTTGGTGGCTCTTGGGAACAAAAAAAAAAAGTAGGAACCTGAGTGGCTCAGTCAGTTAAGCATCTGCCTTTGGCTCAGGTCATGAATCCAGAGTCCTGGAATCAAGTGCCGCATCGGGTTCCCTGCTCTGCGGGGAGCCTGCTTCTCCCTGTGCCTCTGCCTCTCTCTCTCGTCTCTCCTGAATAAATAAGATCTTAAAAAAAAAAAAAAAATTGAGAGAAACAGAGTTGGAGAATTTTGCAATATCTTAGTCATTTTGTGCTGCTGTAAAGACAGACGGTTAGTCTAACATGTCTCACTAGTAATGGGTTCTCTTCCCTGAAATCACTGGCTTTCCCAGTTTCTGATAAGGTTTGACCACATCTTCTGGCTGACCACCAACCACTGATACTATACTGCATTCCTGTTATGGATGAACCTTTTTGTCCCCATGAATTTGCTAACTAGTCAAATCTGTGGCACCAATCCCATCCACTTTCCATGGACTACTCTCAGGCTCATAGGCATGTGTAGGGGCCAATTGCTACCTTCTATGAAATTGGGAACCCTAGGAAGAGGAGTCCTTGATTTTCTTCACATGGCAGCCCACCCATGCAGTCTCCTGCATTTCTCTTTACCACTGCCCTGGCTTAAAAGGTATAGTTCTATAATTCTGCTTTTTAAGCAGAAGGCTAAAAAATGCCTGACAAAATGGCCTTCCCAATCACTGCTCTCCCCCAAATTATTTCTTCTCTCTCTACCACCTCTTTATATAGCATAGAGTGATTGCATTGTTGATAGATAGCTCTATGAATTGAATCCTCAGAGTAAACTCTGGGGAAAAGATGTAATCTATAATTCATACTTTATTTCTGAACTTGGAATATGAAGCACTTAGCTTTTTCCCCCTTCAAATTTGAGCCATAGATTTGATTTCTGGACTATTAAGAAAACCTCACACTACATCCTATCCCACTTATGTAAACTGTAATTTGACATTTTAAGAAAATGTTTTATGATTTAGAACTGAAAACAGCATGGGAAGCAAAATTCTTTTTTTTTTTTTAAATGGTGTTTCCTAAATATATTGGAAAACAGATCTTAGTATTAAAAATTTCAATAAAAGAAAACATTTCTGAGTATTTCCTTTGTTTTGTACAATTGAATTCCTTTTCATAACCATACTCCTTAGGCAATGTATCTAAGTATGGTTGTGGTTGTTTTAATACTTATTTCATGGGAAGAATTCATAATCATAGCTAGTTATTATGGCCTATAAACATATGGCCATTCAGGAGCTTTTGCTTAAATATAAATCACAGTCAAAAGCATTATACTACATAATTATGTGGTCACATACATTTGAGAACACATAATTTTCAATAGATTAATGCATACTCTCAGTATCCATGGAGCATAATTTATTTACATGCTTAGAAGAACTATTTGTTGCATGCATTTTGGTTTAGAAAACCCAAAACACTGCTAATTTCCATTTGCTTTCTTTTCACCTTGCTTAGATATCTTATTTCTGGAATGGTCTTAGCAGCCAAAGCCTTAAAATGGCTTTCAAGGCAAGCCTGAAATAAAGAACTTTTCAATAGTTCTAGTTAAAGTGTAAATTAAGATAACCATAGCAATAAGAAACAAGGGTTGCATGTATTAACTGGGATGAATACAAGATTTTGTTGCCTAAAAACTGAGGTATCCTTATATTTTGTAGCCACTGGTGTTCTTTTTATATTTTTATATGTTTGAGGTTGTTTGTTAGTTGGGGGATTTTCAAAATTACAAACACACACATACACCACACAATAATACAAAGTAAAATACAGTATTTTTTTTCAAAGTAAAATACATTATTAACAACAAAAATAGATACAGATTCTTCAGTTTCTCAGATCTATAAAATTATTAGAGAATAATGTATCTTAACCAAAACTTAGTTTTTAAAAATTTTAAAAATTTAAAAATGTCATTATATTAACAGTCATGTAAAACTTTACATCTTCCTGAGTTTAAGATTGTTGATTAATATAAGGAAAACACAATGCTAAAATTAGAAGAAATTGTAATTTTAGATTTGGAAGGATGTTACATTTCAATAAGTTTAATCTTTAAATTAATTTGTGAAGTAACTAATGCAAAGCCCATGTCTAGAAAGTGGCATAAAAGTCTAAGAAAAAGATTAAGTTTCAATAATTCGTTTTAATTTGAAGGAAGCAAGGAAACACGTTAATATATCCTCTGTGTAAGCATACACATAAATGTATATAACATGGAAATTTGCATGCATGGTCATATATATATGTATATATACAAATATGTAATATTGTAAATATATGTAAATACATGTAAATATATAGTACCACATGGCCACAGTTTCCTCCCATTCCTACATGCATACCATTTTTCTGTTTAACTTTGTAGCTCTTCTATCCAAAATGTGGAGTCTATTTATCCAAACCTTAATATGGGATGTGGCCAGAGACAGAACCAAAAGTTTTAGCCAAATGACTTTTGGCAAATTTATAAAGCTGATTCAGTTGAGAATGGATTGTCTCTCCAGTCATTATGCTAGAAGAATTGGATACCTACCTGCCAAAGGAAAAACAAAACAAAAACAAATAATAACACAATAAACCATTCCTTGCACTACATGCAAAAATTTACTCAATGATGGATCACAGAACTTAAATGTAAAACTCTAATCCAAAATATTTTAGAAGAAATCATAGCAAAAAATCTTTATAAGCTTGAATTAGGCAAAACTGTCTTAGAAATGGCACAAAATGACAATCCATACAAGTAAAATGTAATAACTTGGAGTTTATTAAAATTAAAATTTTTGTCCTCCAAAAGATACTTTAAGAAAATGAAGTCCATGAACAAACAGGACATAATATTAGTAAAACATATATCTGGTAAGACTTGTATCTGAAATATGAAAAAAAAATTTCAAATAGATACCTCATCTAAGTAGAACCATAGATAACCAATAAGCACATGCCAAAATATTTAATATCCTGAGTAATTATGGGAATAGAAATTAAAACCACAATGAAATACTGCTGCATACCTACTAGGAGAGATTACAAAACAAGCAAGCAAACAAACAAATTGTAAAAACCTGACAATATCATGTGCTGACAAAGATGCAGACCATCTGGACAATGCTGAACAATGCTTTCAAAAAATACTGATTAGAATTCAAAATAATACCGACTTTCGAAAACAGTTTGGCAGTTTCTTGAAAAGTTAGAAAACACTTAGACACCTAGGTATATGCCCAAGATAATTGAAAAGTTCATTAAACAAACAAACAAAAAAACTATGCAAATATTTACAGGGATTTCATTCATAAGTGCAAAAAAAAGTGGACACAACCCATAATTCCTTTAATTGGTAAAGAGATAAACAATCTTTGACATATCTATCCATGGGAATACTATGTATTAATAAGAAGGAAAAAAGAAAAGAAAAAAAGTCCACCATTATACACAGCAACATAGATGAATCATAAATGCATTATGCTAAGTGAAAGATGCCAGTCTCAAATGGCTGCATACTCTATGCTTCTAATTAGATCATATGTCTGAAAAAAAAATTATAGTAACAGTAATGTAATAGTGTTTTCCAGAACCTGGGGGTTGGGGAAGGTATTGCTAAAATGTATGAGAGAACATTTCAGGTGATGTAATTGTACTCTTTTTGATTATAGTGATGGTTAGATGACTAAAACCATTCATCAAAAATAATAGAACTGTACACCAAGAGGGTTACATTTACTGAAAATAATTTATATTTCAGGAAAAACATCACAAAGAGAAAGAAAAATAATCAATGTAATTCAGCATAATAGAATAAAGAAGGAAGAAACATGTGTGCTCATTTCAGTGGGAGTAGAAAATATAAATGACAAAAAGCAATGTAGCAAACCATGATCTTCTGCAAACTGATAATGGACACAACGCACACACACCTCCACACCTACATTTAATATCATATTTAATGTTAAAAAATTTTAATGGAATGTTTTTCTCTACAATCAAGAACAGGGTAATTAAGTGAAATCCCAGAGTACAAAAATAGCATGGCATGCTAATTTTTGTCTCAATATGGTAGCAACAAATATTTGAAAAGGGTACTTTAAAAATAATAAATATACTTAACCATAAATATAACAAACTATGTCTAAGATATGCCATTGAGAGAAAAGAACTAAATATATGGAAAGATGCATTCTCTTCAAAGATTCATTAGCTCAATATATTTAAGTGTGGCATCCTTCTCAGACTGATCTATGAATTCAACACAATCTTGATCAAAATTCCTGTAGAATGATTTTATGGAAATGTATGTATTGAATCTAAAATCCATGTGAAAATGCAAGGCATCTATACTCATCTAATTGGTTCTGAAAAATAAGAATAAGCTGGAGGACTTAAATAACCTAATTTTAAGAACTGAAACAAATCCATAATAATCAAGGAGTGTACAGTTAGCATAAATATAGACATTCAGATAAAGGAATGGGTTAGAAACTCCAGAGATAGTGAGAAATATCTCTTGCTGGTGGGGCACCTAGGTAGCTCAGTAGGTTAAGCATCTGCCTTCAGCTCAGTTCATGATTTCAGAGTCCTAGGATAGAGGCCCAGCATGGGCTCCCTGCTCAGTGGGGGGGTCTGCTTCTCCCTTTCCCTTTGCCCCTCCCCACTTGTGTTCCCTCTCGCGCGTGCTCTCTCTAAATAAAGAAATAAAACCTTTTTTTAAAAAAAGAAATATATGATTGGATGATTTTCCAAAAGGTATCAAATCAATTCAATGGGGAAAATACTCTTTTTTAACAAATGTTGCTAGGACATGCTTCCAGATAAAACAATCCCAATTAAAAAAAAACATATCCTCAGCGCACACCTCTCACATCATATACAAAATTAACTTGAAATAGATAATAGATCTGAAGTGTAAAACCTAATACAATATTAAAAAAAAAAAAACTTTTAGAAATAAAACATGTGGGGAGATCTGGAACTTGGATAGGCAAAGATTTCTTGGAACATGTTGAGTACAAACCATAAAAAAAAGAGATAGATAAATGAGACTATCAAAAAAAAACCCTTTTCTCCTTGAAAGATAAGTTTAATAGTTAGAAGGCAAACCACTGACTGGGAGGAATATTCAAAATAAATATTTGACATTAAATTTGTATTAAGAGCTTATAAAAAACTTTTATAACTTAGTAACTGAGAAGAAAAGGAACCCGGTAAGTAATGGGTAAAATATAGAAAAAGACTCTTTAAGAAGATATGTGAATGGCAAGTAGACACATGAAAAGATGTTCAACATCTTTATTCATCTGAGAAATGCAAATTAAAACCAATGGCGGGGGGGGGGAAACTTTCACAAACATTAGAATGACTAAAATAAAAAAGACACAACGCTAAGTGTTGGTAAATATTGGAGCAAATGGAACTCTCATATATTGCTGAAAGGAATGTAAAAGGCTATAACTATTTTGGAAAACAGTTTGGCTGTGTATACATATATACACATACCATATGGCCTAGCTATTTTACTCCTAGGCATTTACCCAATATATATTTAAACATATGCCCACATGAAAAATTTTACATAGATATTTTAGCAACTTCATTCACAGTAGTCAAAAAAACAAAAACAAAAACAAAAACAAAAACAAAAACTAGAAACAAAACAAATGCCCACCAACAGATGAATAGATAAGCTTATTGTGGTATATCCATGCAAGAAAATACATCTCAGAAAAAAAATTCATTCAGCAAAATGAATAAATTTTGGAAACTATATTTTTTTTGTGAAAAGAGACAACTGTAAAAGTATATATGGTATAATTTCATTTATAAGATATTCAAAGTCTAGCAAAATTAATACATAGTGATAGAAATGAAGTTAGACATTCCCTAGAATTGCCTTTAAAGGGGCATAAGAGAAATTTCTATGGTGATGAAAACATTATAAAACTTACTAGGAATTGCACAAAGAAAAGTATATTCATTTGTCAAAATTCAGTAACTGTACACTTAAATTGCTGCACAGTTAAAGATAAACTATTTAGTAATAGTTTAGATTAACAGAAATGTGAAGATATTCTAGAGAGTTCTTATATACCCAACATCTAATTTCTGCTAGTAACAACTTACAGTGATATGGTAGATTTGTTACAGCTAATGAACCTATATGAATTCATTAGTATCAGCTAAAGTCCTATTTGATTCAAGTTTTTTTCCCTTTTTACCTAGTACGTTTCTCTATTCCAGGATTCCACTAGGGTGCAATGTTACATTACAGCTCTTCTTGCTGTAACAGTTTCTTAGCCTTTCCTTGTTTTTGATGACCTTGACAGTTTTGAGGAGAACTGATCAGTTATTTTGTAAAATGTTCCTGACTTGGAATATGTCTGATGTTTTTCACATGATTAGACTGGGGAATTGGGAAGTACTTGGCAAGAGAACCACAGAAGTAAAGTTACGCTTTCATTACATCATACCAGAGGTACATACCAGCAATATGACTTATTACTGTTGATGTTAACATTGATTATCTGGCTGTAATAGTGTTTGTCAGATTTCTCTACTATAAATTTGTGCTTTTTCCCTCTTGACATTCAGTATTCTTTGGCAGGAAGTCCCTAAGTGGATTCACAATCAAGCTGTATAGATGCCCTTCCACCTCCTTGAAAGTGGGGTATCTACAAAAAAATATTTGGAATTTTTTACATATGAGATTTGTTTTTTTCCTCCATTTACTTATTTATTAAATAATTTATATCAGTATGGAATCATGGATATTTCCTGCCTCTATGCTGTAGTCAAACATTTCTCCAAGAAGCTCCAGGTACTTTCGTTGGAGAAAGGTATTAGAAGCCATGATAGGGGCACAAGTTAAATTTTTGCTACCAGAGTACAGTAGAGTATATAATATAGTTGCTCCTACATTCTCTCAGTAGGGTAAGCAAGAGGGTAAATGTGTGTACTCTAACATATAAATATATAAATACTATCTATAAATATGTCTAAATGTAACCATCTGTTGTTAATACAAATCTGTTACGTAAATTGCTAGGACTGGGATTGCTGGATTGTGTGGTAAGACTGTTTAGCTTTGTAGGAGCTTTCCAAACGGTCCTCAAGGTGGTTATACCATTTTGCATTCCCCCCAGTGATGAATGAGGACTCATTCATCACCGGGGATTGGTATTGTCAGTTTTTTTGGGAGGGGAGGAGGCAGTTCGTCCTTTTAGGTATATCGTTGTGTTAGGTTGCATTTCTACAGTGATGAATGATGTTGAGCATCTTTCCTCTTCTTATTTGCCATGTGTACATCATCTTTGGTAAGGTGTCATCTGTCTATTCAGAAATTTTGCCTATTTTAAATTGGGTTGCTTGTTTTCTTCATGTTAGATTTAAAAGTTTTTGTTGTTTTGGATCCAAATCTTTTATTAGATAAGTGTTTGCAAATATTATCTCCCTTTCTGTGGCTTGTCTTTTTCATTCTCTAAAACACAGTCTTTTGTGGTGGCTCAGTCGTTAAGCGTCTGCCTTTGGCTCAGGTCATGATCCCAGGGTCCTGGGATCGAGCCCCGCATCGGGCTCCCTGCTCAGCGGGAAGCCTGCTTCTCCCTCTTCCACTCCCCCTGCTTGTGTTCTCTCTCTCGCTGTGTATCTCGCTCTGTCAAATAAATAAAATCTTTAAAAAATAAATAAATAAAGACAATCTTTTGAAATGCAGAAGTTTTAAATTTTAATAAAGTAAAAATTACCTATTATTTCTTTCATGGATCTTACTATGTTATTATATCTAAAAACTCATCTTCATGAGTTTTTCATTCTTGAATCTTAATCATGAGAACCTTTGAAGATTCCTAGAGGCAAATCCCTGCAAGTATGGTGGATTCCCCAAGACTGCGACTGAGGAGTTTCTAATTTGCAGGCTAGTTCACACAGTGTCCAGGAATTTATCAAAATTATTATTTAAGTGTTCCTACCAATTATGACTGCAGCAGCCCCTGCTCCAGAAAAGCAGAACTCGGCTGTGACTTTCTAGATTCCTGTTCTCCTGATTTCAGGCTGGCTGTTTGCCTTAACACTTCAGTTATATAAGGGGTGCTAGAGAAGTCACTGATTTTCATTTTCTTGAGCTTTTTGTTGTGAGAAGCTGAGTAACCCCTTCTAATCTCTTTACATGTCAAGGCTGACACCAAAAGTCAGTAGAATTTTTTGTATATAAGTTAAATCTTAGTAAATGTGATTTAAAAAGAAATGTTAAAACATAGTATTACTCAGCTGTACAATATATACCATTGCAGAAATATTTTGTGTGAAAAGGCAATGCCTATGAAATCATTTATGAATATGAATTTGGTTTTTAACATGCCACCATATCTTCATAATACACTTGGTCAGTTTAGGAAATGCATCATAATATGCATGAATGTCATATTTAATTTGTTTCATTTGTCGGGGGATTCCTTTTTGATTGATCATCTTAAAAAATTACCTCAAAAATACCAACTGTTGCATAAATACTTAATAAATAAACAAGCGCACACCAAGTATAAATTTATTATGAACACAGTTAATCAAATTTTCAGAATTCATCTGTCAGTCGTGTCAACATTGGTAAATAGAACAAAAACAACAAAAAGCTTTCTGTGTTGATAGCCCTGAAGCTTGATAGCAAATCTGGCTGAGTTATTAATGTGCAAGGACAAACTTTTTCCCCCTTTCACTGAAGCCTTTAAGCAATTATTAACTTTTTACTTTTGCTATTGCTCACAAAATATTCAATCACTTATGTGTGTGTTGGGAGGAAAACATCTTTTAGTCATATGTTACACAGATTTTATATATTATGTGAAGATAAACATAGAGATAAACAGTCTTTTTGAAGGAAAAACTTAAAGTTTTTAAAGAAGTAGCACCACTACTGTTTCCTTCACTCTCATATTTAAATAGTGTGGACTATACATTGCTATCTGTACACAAAACAGCCAAGATTCCAGCAGGGGTGGGCCTCTTGGAGCCTGCAGGTTTGGCTCAGCATGGCACTAAGGAGGCCCCAAGAGAAAGTAAACCCCACTCTCGCTCTATTACGTGTGTGTGTGTGTGTATATTTATATATTTATATATATAGATCTAAGACAGTAGGAAACATTTAGTTTCTTTAGGTATTAAGAAACTTATCAATTGATCCCCATCAATTGACCTCCAGGCCCAGGAACCACACCAGGGATTACGCATGAGTGCCAAGGTCCACGTACTAAGTACCTCGGGAACACCCTGGCTACTCCAGAAATACTGGGTTGATATTATCAAACCTTTCACTCACCAATATTTAACAGACTTTATGATGTACATAGAGTACAAAAATAATTAAAGGAAGATGAAAACACATACACACTCACACACACACACACACACACATAAATTTAGAACCAATAAGAAAATATGAAATGAAAAATATGAAAAAAATATGAAAAAGTACAGTCACTGTGGCTGCCATCTTGAAAATAGACAGATCAAGACAAGAATAAAAGCAAGGTATCCATTATAAGATGATAATAATGTAGGGAGGAGATCATGAAGCTGGGTCCAGGGTAGAAACATTGAACATTGGTGGTGGTGGGATGCGGTCAAAGTATTCATTTTATATCTATATATAGATAGATATCAATATATATATATTTTTATGCCTTAGGGCCAAGAGACTATAAGGGTAGGCTTCAAAGGGGAGATCAAGATAGAGATCAGGATGTTAGATTTTAATATATATTGTTTGAGATCCGAGGTGGCCATCCACCAACCAGTTCACTATTCAATATGTAGGGCTCCAATAAGTTCATGTATCCACCTAAAAAAGTCTATGCTGCTCATTTGGAAAGACATCGTGTCAGAGAACAGTACTGGAAATGCCACTGTCAAGTTTTGTTTTGATAACTATCATAGAAAAATCTCATGTTTCTATAAATCCATTCTTGTCCAAGCTCTAACACGAATTGCATATTATTTATTTTAGATATATTACTTTCAGTAATGTTATATGGGATACCTCTTCTGGGTCACATAACTGAATATTTCTGTTCCAATGTATTATATATTAATAATGGAGATTCTTTCAGGAGGCCCAATGGCTTCTGTCTTTCCCAGATCTTTGACATCTTAATACCCAAGTGTCTAACATCAATACTGAAAATATAACTCTCCTTTTTTTTAGGATCCTTATATTATTGAAACACATGGCTATGCAGAAAATCTTCGACAAGGAAAAATAAACTATGGACTCTTGTTTTTATATTTGTAATTGATTGAGTTTATAGAATAAAAATAACCTCAGCCAAGTATGTTCAGTTAATTTGTCCAACAGATCAATTTCATGTCATACAAGAATCCTGGGTTTGTTACTTTACAAAGTAAAGACAAAGCAATTTGATCACATTATAATAGGGTGTTCGTATATTCAGAAAGGTGATTAGAAAACCTAGTATTAATAATCTCACAGCTGAACTACTCTTACCATGGTTATTTTTTTCTTTAATAAAGTTTTAGAATTATACTACCTGGGGAGACCCCACTTATCTTTATTCAGTCTTGTGGGAAATAATGCTGTGTAGAGTTTAGAAACTGTTATTTTCAGTAAAATAGCATTCACAGTCCTCTTTGAAGCCATTAAAATGAATGTTTGTGTTTCTTATCAAAAATTAAATTGCTGTTATGTGACATAAATGTAAATACAGTAACACAAAGCTTAATTAAGGACATAAGCATATGCCTAAAAATTTAAAAATTCTCTCCTCAGAAAAATACAAAAAATAAAAAAAATAAAAGTTCTCTCTTCAATTTTTGTTATAATTCATTTAAAAAGAAAATTATATGTGATTTTTAAATTACTTCATTCACAAAATGTGTTAACTTTATAAGGAAATGCTATGCTTAAAACTGAAGTGTTTATATTGTGTGATAGTGATAGTAAACAAATGCATTACATGGGTTTATACCCTAATTAACCTTAACTGGTAATATTTAAGCAGATCATTTGTTAAGTGGCATATTATGATTATGTACTTTCACTAAAATAAATATGCCTGATATTACTCAGATACATCTCTTTTGCCTTCAGAATACTTTCTCTGAGCAATAATATTCCATATGCATGACACTTCAATGCTCTCTTTTCACGAAAATTGATGAAGTGTATATTCAAAAAGGATAAGTGTCTTAAAATCAAGCAGTTTAGAATTATTATGTTTAGAAAGATAAATGAGCAATGATCCTTACTTTTTTTTTTCAAGATCAGTATAAAAAACCCTAAAATTTGAGTTTAGTTTATATAAATATACTTCACAGTACATACAAGGGGAATCATTATTGTAAGGATGCATTTGAAGTATGACTCTTCAAAAATAATAATAGAGAAAAAAAAGAGTGGCAGTTAGCACAACTGTCTGGCACCATAGTGTTATTTTTATCAACAAGGTAATACACAATTCAGTCAACGTTTGCTTATTTTTTGACATCTTGCAAATAGCAGGTTAGACTGAATTTCTTGCACTGAATAAATGAAATGGAATACTTTGTGTCATTGGGCTTGGGGAAAGCACAGGCAATCTCCTTATGACTCTTGCAGATTGAAAAAAGAAAGGAAAAGGCTAGTTTGAATAAGTGTGATTGATTGGTTGATTTTGAATAAGGTTGTTTATTTCTGCCTCTCAGATACCCTTTAGACCCAAAGCAAATTCAATAGCCATTTCTTCCCCTGCAGCAAGCAGGCAATATAAACAACCATGGGTTTGGGTGTATTGGGATGCCCCAGGTGGCAGAAGAGGGCTCACTTGGTAGTTAAGCCTCCAGCAGTGCTCCTGAATCAATGTCTAATTTCCCCTAGAAGAACAATGGAGATATATGACATGGAATCTAAATGTCCAATCAAATGTTTCTAAAGGAGAAGAAAGGGGATATATGACGTGGAATCTGAACGTTCAATCAAATGTTTCTAAACCTATCTGGGGGCCGGGGAGAGAGGGCGTGGAGAATAACCTGGGACTCATTTATTAAATATTTGAGAATTTAAGCAAAAGAACATCATTTGAGAATTTTCCATTTAGGATAAAACTAAGTTTGATATGTATTTAGTCAGTTTGTATTTGTTTTGTTCTTAGCAATACATCTTCCAGGAATAAAATGTCAGTCATCATTATTCCTCTTTTGAACCCTGAAAAAATAGCATAATTCTTTCTACCGTGATTATTTGTAAAGCCCTGTGGTTATACATGTCTAGCATATCAGTCTTAATGATTTTGTGCCTTTCTGATTCCAGGCTCATAACAGAAAAATGTAATTCACTCTTTCCCTCTCTCTATGTGTTTGTCTGAGGACCTGTGTGTCTGTGTGTATGTGGGTGAGTAGGAATTTAGCAGGGTATTTTCCCATGTCCCCATCACACTTGCAAAGAATTATCTAAGGCTGCCATTTAATGAACAGCAACAAGATGGTCATCCTTGGGCTGATTGCAAAATCATTTTAGTTGCTATCCAACTAACTGGGTGTGATCTTTGAAACCAGATTGCTTACAATAGATAAGAAGATGAAGAAATGCTAAAAGCACTATGCTTCATTCAAATAATTGATTTAGTTGCAGTGGATCATAAATAACAATTTAGTAAACACCAAATCATTATATTCAGTTGGGCATCATCCCCTTCCCTTGTTTTTCTTCATCAAATAAATGAATAAATAAATAAATAAATACGATCATTTGGACACAATTTCATATTAAAAAAACATTACAGTTGCTTTCACTGGGAAAAAAATGTTTATTACATAAAATGTAAGCTTAATAAGAACAATAAACTTGTTTGTCTTGTTTGATTCTGAATATCCAATTCTAATCATTGTGTCTGACACATGCAAAGAGTTTTTTGCTTGTTTTTTAACTTTCTTTTTTATTCTTAAAGTGTAGTGAATGAGAGGGAAAAGAAGATAGGGTCATGTGTATGCTGCATTATACATAATATCATATAGACATTTGGGAACAGATTTTACTTTGTAAATGTTGTGGATTTTATTTAGTATCTATGAAAAATAAAAATGGAAATAGGTCTTTATTAAATATAAGAAGCTGTTATGAGAACATGGATAGCAGTCTATTGAGTGTTTTCTTTTTTATTATTACTATTTTTTTAAGAGGGGGGGCAGGCAAAGGGAGAGGGACAGAGAGAATCTTAAGCAAGCTCCATGCCCAGCTTAGAGCCCCATGCAGAGCTCGATCTCACAACACTGAGATCATGACTTGAGCTGAAATCAAGAGTCGGATGCTGAACCAACTGAGCCACCCATGTGCCCCTATTGAGTGTGTTTTAATGCAAGTTATTTATATTGAAAAAATGACTTAGATATATGAGGAATATAAAATTTGTTATTCAGTAAAATTAAATGAATGTAAGGCAAATAATAATTCCTATAGATAAATATGTCAGTGGATCATGCATATCAATTAACAGTGGATGGATACATGTACTTTTACAGGGCTCATGACTTCTGCTTATAAGTTTTAAGAGATCATGAAAGAAAGAATTGGCAGGTAAATATTAGGATTTTTATTGATCTCGTAATGTTGTTCATGCCATGGATCTCCAAAAATGTTATCTACATATATGTTCTGTGTATGAATCTCAGAACAATATGCATTTACTACCAACATTATTTTCATACATAATTTTATACATAATTTTCTTCTTTTTCCTTAGTATGTTGTATTGATTTCCTAAGTTGCCACAAACTGGGAGACTTATGACAATAGAAATTTATTCTCTCACAGTTCAAGAGACCAGAGTCTAAAATCAAGGTGCCAGTATGATTGGTCTCCTCTAGAGTTTCTCAGGGAAAATCTCTTATGTGCCTTTCTCCTAGCTTCTGGAGATTTCCAGAAATCTTTGGTGTTTCTTGGTTTCAGGCAGCATAAACGTCAAACTCTGCCTCTTGGAAAAGTCTTTGAGTTACATTGTAAATTACACTCAGAGATTTAAGATTTTGGCTCAAAAACATTGTAAATATAGCATTCCTTTTTGTAGGGGACTGTGTGCTATTTTAACAAAGATATGATAAACTGATATGTCTATAAATAATTTTAATTAATTCAATTTAATTAATTCAATTCAATTAATTCACTCATACTAATTTAATTTCCTTAATAAAAAAAAACCCTTAAGTTGCCTTTATTATTTATTCTTTTAGTATAACTTTATGTTTAGAGCCAGAAGAATTTGTAGATAATGCAATCCTAAAAGTGTTGCATTTTACCTTTGTATAAAATACATGTTAAAACTAAAGATTGCTTCTTTATTTTGGTATTGTAGAACTTTATAGAGATTTACATGTAATGCTATGAGGTACTTTGTCATAAATTACCAATTTATGGGTGACAAGTATTATTGTCTATGCTTTTAAAATAATAAGTAATTAAAAATTGAGGTTATAAATGTATTTCGTACTACCTTATTGTAATTCAGTTTTCCAATCTTTTTTTTTGTATTATACTCTAGTTTCAAATCCTAGAATATTTCCTTGTGTATTATTTATTTCATGATGACAAAGATGCAGCCAATTACAATGCATTTCAAAGCAAATGTTTGTATAAGAACATAAGATAAAGAAACTAAGCAAAAATTATATCTTATACGCTACCAAATTGAAAACTTTGTTTACACTTGGGAAACAAAATGAGGATTTGATGCATTCATATAGAAAATAATTTCCTTCATCCCCTGGAAGAGGTTTGCTTATAGAATTCATTCATTCATTCTGTCAGATAGTTGGTTAACAAACATGTTTGAACAGCTCCTCTGAGCCAGGCCCACAAATCAGTACACTTACTGCATATTGCTGAACTTTGTCACATCTGTTATGCAGAGTGGTACACATAATTTCATGCACTTCATCTTTTAAATTTGATGTTGAATACTACCATGCCCTTCTCAGATGTAATTGTCAACACTGCTCTTAAATAAATATTATCAACTGAATGTTTACTGGACTTAATCACCATAAAACTGTCTTCAGATGTATTATCCATATTTAATACATGTTATACTAATTTTGCACCCTAGTTTAGTGGGTTTTAAGTAATTTCTTAACATTATGTTTCACATGTTGGTTTTGGTTCTAAATAAAAAGCTCTTAGAGATCAGAGGTTTTGGGTTTGTTTTGCCTTGATTTTACTATTAAGTGGATAAAGACTAGAAGGACAAATGTACATCACCACCCTGGTGTAAAGGTAAATGAGACTCTAATTGCTAGCTCCCCATTTACAAGCTATGATTATTTAACACACCACCAGGCATGGGTAACTTTTGGAGCATTAAACAGGAAGTTGTGATTCAAGCCTGATGGTCTATATGTGCAATTTAACAGTATGTTCCCTCCGTCTAAGCAATGATGTTTGGACTGGCTTTTTGAAACAAATTATATGTTTTACCTTCTGCAGGATGACACAATAGAATATCTATGGCAATAACTTCAAGACAAAGTGCTTCCTTATAAAAAGAGAATGAAAGAGGAAGTATCTGAAATATATGTATGGAAACAAACTGAATTTGGCTTCTCAAACACATGCTATGTTGTGGAAGCAATGTCACAGAAAAACGGTGAGAGAAAATCTGAATCAGCATGAAATGAGATATTTTGAGGGTTATTGAACACTATTCATTTTCATGGAAATAGGACCAGGTTATTTAGCACAGGTGTTTCTGTAATTGTGAAGCATTAGCAAAATTAGCTGTGTTCAATGGCCCTCACGCTTGTTTGCCACCTGTATGTGAAATGGCTTACTGTTACTACAGAGAGATTTGATGCAAAACATGGATGGTAGAATTAAGTTCAAAACCGATCTGCGGGGGCGCCTGGGTGGCTCAGTTGTTTAAGCGACTGCCTTCGGCTCAGGTCATGATCCTGGAGTCCCGGGATAGAGTCCCACATCGGGCTCCCTGCTCAGCAGGGAGTCTGCTTCTCCCTCTGACCCTCTTCCCTCTCATGCTCTCTGTCTCTCATTCTCTCTCTCGCAAATAAATAAAATCTTAAAAAAATAAATAAATAAAAAAAAAATAAAATGTTAAAAAAAAAAAAAAAACCGATCTGCGGTTATATTACCTTATTTTGTTAGATAAAACTTTTCTCCCAACGTTGGTCTCTTTTTTTTTTTTTTTTTTTTTTTTCCATTTCTGGGGAGAAACAAACTTAGAAAAATGAGCACAATGTGAGAAACCGAACCAGGCTGGAGAGAGAAAATATTCAGGAAAAACAAAGCAATCGTGCAGGGAACAGTTAAAGTTGAAGAGTTTCTAATACTGAAACTATGACCAACATTTGAAGCTGGTTTCATACTGAGAGATTGCTTGTACATTAATCTCTGAGGATTCTAGCTAAAAATTCAAGGGCCTTTGGCCCAGCCAATTAAATATGACTCACCGAGAGGATCCTAGAGATACTTATTCACATTCAGGTTTTCTAACCATTGATCAGAGGATTGAGACGCATGGAAGATATATGATTTTTTAAAGATGAGATAATTCTTTTTTTTTTTAAGAACTTTTTTTATTTATTCATTTGAGACAGAGAGATACAGAGAGAGAGAGAGAGAGTAGGAGCAGTGGGGAGAGCAGAGTAAGAGAGAGAAGCAGACTCCCTGCTGAGCAGGGAGCTGGATGCAGAACTAGATCTGAGGACCTGGAGATCATGACCTGAGCCGAAGGCAGACTCTTAACCATCTGAGCCACGCAGGCACCCCAAAGATGAGATAATTCTATTTAAAATATCAGTGTATCATGTCTGCACTTGCAGACAACATAAATATTAGATGATACAGAGATGATACAGATTCCTCTTCCTCTGTATCTATTACCTCTTAATAATCGGCAGAGGTAAAATGTATCATTGTTTTACTCATTCTGAAAAAATAGAGAGGGTGCCATGAAATCATGGATATTTTATTTAAACTTTTTTCCAAACCACTGAATTAAAAATCAGGATTGCTAGTCATGGGGGTTGATGCTTTAGGATTGACAGTCTTGACTGAATTTTAGAAAATCAAATCAAACTGTAACTACATGATATAAACTGTTATGTTCATTTGTTTCATTAGAAATTAAATATATATCCAAACAACATTCTTTGGGCAAATAGTTGATTGCATTACTAACGCATTACTTCCCAATTAATTGCTTTGTCATTGTTAAGATAAATCTTCAGTTTGACTGTTTTCTAAATTAAAATATGACTTCTAATTTGCATAAGTTATGAAATTGTTATGATTTGATTTGTCATAGACAAAGCCTGAATGATTACAGGAAACTATTTTCAAAGCTCTGTCAAATTAGTTCAGTGGTAACAACAGGTACATAAATGTTGTATTAGTGTGTATGTGTGTGTTCTTGTGTATGGATGCATGTTGTGGTTTTTTAAAAAAAATTGTCAAGCCCAGAACTGATCACTAGCAAATAGTCAATTCTGATTCCTTTCATTGGGAGCACATGAAATTTTATCCTTGTCTCTATTTCTGGACACATCTACAAAAACTTCCCATAATGAGATGGTTTTTTGCCAGCTAATAATATTTCAGAAAAGCTACTGTTCTAGTATTTCTTGTTTGGAGTTATAAAATCATGTCTTATTATCTCAGCTATCCCATATGTCAGCAGTGTAATGGAAACATGACTTCAAAATTTGCTCTCTATTTTATTCAACTAAAAAAAATTAAACACTATACTGTTAACATAAGAATTCAAGATTTCTTTAGGATATTTTTTTAAGATTTTAATTATTTATTTGAGAGAATGAGAGACAGAGAGCACAAGCAGTGGGGAGGGGTAGAGGGAGAAGCAGAATCTCTGCTGAGCAGGGAGCCCGATGCAGGACTCCATTGCAGGACCCTGGATCATGACCTGAGCTGAAAGCATATGCTTAACTGACTCTGCCATGCTGGAGCCCAAGAATTCAAGATTTTTGACATGTCTTTGACACAGAGCAAACACTGTGCAAATCTTTCATAAAAAAGATGATGTTATTCCCTCAGACTCAAAATGTTGTATGTCTTTGACCAAGTAACAACTCTGTTTCATGGATAGATTTCCTGGACAACCTGAGCACTCAAAGTTCTGAACATCATATGCCCATGACTTTTTAAAATTGTATTTTCCAGTTCTTCCTGATTCTTCTACCTCACTGTGGATTCCTGGTGCCAAATTTTACGGGATCATAAGAGATCATTTTGAGCTATTTTGGTTCTTTTTGCTATATGAAAAATCTCTGCATTATCTCTTATCTTTTTCTGTGCTTTACAACTGGCCATGCTATCATGTATAGTTCAATCACCATAGTTCAAATCTTCATATGACCTTTAAAGCATGTCTTGATTTCTTAATATCAAGGAAAGAACTTTGTTATTGCAGTTGCCATCATAAACATTATCTTTTTATCTCACTGAGATATTCGTATCATCAATTCCATGCCTGGCACATGGTAGGGACTCAACATGTGTATAGTAAGTAAGTCAATAAATGAATGTCTATATCAGTCTCCATACCAAGATCATTTTTCAAATACTTTTCTAGTAGAGTGAGAGTACCTTGCCAGATCTAGACTAGGCGCTCTTCCTGAGTTTGCATTGAAAAGAAAATAACATCACATCCTGAGCTCTGTTTTTAAGACGTATGAAATAGCTAAAAACCACATTTAATAATTCCTAAAGAAAGCAGTGATTATAAATATTAGAGCTTTTTACCACTTTTTAACATAATGCCATGCTTTGAGGAGGAAAAAAAAGCCAAAGTTTCATGTTTATAAATGTGAACGTATTTTACTTGTAGTACATATGGTGCCTGACTTAACGATGGTTTTACTTAAGATTTTTTGATATTACAATGTTGTGAAAGTGACACACATTCAGTAGAAACTGTACTTGGAATTTTGAATTTTGACCTTTCCCGGGGCTAGATTTATGTGGTAAAGTACTTTCTCATGATGCTGGATTGTGGCAACTACAGCTCCCAGTCAATACACTTAGAACCATTCTGTACCCACACAAGCATCCTGGTTTTCACTTTAAGTACTATATTCGACAAACTATACTTTATTATAACCTGCTTTGTATTAGACGATTTTGCCCAACTGTGGGCCAATGTAAGTGTTCCGAGCTCGTTTTAGATAGGCTAGGCTAAGGTATGATGTTTGATAGGTTAGGTGTATTAAATGTATTTCTGACTTACAATGGATTTATCAGGATGTAACCCTCTGGTCCTGGCTGAGGAAGACCTGTATATAATGCATTCAAATTACAAGCAGCAATAGATATAGTGAGAGATATTTTAACAAATGTTACAATTTCTTTTTTACCACATAGCTACTTATTATGCACTACTTGGTACTGACACTTTAAGATACCTTTTGTTTCTTTTCATCTAACAGATAAAAGTTTCAAGAGTGATGCAAATAAATAAAATGTTTATTTGTTCAAGTTCAAGCTTGTCAGACATAATCAAGTACATTTTTAATATTTTATTTATTTATTTGGCAGAGAGAGAGAAAGAGAATGAGCACAAGCAGGGGGAGTGGGAGAGGAAGAAGCAGACTCCCCGCTGAGCAGGGACTTCCCCCTCCCTATGTGGGGCTTGATTCCAGGACCCTGGGATCATGACCTGAGCCAAAGGCAGATGCTTAACCGACTGAGCCATCCAGGTGCCCCTCAAGTACATTTTAAAAGATGGTTTTATGAGGTTGTCAATTGTTTAGCTAAGCTACTCCATGGTGTTGCTGTCTCAACTTTCATTCTGTTTGGCCAAGTAGTCTTCAATGACCTGAAACTGACACTAGCCCTTCATACAAGTTCCTCCCCCAGATGGAAGCCCACAGAGTCACAAGGAAATGTAAGTTGGAGAAAAGATTTCTCCAACAGCTCTTGGGATCAAAAGTCTCCCCTGCCTCCTAGCGTCTTCCCTTTATGTACTCCTCACGTAAGATTCCTGTGGGGCTTACCAAAATCCTACTCTTTCGATTTGAATTGACTAATCCAGCCTTAGTCCGGGATCCCCAAAGCATTCTACCCACAGACCCTAATAAAGACATGTGCCCATGACCCTGCCTTTCTGTCTGTACTCTGCCTTGACCTCCCTGTGTGGCCCCATGAAACATGATGGGCACTTCTTGCCAGACATATGAGTAATAAATTTCTCAATTCCCATGTCTTCTGTGGTCTGTTCTGGAACTGTGACTCACCAGCTGGCTCCCGGTGCTCTACTTAACAAGTGTCAATTGACCAAATTCATAACAGAGGTCAATGTCCAAAGAGTTTAGAGATGAGAAGAAATTTCAAGTATTTTTAGTAGTGAATAAATGTCAGACTTATGCTTCTGATAATTGCAGACTAGGTATTTTAGAATAATCCAAACTGGCTTTCACATGTAAGTAAATAAACAGTCAAGAATTGTCAGGCTATAATGTAGGAGAGAAAAGGAATCTAGAGAGATGAGGGCTGCTTCTGCCCTGGAGCTGTATGTTATTTCTGATGGGGCAACTAGTTACTTTTCACTAATTTTGAAGGGTTAATGAGCAAAAGTTGGAGCTGTTAGGGTCCACAAGGTCTGAGGAGTTGGTTTGAATCAGGATACTAAAGTTTGCTAGTATACTAAAGTAGTATGAAGGAATCAAAATTAAACCAATTAGCACATGTAGCCTGGTTGTTATTCACTTAAGTGGCCCAGAAAATCTCAAACTGAGTTTATATTAAAGTAATTCAGAATTTTGAGTGCCCTTATCCTCCTTACAGAAGTAAATGATAATCATTTGAGGATGAAAACATCATTCAAGCCTCTAAACACAGTCAAAACAGTGTTAACATACCATATTTTGCAAATACACTCAAAGAGACATAGATAAATGAAGCCAAAATACACAGTGAGAAAAAAAATCAACAAACACAAAATTAAAAAAAAAATTAAAAAAAGATGTTAAGGCAACTAAGAATACTATGTTGGAGGAGATGAAGTTAGCCTGAAAAATTCAACAAAAAGTAATAACTATAGTAAACCTACACAGATAGAAATTTAAATATTAAAAATGTGAAGAAGAAAAAATAACTCAGTAGATTCGTTTAACAGCAAATAGACATAACTAAGTAAAGAAACAGTGAATTACAAGTAATATCATTAAATAACTAAAATAAAAGTATGCAAGCAAATATTACATACATATATAGATACAGATTTATAAAGATATATAAAGAGAGAGGAGAGAGAGAGATGTGGCATATGTGTTTGAGTCATTGAGGATATTTATGAAAATCTAATATATATGTTGGAGCAATGAAAATAAGAGTAGGACAGAAAAATATATAAAAGCTAATTACTAACAGTTTTCCAAAATTGATGAAATATATTAACCTACATTTTCAGGAAGGCAGACAAATTCTCTGCAATGGAACTATAGAAAACCAAAAAAAAAAAAAAAAAGAAAACCAATGAAAGTAAGTTTGTGGAGCTTTACAGTAATGCAAAAAAACTAGAGAACCATCAGTTCTCTACCTAACAAAAATATCTTTGAAGATAAAGATAAAATTAAAACATTTTCAGACAAAACCTGACAGATTTTCTATCATTTTTTTAAGTAATCTCTACACCCAATGTGGGGCTCAAACTCATGACCCTAAGATCAAGAGTCGCATATACCAACTGAGTCAGTCAGGCACCCCTCCATCATTCTTTAAACGGGGGCAGCAAAACCCAGCTATTTCACAGTGGTGTCAGTTACTATGAGTTCCACATCTACCCTTCTTTACCCTGCTGGTGATAATGGAACATTTTTGTTTTGCTTTGTCATCTGTAAAGCCTACTAATGGGATGCTGGAAGAGGGTGAGGCTCTTCTTCCTAGGTCCTTGGTGTTCCTCTTGGCTGCAACTTTGGTGCACAGAGGCCAGCAGTCGACAGCAGCTCTCTGGGAACAGCTTCCTGTAGCCCCCCAGGTGGCAGCTTCCCAAATAGCTTTCCCAGCATAGTGCATCAGCAGAGTTCTCTGCTATCTAGCAGGCCACAAACACATCCTCTCCAGGGAGGTCTGCATCTCAGCTCTGGTGGGTAGGGGTTCTTGCAGATTTGTTCCTTCTTTGAGTCCTTGCCTGAATCCTTAGAAGGATCAGTAGCTGTGCCTTATATTGGCTATTCTTACGTTTTTAGTGCCCTCTTTACCCTTCAGAAGATAATCCCCTACAAGAGTAAACAGTTCTTTACATTAAACTTCTCGTATTCAAATGACTGTGTTGTTTTGGTCTCCTGGACATTAACTGATAATAATGTCTTCCATGGACCTACATTATTTAGTCCCTGGCATTGCTCTGAAATAGTCTTCTATCATTTTCCCCCTTGTTTACTTTGGTTTCCTCACAATGTTCCTAGAACATCTTCCCATGTCCATTTGTTTTTCTTTGCTCCCAGAACAGACTTACGGTTAAGTATCTTCTTAGCAAAGAGTTCTTTCCCCATGTTATATGAAATAGTACTCCCTTGAGGCGCCTGGATGGCTCAGAGGATTAAGCATCTGGCTTTGGCTCAGGTTATGATCCCAGGGTCCTGAGATGAGTCCCGAGTCGGGCTCCCTGCTCCGTGGGAAGCCTGCTTCTCCCTCTGCCTGCCACTGCCCCTGCTTGTGCTCTCTCCCTCTCTCTCTCTATCAAGTAAATAAAAATAAAATCTTTAAAAAAAAAAAGAAAGAAATAGTACTCCCATTGCTACACTTTTTCTCTTCTTTATCCTGATTTATTTTTTCATCAAAGCCCTTACCACCACATGACATGCTATACTAATTTATTTCTATGTTCATTCTGACTTTTTTTTTTTTTACTGGAAAATCACACCCTTACAGGCAGACACATAGTCTGTTTGGTTTCTGTTTAATAGTTGTGCCTGTGCCCAAATATAGTCCAGCACGTAGTAGACTAATTAAATAACTAACTGAATGAAGGAATAAATGCCTTAGTTACTTTCTAGATGAGGAAACTGTCTCAAATATGTTAAGCAATTTGAAGTGTAGTTTAAAAGTTAGGAATTTAAGGTCTTTATAGAAAAATGTAGGTTTAAATCAAGGCTTTGCTGCTTCAACCTATGTATTTTAGGTGTATTTCTTAAATACACAGCACTATATTTTCTTTATCTCTAAAACAGGCACCAAAAGAGTAACTGTGCATGTTTAGATTAAATACAATTATTTATATAGTGGGCCTAGTAGAATTCTTTTTTTTTTTTAAAGATTTTATTTATTTATTTGAGAGAGACAGAATGAGAGACAGAGAGCATGAGAGGGAGGAGGGTCAGAGGGAGAAGCAGACTCCCTGCCGAGCAGGGAGCCCGATGCGGGACTCGATCCCAGGACTCCAGGATCATGACCTGAGCCGAAGGCAGTCGCTTAACCAACTGAGCCACCCAGGCACCCGGGCCTGGTAGAATTCTTGAAACATATTAACAATTCGATGTATTTAGTTGTTTTATAAGTAACTACAGTTACAAAACTATAAATACAGAATCATCATTTTTCTGGACAGAGAGAGAAAGAGGTTAAATTGCTAAAACACCAAAACAATGGTTGAATTTAATATAAGTTCATTAATAGCTTGTTCATAAGAATGGACCCTAAAATCAGGTAGACAAAAGATGGTTGAGGAGGTTCCAAATAAAGTGTTGTAAAGTGAGTGGAATAACTGTGTAAAAGTAATGATGTCAATTTATTTTCTTTGATTGGATCATGGCATCATAGGTGAGAACAAAGACCTAGACAGATGAGAGAGGTGGCCAGATAGGTAGGTAGAAAGACAGATAAACAGACATACATAGGTACATATTTACATATCTAAATCCATATATGAATAGTTAGATTTTTTAATACTCTTAAATATATTTCTTTGTTATTGAAACAGGATAAGACTATCAGTTGTGCTATTTTTAAGACAAATCAATGATTGCCTAGAACGCTTATGCTTAAAATTCAACATTTTAACTTTGTGTCTAGTTTTAAGAAATTGAGGAAAATACTTAAAAATATGAAATATAAAACTTTCTCAAGCAATTTGCTTTTGAAAATAACTTTGTGAGCTCTTTGAATGTAATTGATACTTCATTTTGGCTAAATGTTTATTAGTAGAATCTTGCATCAGATGGCTTTTATAGTTCCATATTTTAGAAGCAAATGGCAATAAGTTGATCGATAGTCCTAAAGATGTTATTGATGTGAAAATGTTTGAGACAGAAAA
This sequence comes from Halichoerus grypus, assembly GCF_964656455.1. Taxonomy (NCBI): domain Eukaryota; kingdom Metazoa; phylum Chordata; class Mammalia; order Carnivora; family Phocidae; genus Halichoerus; species Halichoerus grypus. Next base: position 138,251,526 of record NC_135718.1, on the reverse strand, counting down.
ACATTACTGGTGTTCACCATCACACAGGGAAAATGAAATAAAGATCTTGTATAATTATCTCATTAATTCAGATTACATTTGTGCCAACCGAAAACATTCCTAAGTACTAAATTATAGTTATAAACACATTAATTAAAAGATTATATTCAATGTGAAATAATTCCTCTAAATAAAAGAATTGATTCATTTAATTAAAGTCCTTTTTTTGTTTTAAATTGGTTATTTACTAACAAGTAAATGCTAATGAAAAGACTAAGGTAAGAATACTGAAATATAATCAGGTGTTACTTATATAATCAGGCCTTGTAAAAATAAATACAACTAAACTTGTTAAATTTAGTGGTAAAAATGTTAGTGGTAAAAATGTACTGGCATTTACAAAAATTAGTATTAACTTGGGGAATGTCTAAACATGGGGGCATAACTATGGATCTGTTTTCTTTTTCTTTTTCTTAAATCTTATTTATTTATTTGACAGAGAGAGACACAGCAATAGAGGGAACACAAGCAGGGGGAATGGGAGAGGGAGAAGCAGGCCTCCCGGGGAGCAGGGAGCCCGATGTGGGGCTCGATCTCAGGACCCTAAGATCACGACCCGAGCCGAAGGCAGACGCCTAACGACCGAGCCACCCAGGAGCCCCCTGTTTTATTTTGCTAATATTGATCTTCTTGTGCTATGTAAGAATTTTTTTTATTCTCTCATTTGATGACAAATGGGCCTTGTTTCATAAGTTTGCAGTTAATCTTAATGGAATAATTTCATAATAAAATTTCAGTATTATTTGTATTAAAATCTCATTCTCAAACTCCATTCAAAGGTTAGTTCATTTGTTTGTATACCAATGGGCTTAAAGTAGGGGAGAAAACTTGTCTGTTCTTCTTAGGCTCTCCTCTGTCTCTTTCTATGTGTTCCTACTCTGGTTTAGGGGCAGGAGTTAGAAGAGGTGAATCTCCTTATGTGGACTCCAGTTGCCAGTTATTTTGTCTGATTAATCCTCACTGATGAGCCCTCTACTGGCTTTCATGATGGGGTACTGAATGGATTCTTCTGAAGTCTGTGGGGGCCTCCCCTCCTGATATGGAAAGTAGAGCTCTATCTAGACTTCTTGTTCCTCTTCTCTTCCCTCTCCAGTTCTCACCATATGAGGTGCACCTCTCATGCAATGGTAGTAAGATACCCAACCTGGTGAGTGCCTCTTTCAGAACAGTCACCAAGGTGGCTCAGGCCCAGATACTTTCCAAGGTGAGTTCTCACATTGTGAGTAACTCAAGCTGTGGAAATATGAGGGGTATAACTGGGGCAGGCTCTCTACAGATTTTCCTGTGCACAGGTTTGTGTCAGTGCTGGAGGCCAAGGTGATTACACACACACATCCATTCATGGGATCAGCCTTTGCTGTTTTACAGTAAATCTTCTGGAATATCTATCATCCAGCTTTGGGAAAGAGAACCCCTCCTTTACAAAGAGGAGAAAATTACCTCTTTACAAGTCCCCTAACTGCTAAACAGGTCAATACACTTTATTCCCTCATATTCTTTTTTTCCGAAAGCTGATGAGAACAGTAGTCATGGTAATTTGGGCAAGTGTACTGATCATAGTAAACGCTGCAGGGAGTTGGCAGGTGTTGACTGCTAAAAAGAGCTCTTATAACTTAAAATGTGGAGAATATGGTGATTTTCCCATTAAATTGGACTCTAGTTTGTCTCTGCCTCTGAAAATTTTTATTTTAATTCTTACTGCATTGGATCATTCAATCTATATCTGTATCATCTATATTTACCTTCTTAGCTATCTAAACATATATAAAAATAAACATAGCTTTATTAGAAGTCCACAGGCAACTGTCGAATCTATATGCCTACTAGGAATTTTAATGAAAAAAAAAAACACAACATTCTAATCTCCCTCTAGAGGAATTTAAAAATAAGTATTGGTTCTTCCTACAATAATGAGAGAACATGGGAGGAGGATGGTCTCTTAGCTCAATATTCTATCTCAAGCTTTTGATAATGATCTCCTTTGCTGATGGTTCCCAACGACAAGTCTGTTCCAGCAATTTTTTTAAAAAAGATTTTATTTATTTGAGAGAGAGAGAGAGAGAGAGAGCGCACGCACATGTGAAGGGAGAGGCAGAGGTAGGGGGAGAAGCTCGCTCTCCACTGAGCAAGGAGCCAGACATGGGACTCACTCCCAGGACCTTGGGATCATGACCTGAGTCAAAGGCAGACATTTAACCTACTGAGCCACCCAGGTGCCCATATTCCAGCAATTTCTTAATGGTTGCTATTTGTGAAAGTATTTATTTACAGATGCACAATTTTTCTGGTGATCATTTCTGTATGATTTCACAACAAATTCCAGGATCAGCGATTTTCAGGACAATGATGATAAGGCTAAATATGCCTGGTGGCGGCAATCATATTTATTTGGAATTTCTTACTATTCTAAACAGTAATTGAAACTTTCACTTAAGATCTGTGAAATCACTTTCCCCTAGTTTTTCTTATATCATTGTGTGCATTCCATCATCTATATCTATATATATCATTTATCTATCTATCTATCTATCTATCATCTATCTATCATTTGTGCATCTTCTTTCTCGGCTCAAATTATAACTGTTGCTGTCTCTCAGGACTTTTAAATTTGCCTTTAAGAGGATTTTATCCTCATGCCAAACTTTTTTCTGTCTTCAACTGCCACATATGTTATAGTGACTTTCAAAATCAAATATTAGGCTCAGACACTTTTGTGCTCCAGGTCCCCATGGATATCAACTCACTCAAAAAATGATATGTCATCTCTCACCATCTAGAGTGTTATTTTGTGGTTTATTTTTCAGTGTGGAGATCCATTCCAGATTCTTTCTTTTACCTTACCTCTATATCTACACAACAACCAAATTCTTCTGATTCTAACATTACACTACTCTAAGCCATTATTTCCTTTCCATTCTATCTTTGTTTAATTGAGTTTTTATTACTCCTAACCTGAATTATTCTTGTAGGTCTTTCTTTATAAGGTGTGCTATATACTGTCCCCTCAACACACAACCAAACAAGGAAATAATCCACAATGCTGCAACAATGATTTTGCCAAATACACTTATAGTTTAAATCATCCCTAAAAATTGCCACTCTTCAATTTGTCATTAAGCCCAGACTAAACTTTTATAATATTAATAAAGAGACTATGACCATCAACAAAATAGTTTTTTGGAAATAAATTTGTTAAGATTACTTACTGATTCATCTTAATCACCACTAATTTCATATATCTTTCTCATTTATTTCAAAGATTGAATATTTCTAAAATAAGAGAATCTACATATTATAAAGTCAAAATATGTTTATGTTAAATACCACAGAAAACTGTGAACTAGGAACATTTAACATGAATAAAACACGTAATTGACTTAACATTAAAAAAAGTATATGCTCCCCAGAAATTTCCTATAAATGCATTTTAATTTTCAAGTACTCATGTACTATTACATGTAAAATATGTAACTTTTTCCATATTTACTAATAAAATGCAATTATTTTCTGGAATGGGAGAACACATATTAGAAATAATTGCCAATTTTAAAATTAAAACAAATTCTGCTATTATCAATCTGTATCCAACTACTTGTATGAAACTTTAAAAAAGTGGAAAATCTGGTGAGATACAACTATATATGGTATGTAATCCACTTCTTGAACTGTTCACTTTAAACTTCAAAATGAAAAAGCAGCAAGTCCATTCACTTATTTCATCTATATCCACCGTTAGTAATGATATTAGTATTTCATAAATACCACAAAAATAATAAATAAGAGCCAGGGACTGATCTGTGGTTCAAATAACAAGGCATCCACAGTTGATATATAGAAAGACCATGCCTGGGAAAGTTGTAATTCTCTCTAAAAAATAACCTAGGGATCTTTATGTCAATTAAAAAAGCTGGAAAAAAAAGTAAAAAGCAAAAATAAAACAAAAGAATGGGAAAAACTCAGATAATCACTTCGATTACTTGAATAGATTTTGATTAATTGGATATTTGATTGGGTATGTTTAATGGATATTTGACCGCTTGAATGGATATGGAATAAAAATTTGTAGAAATGGAAAAAGTGCAGTTTCGCAGTAAACTGTTTTATTACATAATTCATGATCTCATACCTACTTTGAAGCAGCTGCTAGTCTCAAGGCACTTGGTATTGTCATGTAATTTGCCATACTGTCTTATTTACTGACACTAGATTGCTGTACAGCAAGGATAAAATAAGAGTTTAAGGGGGAGTGCCTGGGTGGCTCAGATGGTTAAGCGTCTGCCTTCAGCTCAGGTCATGATCCCAGGGTACTGGGATGGAGTCCCACATCGGGCTCCCTGCTCCTTGGGAGCCTGCTTCTCCCTCTGCCTCTCTCTCTCCCTCTCTCTGTCTCTCATGAATAAATAAATAAAATCTTTTTTTTTTTTTTTTTTTTTTTTTTAAGATTTTATTTATTTATTTGACAGAGAGAGACACAGCGAGAGAGGGAACACGAGCAGGGGGAGTGGGAGAGGGAGAAGCAGGCTTCCCGCCGAGCAGGGAGCCCGATGCGGAGCTCGATCCCAGGACCCTGGGATCATGACCCGAGCTGAAGGCAGACGCTTAACGACTGAGCCACTCAGGCGCCCCAATAAATAAAATCTTTAAAAAAAAAAAAGTTTAAGGGATATTGTATTTGGTGACTTTTTCCAGTGAATGACTATTGGAGAAACACCTGTGGTCAGGCATTTTAGGCCAACCCCCTGAGAAAATAGGAGATTAATCACTCCAATTCAAGACAGACTTTTATTTTACTATTGCACATTGCATGTAAGTCATACAATTTCAAAGGATTTTACATTAGTTCAATATAACCTCAAAATTTCAATGCACTAGTTTTATGTATCTGCCTTTCCTAAAATTTTTGTTATAATTTTAAATATAGGGCATTAAACACTAAACTTTATAAGAGAATTCATCACATGCAGACCTGGACTACAAAACATATTAAAAGAAGAGCTTCAGACAGAAGGGACATTTTCACCAGATTTAACTTAGATTTACAGTAAGGAATGAAAATTAATGTGTGAGTAAATGTGAAAAATAACATTATATAAGGGCATCAGAATGTAGGATAACTGATAACACTGTATCATGGAGAAATACTAGATATAATTATAAGATATATAATAGTAGCAAAAGAATGAAGACTATAGGAATTATACTGTGGCTATATATTTAATTCTCTCAGCTTTCATTTATCTGAAAATGTATTCATTTCATCCTTATTTCAAGAATAAAATCAGTGGTTATAGAATTTGAATTGACTGTGTGTCTTTGAGTGTGTGTGTGTTTGTGTGTGTATGTGCTCCCTCCCAGCACTTTATAAAGGTCATTCCATTATGTTTTCCCTATCCATTGCTTTCTTGGGAAGTCAGTAAATTTTCATAAAATATCAGCATAGCAAAATTTCACAAAGTAAACTCTTAATAATCGTGATATCTGTAATTATTAATCACAGCTCAGACATTCAATCATCAATGGCTATTTCATTTTACTTACATTTCAGGAAACTTCATAATGCTTTGAAGAAATCTGTGCAAAATCAGTTTAAACAAATAGCCCTAATTATGAGTAATACTTTCAAATTTTTAAGCAACACAGTACATTAGGTTGCTGTGCCAGGGAAAAAAAAATTGTACCAAAAAAACTGTTAGCTAGAACTTAAGGATTAAAAAGAGGGCGGGAGACATTCATAAAGATATTTTATGGCAATGAAGTGACTGTTTATAAGTGAAATTTGAAAAAAGAGTTCTAGAAAATTAACATTCATAAGATTATAATCATATAAAATTTTCCCTCAATGCTTTTTCCCTTGGAAACCATAAATGCTGTTAACAAAAAACCAACTAGCCAACCAACCAAGCAAATGAACAAACGAACAAAAGCTACAGCAAAAAAACAAAAAACAAAAAAAAAAAGAAAAAAAGAACTGTGTTAGAATAAGACTTGGTTTTGTATATTTTATTTTAAAGGCAGAATTTCTGCCCCCCCGCCCCGTGAAAGGAGTAGGTCATTGATTTATTAAGACACACTAAGCAGTAACTGTCAAACATACCATCCAAATTAATTTAATTAAGTACTTGACTCATTGATTTCATAACTTGTGGTTTTGAGTGGACATGAAACTCATCCAATACTCTTAATTGAAGAGGCATAGCTAGCCACTCCAAGGATAATTTGAATTGAACAAATTTATTATATTTGACCTAGAATTAAATATAATCCAATTAGGCAGAAATTTCTCACTTTTAAATATACTTTATCTTGCACAATAATCTAAATTAATACTATGATAATTTTTCTAAAAGTGATGTTTTAGGTTCTATATCTATATAAGGTAGATGAAAGTGAGCACTGAGCTATTCATAGATATTAAATTTATAATTAGAATTGAACACTGCAAAGTAATCAGTAAGCTTAGACCCATACTGATAATTAAGATTGCCAAGTTTAATATTTCTGATGTGATCTTTCAAAAAATACAAATGAAATACTTCTCTTATTCCAGGCATCTTTTCCCCATACTGTTTTGATATCTGGCCATTAATGCTGGCTATATAGCTTTTACAGCCTGATGGTTCCAGTGTAATTGGATTTTTTTTAATGTGGAGTTTGTGTCAAAGTGTCAAAAAAAAATCCAAATTCCAAAGATGGTCGAAAGAATGTCCACCTGCCCAAAAGATCCAGGCAGAAATAGTTTGACCTTTTCTGACTTTGCATTGGAAGTCATCTAGACCACTTATGCCATGTTCAAATGGTTGGAGTAGTTGCAAGCTAACCCAGATTCAATAAGAGGGGACTAGACACCACTTTTGTTTGAGGAATGCTAAGTTCATAATGTAGATCATGCAGGATGAGGGATATTGTTGAAGTCATCTTTGGAAAATACAATTTGTCACATGAATACAAAAATTTGAAGGCAGTACATAAGAAGAGCTGTTTGTGAGAGATGGTGGCATACTTCTTCTGAATTAACTAGATGGAGATAGGGGATAGGGGATAGACAAGAGCATATCAAGGTGAGGTAATTGTCCATAAAAACATGAGATACGGGTGCCTGGGTGGCTCAGTTGGTTAAGCAACTGCCTTCGGCTCAGGTCATGATTCTGGAGTCCCGGGATCGAGTCCCACATCGGGCTCCCTGCTCAGTGGGGGGTCTGCTTCTCCCTCTACCCTTCCCCTCTCATGCTCTCTGTCTCCCATTCTCTCTCTCAGATAAATAAATAAAATCTTTAAAAAAAAAAACAACATGAGATACAAAGACTCAAATGGTCAGCATCAGTTTCATAAATCAAGTCTCATGTTTGTTCATGGTGACGGTATGGCTTTATATGGACTTGATAAGTTTGCAGAGAATGACTCCAATGTAACTGTCATTTCAAGTTCTTAAGATATAAGTAACTGGGGAATTTTAATGGACATGCAACATTTTTAAAGTCTTAAAATCACACTAGAGAAGAACAAAAAAGGGAGAAAATTAGAAACCATGTAGGAATGTTTCAATTATACCCTTTTGTTTTGTAGAAAGTCAATAATGGTATATCCATTACTGCTGTGAAATATTTATCTTTGAAACCAGAGATAACAGAGATGGTATCAGTGAAATTCTAGTTTTAAGCCTAGAGACTGAAAAAATGCAAACTCTTCCCCTAACAACGATAAAAAAAAATGATCTTGGAGAATAAATTCTAATAAATATTAGATGAGTGTTTAACTCAAGTATAAAAAGGAAAAATATTAACTTTTTCCAAAAAGCCCTACTCTAATTTTAAACTATTGATTGTATGCATTATTAATGTTTGATCATATAGTAAATCTAAAAGCTAGACTCAAGAGATTTAACTAAAATCTTTACCTCTGACAAAAAATAATATAATAGATGGGGTATCTGGGTGGCTCAGTCAGTTAAGCGTCTGCTTTTGGCTCAGGTCATGATCCCAGGTTCCTGGGATCAAGCCTGCTTCTCCCTCTCCCTCTGCTCTCTCTCTCTCAAATAAATAAAATTTAAAAATCTTTAAAAAATATTATAGATAATATAAATACTTGGAGTGTGGGAATATAAATTAAAGACTATATATATATATATATATAGATAGATAGATAGATAGATATAGATATATAGTGGAAGAAGGGACAAAAACAAGACAAAGTCATACTTGTTCTGAGTCTCTTGCAGACTTATATACATCCATTAAATATTGGACCCCTTAAGGCTGGCTGCTTTTCCTATAGGGAACATGGGTTTTTTTCTCTTAGGTGGGATTTTCCAGGAAATGAGCTCTGAGATGAAAATTTATTGCAATGGACTAACAGGATGTATTCTCATGGACAACACTGGTAAGGGAATGCAGGAAGGACTGAGCAGAGCAAGAAGTTAAACTATAATTTAATTGCTACAGAAGACCACCTATTCCAGTTTGCTTGTGACATTCTCAGTTTTAGCACTGAAAGGCTCAAGTCTCAAAAACACTCTGTCTCAGACAAACCTGGACAGGATCATCCAATTCCATATGGAAGTCCAGAATTGGCATGCCTCTTCAGAAATGTGTTCATCTGGGCCCAGGGGGCCATGATCCGCATTGACTAGACATTGAGAGACAAGCTACATCTCAGGAAAGGGTACAACTTTGGGTGACCGGCTCCTCTCTGCTAAGAACAATTCCCTAATGTCTCAAACAGTTCACATTTAACATAATTATCATTGAATTCATAAAACCTCCCTCCAATCCTGATTTTCTCTCCTTCCTTAAATAGTAGCTATAGCCTTCCCCATTCTCTCACCCTCTGAATTTTAAAACCTTCACTACATCCTGTAAATTGTAGCTCCTAAATAATTTTCTAATATGTCATTGTACCTTTCTTTCCTTTCCTTAAAAAACAAACAAACAAATAAACATATACTGGGGATACAAAGGAACTGTATCACTTTGAAATCTAAGTTGTAAGACTGTGCACTTTATAATGATTTTTTCAGATCTTCTTAGGAGTTTCATAATACATGAGAATATGAGAGTAGTAACTACTATTCCTTGTGGTAAATCTTCATGTATATATTAGCCACTACATTCACTAAATTATTTTCATTGAATTTGAACAGAATGTTCTCGTCTCCACTAAGTCTTAATCAGTGGAAATAATAACAAAGATTAAATCCCAACTGGGACATAAAGATTATAATTCATATGAGAAAAGGGAAGGAGAGAAGAAAAGAGGTACAATGCAGGGGAAAATATCAAAGACCTGGCTGGAAGCCAACACAACCATGTGGAGTGAGTTCTGCTGTGGCCGGGGAACCACTAGCCAACAGAGATTAACCTACACCGTTTGACCATCTGGATATGAGCAACATGTCTTTACTTCAAAGATTTTGCCTTCTTTTCTCCTTGTGTTTAAAAAACCCATTTTGCATGGTTATTCTGCAGTTGGAAAAAACCTCAGCACTCCTGAATGCTCAAAAATGAAGGTGAGAGAATTGACAACTTTTGGGTATCACTAGGGAAAAGCTTTAACTGTGATAATGGAGAAACTTATTAAACTACTTTCAAATTGCTCACTTAGCTAAAATAGCAATACATACATCACATCTGTTGCAATAGGGTTAATCCAGAGGTCATAAAATTGTAATATTTAGGGGTGTCTGGTGGCTCAGTTGGTTAAGCATCCAACTCTTGATTTTGGCTCAGGTCATGATCACAGGGCTGTGAGATGGAGCCCAGTGACAGTCCCTGCTGGGAGTGAAGCCTGCTTAAGATGCTCTCTCTCTCTCCCTCTCCTTCTGCCCCTCCCCCACCTCCCTCTTAAAAAAATTATAGTATTTAGCAAAATATCTTTCATTTTGGAATCAGAGAGAAAATATTACAAATCTTGGTAATGCACAAGATACAACCAGGATCTGTATTAAATGGAAAAAGATATTGAGAAAAAAACACTACCTGTTTTGGAAAGAAAAAAATATATGTGTAAATGGATTTTTCTACTTTAATTTTTTAGTTATAAGTTTCCCAAATGACAATTTTGGTTAACAATTTCCCAAATGGACCAATTAATCATTATTCAGAAGACTTTGTACTACCTTGCAGACATATATATATTTTTTTTTCTTGTACCCATCATCTCATATAGTCACCATTTTCATGTATACATAAAATGAAATATTACTCAGTCTTAATAAAGAAAGAAATCTATATTTGCAACAACATGGATGAGGCTGAAGTACATTATGCTAAGTTAAATAGACCAGACACAGAAAGACAAATACTGCATGTTCTGACTTATATGTGGAGTTCAAAATAGTTGAACTCAGAAGCAGATAGTAGATTGGTAGTTGCCAGAAGGTGGGGGGATGGGGAAATGAGGAGATAGTCAAAAGGTACAAAGTTTCAGTTATGAAAGAAGAGTCAGTTGTGAGGGTGGTGACTATAGTTTACAATATAGTATTTTTCTACTTGGAAATAGCTAAGAGGGTAGATCTCAAGTGTTTTCACCATGAAAGAAAGAGAAGAAAGGAAAAGAAAAGAAAAGAAAGAAAGAAAGAGAGAGAGAGAGAGAGAAAGAAAACAGTAATTGTGTGAAGTGATGAATATGTTCATTATCTTGATCACCATGATCATTTCATAATGTACACATATATCAAAACTTCAAGTCATACACCTTAAATATATACATTTCTTAGTTGTCAATTATATCTCAATAAAGTTGAAAACAAAAAAAGACTGTAACATAGTAAATGAACTTAAAATTCCAAGAATAGTGATTCTCATCAAAGCATGTGAAAGAACAGGAGATGTTTTAGGAGGGTAGATATTAAATTTAATTGCTTGAAGGCAAGTATAAAAAATAGAAGTAGGAAAAAATTTAAAATTGTTTCAAAACTTATAAGTGAGGTTACTGTTATACACTATTATACACTAACTAGAATGTATACTTATTGGTAAGCCATAGAAAATAACCTAATTTTGGCCTACCTGATTCTGAGTTGACTTTGTAGACCTTGTTAATCCTGACATACAGTATAATGTATAGTACTAATGGAGGCTATTATCCATGTGGTTTTAAACACTCCATTATGTTCTAATAGATGCCACCATTCCAGCAAGCAACTATGGAGTGTCTACTATCCTAATATGGGGTGTTAGCAACGGCAACATTCTGCTTTCATCAACCTGTTTACCAGCCTCGAAAACACGAAATTGATATGCAGAGCTTAGTAGGTGCTCCCTTCCATCCATCAACCTGATCCCAATGGTCATAGAAGATGGTAGAATTGCATGATACAAATATTCTTTATAATTTTCCACATATTTTACAAATTGTACAGGGACACTAAGAGCTTAAGTTGGAATCATGTGCCACCCTTTAACATTGTGTGACACTAACCTAATTATTAATCTCTCTGTTATTCAAATTCCACATCTGTAAAATGGGATTTTATAGAACCCCTCTCAAGAGGTTGTGTTGAAAATTAAAGATTTATCTCTATAAAGTACTTAAGCAGCAGAAGGCAAATGGTGACAATGATAATGATTTTAATGAGGATGCCCATGGGACAGCAAAGATAGAAGGAAATTAGTAAAAGAGAGGCCAGAGTATCAAGATGAACGTTTGGTTATATAGGTGATGAATCATTCATAAAGGAGAGGTTATGTTGTACTTTTCATGAAGGAATGCTGTGATCTCCCATATTGAAAATAGCCTTAGAAGTCATTAGAAAAGAAACTCCAAATCTCCCTTATTTCATTACTCTTGTCAATATTTTTATTAAATATCACTACATATTTATTTTTCTAGATGAGCATGTTTCTCTGCATTTACTAGACAGAATTATTCATTTAGTTTTTAATTTTAAAAAGTTAATAAAAATGGATAATAGCTTCACAGGGTAACATTTGTATACATAGATATATTTGTGTGTGTGTGTTTATAAATATGTGCATATATTGAATCTACTGTGAAAAATTCATTTCTTACCCTCTTTCTTCACCCTTCTATTTCCTCTTCCTTCCCACATAGGTAACCACTGTTACTACCTTTTTTTTTTTCTGCATACCTTTCTCTCTAGAGTTTCTTCATACATGTAAAAGTAAATGTAATGCAATATAGTATAATATAACATACAATATAATAACATATGTATACATGGTTCCCACACCCCCACAAACATCATCATTAAAAAGTAGCATATAATGTGGATTATATTGTACTTTTACTGGTTAGCTTTATACCCTAGAGATCTTCCCATTTCAGTGCCTAAGGTACTGTCCCATTCTTTTTTGGAGCTGTCTTGTATATACCAAGATTTATCTAACCTGTTTTCAACTGATGGCATTTAGGAGGATTCAAACATTTATAATCCAAACAAAGTTTGGATAGCTCCCCCTTCTGTAACCCTCAGTTTGTTTCCCAGAGTCCAAAGTCTCTCATGATTTGTCTCCCTCTCTGATTTCTTCCCATTCTGTTTTCCCTCACTTCCTCTATGGTCCTCTGTGCTCTTTCTTATATTCCACACATGAGTGAAGCCATATGATAATTGCCTTTCTCTGCTTGACTTATTTCACTTAGCATAATCCCCTCTAGTTCCATCCATGTTGATGCAAACGGTAGGTATTCATCCTTTCTGATGGCTGAGTAATATTCCATCATGTATATGAACCACATCTTCTTTCTTATTCCCTACCAAAGATCATAGTTATTTTCTTCTAAGTTTATTATTAAGCCAAAGAAATGGTCTCTTACTATACATGTATTCATACATGTGGCTTTTAGTTTTCTTCTTTCAGTACAAAGTCAAGAGCACTGGTATTTTCCTTGGTTTTCTTACAAAAAGCGTGTCATGTTGTTTTGGGGAAAACTTGTATTTTCATATTTCTTTAACATGGCAAATGCTTTTTATTTTACTTTCTATTAAATATAATTGGAATTTCTGTACTTACTATATATAGGACCTCCATTGGATACTTATAGCTTTATACTGAAACTTATAATTTTTTATAATTTCAATGGACAGTTTAAAATTATAATTTTAGCTTTTTTAATAAAGAATAAGACACAAAGCACATAAGAAGTTTATAGTGTATATACTATAGTGTATATACATTATATATACAGTATATTATATATACTATATATTATATATATAGTATTGTATATTATATATACTATATATTATATATATAGTATTGTATATTATAGTGTGTATACATTTCTTCTGCAGCATGAACTCTTCTTTGAAATCTGATGGAACAAGGATAGTCACCTCAAAGGTATTGATGCTCTTATGGAAAATCTAGAGAATCTCCTTGTTTATTTTATACAATCATTTTAAAAGGAATTCAAACTAAATCTTGATGTTAAAAATGAATGGGATTCGGGCGCCTGGGTGGCTCAGTTGGTTAAGCGACTGCCTTCGGCTCAGGTCATGATCCTGGAATCCCTGGATCGAGGCCCGCATCGGGCTCCCTGCTCGGCAGGGAGTCTGCTTCTCCCTCTGACCCTAACCCCTCTCATGTGCTCTCTCTCATTCTCTCTCTCTCATATAAATAAATAAAATCTTAAAAAAAAAAAAAAAGTGAATGGGATTCTATTTTTAAGTTGAAAGAGTTTACTTTTGTTCTGGTTTAGTTCTTGAATAAAGTGATAAAGTAATTGTATTATCTTGCATATCAGCAAATAATGTACAAAGCCACTTTTATTGACTTCTTTTGATAATGGTAAGCCTTTTCTAAGTGCTTTACATATTCAAATTTATTTATGCTTTATATTGACCCCTTAAATTAAATTCTATAATTATCTTTTTTCTACAGGTAAGAAAATTGAAGCACTTACAAGTTAAGTACCTGCCCAAAGCCAACAAATTCAAAGCTGAGATACAAGCCATTGCACTCTGTCCCAGTGGAACTGGTGGATAGGATGCATTCTATGACCCTACAAGTTAGAGTTGGTGGGCAGTTGATCACAAATTAACATCATCGGTGTCACAAACTCACCTTGCAGTGTGCTTTCAGCAATCTTTTCTCTGTTTGCAACATAATTTATATTTTAACTTGCTATTCTATTTATCTGATAATATTGCAGTGACTGAAGGTAAAACATGTACTTCATGTACTTTCCTAGGATTGGGAATTAATTTTTATTGATCTTACTTTTTGGGTGATTGATGTTTGGTGACCGATATATAACTTTGGAATGGGACTTAATGTCACGTTTAGCATACAATTGCTTGCGAAAAGTCAATCTGCCCTATATACAAACTAACAAAAAAAAATTTAAAACCTGATGTTTAAATATTGAATAGAAGGAAATGTGTTAGGGTTGTTAAAAACAAGTTTTAATGATAGTTCTAAGCTTTACAGATACGGTGTTTTAGGCTCCAAAGTGCAGTTTTGCTGAAACTGCTTCTGTCTGTCTTGACACAAAGTACTCAACATAATAAGTTTTACTCTACTACATGGAAAATGATAGGATGTAAATTTTACAGTTATTTTTTATTTGATGCTTACAGAACATTTTAGCATTGACAAGTTGAAGTTTATTTCAAATAAATTTGGAATTAGAGCTGATTTACTAGTGCTGTATATTGTGAATTACATAGGCTATATATTTCAAGATATAGATATACATTGCAATTGCAATATAGAAAGAGATTGCTTATTTTACCATGGCAGGATTATTTTGCTTTAGGGAAGGAATATTAAATTCCACAAATATTTGTTGAGCCTGTTTCTCTGCATTGAAGAAAGTGCTTCTCCCAAGTGTTTTAAACTGAAATGATATATAAAATTTGGTACTTCCTTGTGTGAGGTGCCACCCCTACATCAGAATCTGCTCTAACTTTGGCTCACACTTCAGGCGGAGTGATCTATCTGCAAACTCTACCATGTGGCTCTATTCTGGGTTTTTATGTTAGTATGTGGATTATATATGGAGGGACCAAGGGTTGTAGCATAAAAACAGATCATTCCTCAAAATAACACAGGGGTTCTCTCAAGTTGTCTCTGGGTCATATCAGGCATTTCTTGCTTTCTTGACTCCTGTAACTCACTAGAGGTACTTGACTACATTAATTCAAATTTAATTCTGTCAACAACCTAATGAGATAAATATTATTTCTCTTCATGTTACGAATGAGGAAACGGGACAATTTGAGGGTAAGTAGAGTTAGTAAATGACCATAACCTCTACCTTCTTCATGTTTTCATGACAGTTTGCCTGAGAATAATTATAGCAAGCATTTGTTTTTATTCATTTTATTGAAATAAATAATGTAACAATAAAAAATGCGATTGGAAATTCTTACTCTTCTCAGAATTATTGGCTATAATCCACTACTTCTTTTGGTAGAAACTGCTATGAGCAAAAATCAAAGCAGCTTTTTCAGAGCAAATATATATATATTATATATTTAAAGATTTATTTATTTGAGAGAGAGAGTATGAGTGATTGGGGTAAGGGGCACAGGGAAAGAATCCC
Organism: Halichoerus grypus; assembly: GCF_964656455.1. NCBI lineage: Eukaryota > Metazoa > Chordata > Mammalia > Carnivora > Phocidae > Halichoerus > Halichoerus grypus. Next base: position 138,235,983 of record NC_135718.1, on the reverse strand, counting down.
AAGCAGACTACCCACTGAGTATGGAGCCTGGCTGGGGATCAATCCCAGGATCCCAAGATCATGACCTGAGTAAAACCAAGAGTTAATGCTCAACTGCCTGAGCCACCCAGACACCCCTTATATGTATATTTTTAAAAATGGTGTAAATAACTAGGGATGTATTAGAGCCAGCTTACCCTGGCTCATTAAAGTACACTGTTAAATTTTCAGAGATTTTACAAGTCTGTTTTAAAATGCAATCATTATTTAAAATTAAATTATATGAACACACAATATATGACTATAAGCAAAAATGATAAATACTCAAAACTCATTCACCAGTTTTTTGTAAGTTTACTACATTAACTATGATGTATGTTATTGAAGTTATTTATGTGTATTGTAGCTCTATGGTGAAATACTAAGCAATAGGATTGTGCAATGTTATTGAATATTTCTTTCCAACTTTATGTTAAGTGACATCATGTTAATAGATTGATATTGGCCATGATGGTAAAATTTATACCATGGAATTTGATGAACACTGGAAATAAGGACTTAAGTCACTGTTTTGGTGGTTGACTAAAGAAAATGATGCCAAAATGTTAATAATGCATATTAAACTTAAAACACTGCCTTGTCTGTAGTCATTACATGCTGACTGGCATACACACACATGAGCACACACACAGACAAAAATGAGAAAATATTCTTCTAGAAATCAAACACTATCATCTTATTCAGCAAAGACATCATTCATATCTTTGACGAATGAGGGAATTTCCAAAACATGTTTTTATTATTTCGCTTTCATCTTACTTGCTAAGTAAGCAAAATTATTAACTAATATTATGTCAAAAATACACTCATTTATCAGTGATATGAGTGAACTTCTTTGCATCATTTGTAGTCTGTTTTTGTCAAATGATGGTTAAATTGCAAATATAAGTTTGCTACAGATACAAGAGGTCAGCAAAAGTCAATAAAAAGCATTCTGTGAAAATCAATTGGCTATATGGGATTACAATAGGGTATAGTATTTTTATTATTATTTGTAAATTGTGCCCAAATATTTTTTATATCAGTACAAAAATACAATAAACTCATACATTATTTTCAGTTTATTTTTAAACATTTACCAACACACTACTGCACATAACTCACTCAGTAAAGGCTGCAACGTTGAAAGAAATATAAAGTGTAGGAAATCTTGATAAAAATATTGACAGGGTATAAATATAGAAACATTGAAAGCCATAATCATTAACCAGTAATAAGTTAATGGGAAAAAAAAAAAACTGACAAAATAAAGATGTTTAAATTTACCAGAACAGATTTTTTCTTTGCACTCAGTTTTATGATGGGCAGCTTTCTAAGTTGGCTTCCAGTGATCCTGGCTTCCTGATATTCAGGCCCTAGTGCAGTCCCCTCTTACTGAATGTGGCCTGGACCTACAGACTTACTTCTAATTAATAGAATATTGCAGAAATGACAGCATGCCACCTCTGAGATTAGATTATAAAAAGCTGACATCCATCTTGCTTGTACCCTGTATCTCTGGCTCTTCTTGTGTGCTTACCCTGATAAAGCAAGTTGCCACGTAATGAGTAGCTCTACTGAGAAGCTATCTTGGCAAGGAACTGAGGGCAGGGATATTCATTCAAATTCCATATCATTTTAAGGGAAAACAGCCAAAATAACATTTATCTCACTAGTTTGTTGATACACCCGCAAGTCACCCATTTCTTTGTTAATTACAAATATCTTGGATAAACATATTAATCCTTATTATAAATATATTAATGATATGCTTTCTGAAAGAATATTTTTCTGAGTTAGAAGTTTGAGATCATAAAATAACCAGAAACTGCAGTCATGGTTTTAACTGGACATATTTTTCATATTTTCCGTTTCTTTCTTAAACCTGTATATGCACATGATTTTAATTTGAATAGCTGTTCACAGTGATCAGAGTGGCGCATGTCAAAATCTACTCAGTACTCTCCCTCTACTATGGTTATCCAACCTCAAATATTATTTCTAATTTAAAAATAATTTCACCACAAATATCTTAGGAGGGAAGCAAGGAACATATATGGTCCTTGATATACATTTGATATACATTTGATAGCTCTGAAATTCAGTAAGAAATTTAAGAAAACTTTGAAGATTATCATCTGAGATGTGTTTTCTAAAACAATTTCTATACATATTTGGATACTTACTATACATATTTATTTAAAGCTATTTGTTTACTTTTTATTTCCTATAGATGTTTGTAATTTATCTTCCAGGTTTTACCCATAATCTTTTCTATTGGCTTACTCTGGCATTGAATTTTTTTTTTCTTTTTCTGCTTAATAATTATGTATTATGGTTTTCCACTTCCATTTTGGAAAGAATAATGTTCTAAAAACAAATCAAAGGTAACTCTATTGTGTTCATATTCTTACTTGCCATGATATAATATCTTACTATGTTAATAAATTTAATTGGCTAGCAAGAGAGGTGGCTGTAATATAATTATTTATGAAGGATAGACATGCTAAAATAAACATACAGTGTTTATTAACAAAATTGATGATCTAATGAACTCAATCAGCTTGATTAAGTAGGAAGCAAGAAAACTTCTAATACAATTACTTTTTTGTATGTCAAGTATATATGTTTTCTTAGGATAGATCTAATAAACCTTTATGTCTTATTAGATGTCCACAGTAATAGCTAAATGCTTTTACAGCAATATTTAAATATCTCTAAATGATGTTTTCTAACCTATAAAATTCATTATTCTGAAAGCAATGTGCTTATTATAGTCATAAATATTTCTAGAAAGCCTTGTATTTGAAGAATAATGACTTTGCTAGATTGATTTCTAACACTCCTATCTCCACTGCAATGTTAATGAAACCTAAAATGAGCTGATCTTTAACAAGCTTTCTATTCTAGCAACTTTTATTATTTGCATTTATTCATATGACAGAGGCTGTTTTCAAAAAAAAGTATTGATATATTGTAATATAAAATATTTTTAAGAATATTTCAATCCACCAAAGACCACAAGCAGAATATAATAAACAGAAATAATTTTAAGTGCTCTAATGAAAAATAAAATTAAAACAATTAAATAGCATTTCAACACATGGAATTAAGAAAGTATATATTCAGGGGCACCTGGGTGGCTCTGTTGGTTAAGCATCTGACTCTTGATTTCAGCTCAGGTCATGATCTCAGGGTCCTGAGATCAAGCCTTCCACCAGGCTTTGCACTGGGCTTGGAGCCTGCTTAAGATTCTCTCTCTCACTTGCCCTCTGCCCCTCCCTGCCACCTCATGCAAGCATGCTCTCTCTCTCTCTTAAAAAAAAAAAAAAAGTCGAATTTTCTGACCAATAAAACAGAAAATTTGCATCCATAGAGAATAATTTGTTATAAGCATTGGGTTATAACCCGGATATAATGACATATCCATTCAAGGGCTGTTTAGGATAAGTTTTAATTTCAGATATCAAGCTATAATTATTCTGGCATTCTTTTTTTTTTTTTTTTTTAAAGATTTTTTATTTATTTATTTGAGAGAGAGAGAATGAGAGAGAGCAAGCACATGAGAGGGGGGAGGGTCAGAGGGAGAAGCAGACTCCCTGCCGAGCAGGGAGCCCGATGCGGGACTCGATCCAGGGATTCCAGGATCATGACCTGAGCCGAAGGCAGTCGCTTAACCAACTGAGCCACCCAGGCGCCCTATTCTGGCATTCTTTTATATAACAATTAAAATAAGCTATCTTATGAGGAACAAATGATGTCTGTTGGAATATTTTCATGATGGAATGAGGACAAATGATAGCTTTGTTAATTCTGAAAATTGCTCTGCTTGAGGTTCAATGTGTGTACAGTGCTTCCATATGAATTTGCATTACCAATGGTGGTTTTGCTCCATTTAGTAGTAATAAGTAGAGACTGAATTCAATCAGTGTTAATCATAATCAATTGTCAATTATAGTTATATTAAGGTCAGTGATATTTTTTCTTAACCAACATTTGTTGACACTATTGTGAGTTTTGCATATAAGTAACGACATAAAGTACATTAAATATTTAAATATTTTATTATAAATGCATGGAGCATCTTTATTTTATGACTCACAAAAAAGGCAAAATGCTAAGTTATTAACAATCATTGTTCTCTTAGGAAATGTTTACATCCCAGTGATTGTTCTTTATTCTCATATCTCAATATTTTGCAGAACTTTGTGGTTATAATATGAAAATCCACAGCATAAAGCAAACTGGATTTTGTCTTTTGGATTATTTAGCTCAATGTTTTTATATTCATATATTTCTCCAAGTGTAATTTTTCTAACTAACTTAAAGTGATTGAAACTCATAATTGAAGTTTGGTTTCCTTAAACTAATTGATCCACTTTCTATGCATTTATTCATATCAAAATGCAATTCTAATAATTATTATAGTAATTAAACAATACATAGTTTGATAATAACAGCATACTGGTAGTAGGTTATAGATATAAAAAAAATGTTTGGATATCTTACTTTAAATTTGAAGAGCAAAATAAATAATAAAGGCTAATAATAATAGTATTTTTGAATGCTTATTTTTTCCATGTGCCTTTTTAAGTGCGTTAAGTGCTTTAACTCATTTAAATCAAAATGGCACTATGAAATGGTATTAAGTAGAAAGTGACGAATAGAGAAGCTATATACTTTGCCACAAAAGCAACACATATTAACCATTAAAAATAGGAATTGGATTCCAGGTCCAGAAGCTAGACACTTGGTCACACTGTCTATGGGGAATATTGCAGATATAAAATATACTTATAAAAAAATAAGAATTTAATGTACTACTCTATTGAAATTCCCTAAAGACATATTCTTAAGAAACAAAATTTTGGCATATTAAAACTACTTGGGAAAATTAGATCCTTGTAATAATAATGATGCTAAATTCGATTTTCATGAAATTCTATGAAATATGGTTATATTCTCTTACCAGATACAATGTAGCACATATTCTATAGAATAAGCTTGTCAGAGACATTAAGTGCAGCAAAGGAAGAAATCAACTGAAAAAAAAAAGCCAAAAAAATTGTTTTTTATGTCTTTCTAGTTTATTCCCTGGTAGTTTTAAGGTTTTTCACTGTTTCCATGGCATGTTCTCACTCTCGAAATAACTAGGCCACTTAGAATATTGGTGCTTAAATTTTAGTTTCAATAAGTTGATTTTTTGTTTTAGTGTCCTTAAAAATTTACAAAGTACTTGCCTATTAGAGGGTTTTTAAAAATATTTTTAATTTCATGATAGCCATAAATATGGTTTAGCTTTATTTAATCTTTATAAGGATTAATCCTATTAATTTTCAGATAATTATTCATCCTTTTAAAAACTATCACTGAGACTCTACTCTGTGAAAACCACCAGACTAGTTGGTCAAGGTGAATTAAATGATATACTAAATCCTTGTTTTCAACTAACTCACATGAATAAATAGAAATATATTAAAATTTAAATGATAATCTACTAATATGAAAATAATAATAAAAATAATTTAAAACATTTATATGTATAAAATGTCTTGGCACTTTGGTTTATTAAGAGCTTAGCTAAGGGAATATACTTTGAATTCATATAGTTCTGGCCCCCAGCCCTAGCTCTGTAACTTTGAGCAAAAAATTGTCTTTTCTTCTCTGATCCTGCATATCTTCATCTGTAAAATGGGGATAATAATGCTTACCAATAGGTGTGTTGCTTATAAAAAGCTGAGTACACTACCTATCAGTTAAGAAGTACTTGCAGCTTTTAGTTCTTATAATTATTTCTATTTTAACTATAAGTAATTAATTGCTAATAATAAAAACCAACTTGACATTTCTTATTGTTCTGGCAATAGCTGTTTAATATAAAGACTAATGCTACAAAAATTCAATGTTATATTATCTCCTTATTACTCAATTCAGCCATTTACTGTGTTAGAAATTTTAGGGTCTGCTTGGGAAAGATAAATTTGGTCCTGAGGCAGGAAATAAATTGACAATGCATTGTGATTAAAGAACCTTGCAGTGTTTCAATTCTCCATATAAACCCTGATTATAATCTGACATTTTTAAGGCCTATTCATGCTGCACAAAATTTCACTGCATTAGTAAATCATATCATATTAATAAAAAGGAGAATTGTGCTCGAAATTCAAGTTTCAAGTTCACTAAAGGAAAAAAAAATGTGGTGGTTTTAGTACCACCCCTAAAATTGTAGTTTTGTGTAATAAGAAGAGAACCTTATTTCAAATTTAATATTATGAAATATGAGGAAAAAACAGAAAGGCTGTAGTCAATGAGATGAGTCATTTTATTTATATACTATTTCTTCTAGTCTCTTGTTTATTACTTCTTTAGCAATGGCTTGTGTCCATTTAAGACCATGAGCTAGAAAGGCAAAATTAATTTTATATTACATTAGCAACATACTTTCATCTCTTTTTTTTTTTTAAAGATTTTATTTATTTATTTGAGAGAGAGAGAGAATGAGAGACAGAGAGCATGAGAGGGGGGAGGGTCAGAGGGAGAAGCAGACTCCCTGCCAAGCAGGGAGCCCGATGCGGGACTCGATCCCGGGACTCCAGGATCATGACCTGAGCCGAAGGCAGTCGCTTAACAACTGAGCCACCCAGGCGCCCAACATACTTTCATCTCTATGACTGCTTCATTTTCCTCAAAAGTTCCCTCTAAATAAATAAATACCAACATATTCTTTATTTATGAAGGAAAATTTTTTGAAAATCATGAAGATATTAATTAAAATTTTACTAAGTTCGTGAAATCTGTCTTCATCCCCCCAAGGTCAGGGTATGTGTACGTGTGTTTGTGTGTCAGTTTTATCTTTGTCTTTTACATAATAGTGTTTTTTTCTATGCCTTGGCTCTTATTCATCAAATCATATTAAGTAAGAAATACTACATAGTAGTTGCTTTTATGAGTACGTCTGTTTCTAGGCTAAGTCTTTTCTTGGATGGGGATTCTGTGAAATGATATAGTCAGGACTTTGCTTTAGTTTGAATGACCTAATCAGGCTATTTCCCTCGTGTAATCAAGAGAAAAAAAAATAAAGGGTATAAGTTGAGTTCTAACTTACACAAAATTTTTGTTCATTGACTTAGAAAAGAGTTCTTGAAAACAAGGCTACTAATGTCCATGGATCATGGCTGTTCTTCTATATAAAGGACTGAAAATTCACCAAAGCGAAAATGAAATCTCCTAGTAAATAACACCATGGGTCAGACAGCAGAGTCCTTATCTGTAAAACAGAAACTAGAGCACAACAAAATGATAGTCAACATTATAAGAAAGAAATACTGTAAAACTAGCATTCAGGATTCAGTAAATATGCCTATTGTTAAAACAATAAGTTGCTTATGCTAAGCCTTATGTCAACAATGTGAGACTTAATTAGTTTTGACTCTTCCAGAAATAAGGAATTCCAATAAGGAATTGCCTAATCAGCACTATTTAGGTAATCTGTCTGATAAAACCCTTTTATCCCCTAAAGAAAGGTAACCTTGCAATAACCAACCCACTTTTTTGCCTAATATAGCTTCCTTGTTCCTGCTCCCTTCTGCCTGTAAAAGGTCTTTCATTTTGTACAGCTCTTGGGAGCTCCTTTCTGTCTGCTAGATTGGACACTGCTCAAGGCAAATTGACTTTTGCTCAAATAAACTTTTAAAAATATTCAATATGCCTCAGTTTATCTTGTAACACTATTAAGAATGGATTTCAAATAATTAAAAATTTCAGATCTAAAATTGAAGAAGCTTCATCAAGATTAACTAATGAAATTCTAAAATATGTAATTCAAAAATATAGTTTGATATAGGAAAAGAGATAATTTTAAAAATACAAATCTGGTAAACATATAAGTTAACATGTGGATTGAGTGTATAAAATGGCAACAGTAATAAGGTTTACTACATGGAATTTTTAAAATATGACATAAATTTAAAATATGGACAAAAATTACTATTAAGCCAAATGGAGAAGTGATTATAATCAGAACGTTCTTACTCGTATTATTCGTGGTTTCCTTAGGAGGGTAGAATTATTAAATTTAAGTTTTATTTGTGTTAAATATACATGTAAAAAATTCAAAACACTTAAATAAAAATAAAGCATTAATTTCTACAAAAACAATGCCAAAAATTTTAAAAGATTAAAAATCAGTCCTAGAGAAGACAATGAAATATTAAAAAAATAAATAAATAGAAGCCAAAAAGAGCATAAGAAATAGAAAGCATATTAACAGAAAACAAAGTAAATATAACACATTAAATATATTTAAAAGGTTTGCACTTACTATTTAAAAGATAGATGTATTTTAAGTAAATGTTATTAAAAGAAACATTTAAAATTTAATTCAGAGAAAGTCTATGGCTAAAAGGATGGGAGAGATTTACCAAGCAAATTCTGATCAAAAAACAGATAGATAGATAGCTGCATTAAATTCAGATAAATGTTCTTTAAAAAAAAAAGGTAACAAAAATCTTAAAGATAAATAGAGTCATTATGTAATGATAAGTATTTCTTTTTGCCGAAATATTAAAGTTCTAAATTTCAATGCACTCAAAAACACAGCTTCACATACATCATGTTTTTGCATGATTTTGCAGAATTTAAATCCAACACCATTGTGGTATATTCCAATATATCCTCCTCAAGGTTTGATAAAACAGAAATAGTTGGTTAATATATATAACACTTTAGTATATAAAAATACACTGAATTTAGATGATATCTGTTTAGGCATCTATCTATCTACATCCAAAATTAGAGACTATAAACTCTTCATAATGTCCATATAGTGTGATGAATAATGAGAACTCCAAAGATCATAGAACAAATTCTCTAAAGTCAGAAATAGTTATCTTACAAGGTACCTTCTATGTTTACAAGGCAACATAGCATAATGATAATAATATAAAACATATTCGTGAAATTTTATAAAACATACTAGTAAATATTAGTCAAAGGAAAAATTTGAAAAAATAAAATTTAAAATAAATTATAATGAGAATAAAGAAAAGAAAAGCTTATAGTGTTCAGTCAAAATTGTACTTTAAGGGAAATTTAGAGTTTTTATATTTCTAATAGAGAAGATTACTATATAACAAGTAAATTCAACAAAAGAAGTTAAAGCACAATACAACAAAGAAAAATGGAGGTATTAATTTTAAAATGCAGGTATTGCTTCAGTAGAAAAGAAACTTAAAGTTGAGAGGATCCAAAAAAACACAAAACATGACCTATTCTAGGAACTAATTTAAAAAGGGTTCAAAAATTAGAATTCAAAGAAAAATAAGTGAAGGCAAAGTTAACAATGTTAGAAATCAAAAAGAGATTGTACCTATGGAATTTACAGAGAGTTTAAAGATAATAGTGCTGACAGGACCAGCCTTAAACAATGGATTTTAAACAATTATATCACATGAATAAATTTCTTTAAAACTACAACTTATCAAAACTAATTCAAGAAAAAAATTCAAAAAAGCATATCCTATTAACTTATATCAGTACATAAAAATATCCCTAGAGAACTTCTGGTTTCAGTCCAACTTAGAAAGAGTTTAGAAATCATCACTCCCATCTCCACAAGAACAAAAAAAGCTAAACTCAGAGTGGAGAAGAGTGTCCTAGTCAAGGCACCACCATGAGGAGGCCTTGGCAGAAGTGACTGGGAAGTACTAGTAGAGGATCCAATAAGGAAACCTTCAGAAGGAGGCACCCCGGCTGAGAAAAATACAGATATTTAATATGCATATGAACAGGGTTGGCCAGTGTAGGGGAAGGGCTGAAATCAAGAGGGTGGGGAGTTGAGTAACTACAACTTCTAGAAAACTATTCTCTCACTGGCTCTGAACAAGTTCGGTATGGGAAAGGCAGCTAGCTACCCTATGAGACTTATCACAGAAACCTTTAATTGCTTATGGTCAATCTTGAAAAAGTACACATCAGATTTTAGCCTGGAGCCAGACTCATTAATCATTACTGCTCCCATGACCTTTAAGGATAATAAAGGAATACTATGAACAACTCTGTGCCTACAAATTTGATGACACAGATGAAATTAAAAACCAATTCCTTAAAACACACAAATTACTAAAATCACATAATTAAGCCTTATTTCTATTTGAATTTGAAATTCACTTAATATTCATAAACTTCCCCCAAAAAACATCAGCTCCAGATAGTATTTCTACTGGTGAATTCTATAAAACATGCAACAAATAATACCTATTCTCCATAAGCTCTTCTAAAAATTTGAAACAGAACACTTCTCAATTAATTTTATGAGGTCAGAATTACCCAAGTGCCAAAATCAGGTAAAGACATTGAGAAAGAAGAAACCCTCAGACTAGTAATTCTCATGAACATGGAAACATAAATCCAAAACAAAATACTAGCACATTGAATCCAATAATGAATTATCCAAAATGACCTAGTGGAATTTATTAAAATATACAAGGTTGGATCCACACTCAAAAATTAGCCAATGTAAGTCAGTACATCAACAACATATTAGAAATAGAGAGAACATTCTCAACTTTATCAAGAGCATCTACAAAAAACCTACAGCGAGGTGAAAAATATCATTTTCTTCCTAAAATCATGCATAAAGCAAAAGTATCTTCTCTCCCTATTCCCTTTCAATATTGTACTGCAAGGGTGCCTGGGTGGCTCAGTCATTAAGCAACTGCCTTTGGCTCAGTCATGGTCCCAGGGTCCTGGGATCGAGTCCCACATTGGGCTCCCTGCTCAGCAGGGAGCCTGCTTCTCCCTCTCCCACTCCCCCCTGCTTGTGTTCCCTTTCTCACTGTGTCTCTCTCTGTCAAATAAATAAATAAAATCTTAAAAAAAAAAAAAAAAAATATTGTACTGCAAGTCCGAGCTAGTAAATTAAGATGGGTAGAGGAAATTGATGTCTACAGGCTGAGAAGGAAGAAATAAAACTATCTTTGGACAGGTCATATATGACATGATTGCCTATTTAGAAAATTCCAAAGAATCATCAACAACAACAGCAAAAAACTCCTAGAATTGATAAGCAAGTATAGCAAGGTTACAGCACACAAGCTTAATATTCAGAAGTCAATTGGCTTCCTTTATGTGGACAATATACAACTGGAATTTGAAATCAAAAGATATTTTAAGGGTGAGACTGAGCCTGGGTGGCTCAGTCAGTTAAGCATCTGCCTTCTGCTCAGGTCATAATCCTGGGGTCCTGGAATCAAGCCCCAAGTTGGGTTCCCTGATCAGAGGGGAGTCTGCTGCTTCTCCCTCTCCCTCTGTGTGCTCACTCACTCTCTCTCCCTCTCTCAAATGAATGAATAAATAAATAAAAATAAATAAATCTTTTAAAAAAGATATTTTAAAGTAGTAAGCAAAAAATGAAATACATAGGTATAAGTCTAACAAAATATGTACATAGTCCATATGCAGAGAACTATAAAACTCTGATGAAAGGTATCAAAGAAGATCTAAATAAATGGTGTGATATTTCATGTTCATGGATTGGAAGATTCAATATTGTTCAGATGTGAATTTTTCCTAACTTTTTCTATAGATTCAACCCCATTTCAATCAAAATATCAGCAAGCTATTTTGTAGATATTGACAAACTGATTGTAAAGTTTATATGGAAAGGCAATTGGTCTAGAATAGCCAACATGATCTCGTAGAAAAAGAGCAATCAAAACTAAACAGTGTATTGTTAAGGCATACAAATTTGGATAGATAGGTAGACAGATAGTGTTAAATACAAAACAATAGGCCTAAAACAGAGTTGCTTATGCTAAGCCCCATATCAGCAAATTGAGATGTAACTTGATTAGTTTGGCTCTCCCAAAAATGGAATCCTAAACTATCCAATCAGGAATCACCTGATTAGCATTAGGTGGTCTGCCTAATAAATCCCTACCATGCCTCTAGGGAAAGTAACCTTGCAATAACCAATCCACTTTTCGGCCTAGTACAACTTCCTTGTTCCCACTTCCTTCTGTCAACAAGTCTTTCATTTTGTACGGCTCTTGGGAGCTTTTTTCTAACTGCTATGTTGGATGCTGCCTGATTCATGAATCGCTGGATAAAGCCAATAGGTTCTTTAAATTTTACTCAGTGAAATCTTGCTTTAAAAAAAAAAAAAATAGATAAAAATCTTGAATTGAGCAGTGTATTGTTAATTTTATTATCATTTAAATTACTTTTTAAAAAATCCACATATATTGAGTAAGGGACAGGCGTGGCTAAGTAGGGAGAGATAGATAGGGGGTGATGTGATTAGACTCACAGAAATCCCAAAAATATGGAGGTGTGGGGAAACCAGAGATAAGGGAATAAACCTCAACCGGACCACCCTGCCCTAGGCATGTGGGGTGGGTGTCTTTTTTCATGATAATCACCTGTGACCAACAAGGAATAACCAGATCCTAAAAAGGAAGTAAGCCATTGAAGGTGTTATCACTAGTCCTTGCTCAGTGGTGATTATCAGTAGAAATGTTAAAAGGATTTAAGTTGCCTAGTTAGCTTTCTATAAAAGACCAACCTTAAAGGCCCTCATTGCCAATCCTGTCGGGACCCCTCTCACTCTTGAGAGATTTTTCTGTATCTTAATAAACTTCAAATCTTTACTCACTCTCCTTTGTCCACGAGATTAATTCTTCTACTCCTTGAGTCAAGAACCAAGCTCTCCCACTTCAATATGACCTAGAAAAAACATAGTTAAATATTCATCTAATATCTGTGTTATAAAAGGCATTCTAAAAATAACTATAGGGACACCTGGGTGGCTCAGTAGGTTAAGCATCTGCCTTCGGCTCAGGTCACGATCCCAGGGTCCTGGGATCGAGTCCCGCATCGGGGTCCCTGCTCCATGGGGAGCATGCTTCTCCCTCTGCCTCTGCCTCTCTCTCTGTCTCTCATGAATAATTAAATAAAATCTTAAAAAAAATAATAAAAAAAAAATAACTATAAAAATGAAAATAGAAACTATAATGGCAAATAAACTTTCTGAATGGCAAAAACTAAGTTGTGCACCAAAATTATAAACTGTGAAAATATTTGCACCATATAGACACAGAATTAATACCCTTAAATATAAATTATAATATAGAACATATATTTGTGGAAAAGCAAAATGGTATGAATAAAAATATTTGACAACTCTCATGAAATATTTTATGGAATAAATTTATAAACAGATCAGATATATAAAAATTATATACAGTCCTTGCATCAAATAACTATAGGGCTATATGACAATTAATAATTGTATTATTTTAATTAAATTGAAATTGAGATTTCTAATCATGATACCTACAACTATATAAATAGTAGGAAATGGGTATTAATATACCCATTATCAGCAGTTAGATATATAAAGATACATAACATTTCTCTAAAGTCTAAAAATTCTAAAAACTCTGACATAGTCGTTCCCTTTCTATAGAGTTTCCTAAATTTTATACATTTTACCAGAAAGTTATATTAATATATAGATTTTAGTTTCTGGCTGGTTGTTCCACATATTTCTAATATTACTTAAAAATTGAAACCAACCCAAATGCCTGAATATGAGTTATTGAAGTATATTAGAACTCTTCCATATATTAGAATAAAAAAAATACATCAAATAAATATAGTTTTAAATATATACATATTTAAACAACATACATATTATGTGAAGATTATTGACAAAAATAGGTTATAATACAGAGTGCTTTAAATATATTTAAATTTAAAAACTAGGACAAAGACAAGAATGCATCTTATCTAGAGAACAGTAAGATGAGATTTCAGATGATTTAAAAATATTCTAGTTTATAGTTTTCTGTTCCTCCAGGCATCCATGGTTGATATATTACTATTTCATATTTGTCAAATAGTATCTTTTTTTGTTGTTACCTTGAACTAGCCACAATTTCTCCTCTATGACTCATGCACATACACAGTCAACATGAATGATTCAATCACATATGGTAGCATTCCAGGGTACTGGGCCTCCTAAATGAGATGCATAGTACAAGGAAAGCAGTGAAAATTTCTGGAGACCTCAAAGTTTGGAGAAGAGCACTGATGTCAAGAGAGGAAGGTAATGATCAAGGGGTCTGAGAAGAAGTCTGAGTTTGGGAATGGAGGACATGTTGTAGATCTGATAACCAGAGGCAGGAGGGCCGAAGACATCACCCTAGTACAACCAACACCATGCAGTCTAACTACATAACAGTACTGTTAAAAAGGGCGAAGAATGGGTGCCTGGGTGGCTCAGTCGTTAAGCGTCTGCCTTCGGCTCAGGTCATGATCCCAGGGTTCTGGGATCGAGCCCCGCATCGGGCTCCCTCCTCGAGGGGAAGCCTGCTTCTCCCTCTCCCATTCCTGCTGCTTGTGTTCCTGCTCTCACTGTCTCTGTCTCTGTCAAATAAATAAATAAAATCTTTAAAAAAAAAAAAAGGGCGAAGAAAGGGACAAAGGCCTTTCCCATGTTAACATGATACATATGACCTTTGAGAAATCATGTATCACTCTCAAATCAAAGGAAATAGAAAGGGAAAAGTGGGTACCTTGAATATATTGAATTGACCAAGAATAATAGCCAGTATGATAGAACTATCTAAATCTGACCATTTAAATTTTCAAAATAGAAAGTTGAATCTAATGTGCTAAGATCATTTAAAATGAAGCAAACACACTCATATATTTATTCACCTAGGTGTTTTATTCTTTCCACACTCTTTCCTTTGTTTCTCAAATGCATATCTGTTCATGTTTACTTTTTGGTTTCTGTGCATCTAAAGTGTTCTCTTTGAATTAGGATTTGCCCTTTTTTATGTTAGGAACTATACTGTTATTTGAGGAAAAGTTCTTATCTTAGCTTATGCAATTCTTCCATACCCATCATAGTTATGTTTATTCCTGTCTGAGGGTGAAAAGGACTACTTATTTCCAATACAATTGGAAAAATCATGGATGACAGCTTTATTTGTTTTCCAAAGTTGTCTCTGCCTTGTTCAGAGTGCATGGCTGCTCTCTATTCTGGGTATTTTGGTATTTACGTAACAAGAGTTATGTTGTTATACCTTTTTAAAAATGTGATAAAGAGAGAAATATTTCATTTTTAAAATTTATTTATTTTTTAAAGATTTTATTTATTTATTTGACAGAGAGAGAACTCACAAGCTGGGGGAGCAGCAGAGGGAGAGGAAGAAGCAAACTCCCCATGGAGCAGGGAGCCCAAAGCAGGGCTTATCCCAGGACCCTGGGATCATGATCTGAGCCAAAGGCAGACAGGCAGACACTTAACTGCCTGAGCGCCCCAGGCGCCCCAAAGAGAGAAATATTTTAAAAATAATTTTGGTGAGAAAAATAATTTCTTGGTTGAAATCCTCACCAAGAAAAAGATTTTCCTTTGCATAGATAGACAGAAGATTGTAATGTCACTTCCTTAAAAAGATACCACTACTTTTTAGAAGCTTAAAAAGTCATATTCAATTATAGACTACAAAGAATTAGTAATTCATTTATTCTTTATTCACAACTATGTTGATTACTGTCTCTATAATTATCTAATCAATACTTTATGTGAATTAAAGCATAATTTTATGTGCATTTAGAGATTGATATGTTGCAAGATATTGGATATTATAATTTTGTTAACCAAATAATATTGGCTCTTAACAACAAGGATTAATAAAGGAATATAAATTATGAGAGCGTTTATTCTAATGTAGCAGGATTTCATGATGGAGTCCAAGTTGAAATTGGATGTATATCCTTGGTCACCATTTTCTATATCTTCAACACCATTTTGCTTCATCTTATTTGCATGTAGTCTGAGAGAACTCGGAGAAATGACTAAAATTGTATCAGTGCAGTAAACCAAGAAGCAATTAGTGCAAGATGAAAAGGACTAGTTTCACTTAAAAAGCAATTACCCTAGAAGAATATGGCATGATGACCTGGTCTCAGCCACAACATTTGGGGACAAGAGGGTTGTTGTGCTTTAAAATACATCATGGCTATTGTTGCTTAAACCAGTTCCAGACTAGTTATCTTCATATGTTGTGTCTCAGTTTAAGTTAGGAATGGGAAGTGTGTTGGGGAGGGTGTATGTTGTGGTGAGTACTATGTACTGTGTAAGACTGATGAATCACAGACCTGTACCCCTGAAACAAATAATACATTATATGTTAATAAAAAAAAAAAAAAAGAATGGGAAGTATGGCTATCAGTGAGGGAAAGAGAGAGCCATGTGCAAGGATATCTAAAATGCCTCCGACTCCCTGTTATGTGTCATTGCCAATGTTCACAAAGGAAGGAGGATCCATTTCTCTTCCTGTCTGATGTATGGGGTGTACATCAGAAACCCTGAGTGCAACAATCGTGTCAGTGATGTTAATAATGTGCCAACAGACACAGAGAAGCCCTAAGATTTGCCAGTCCATGTGCTATGTTAGGAACAGCAATGCCACAGACCATTTTGGTGGAAGAATATGGGTTTTCTTAGTGAATGGGGTAAAGACTTATCAGAATACAAAAAGCCCAGTCCAGCTGAGTAGCTAGAAGCTTCATGGTAATAATACACCCAGGACCAGGCGAGAAGAGATAAGAGAGGAGAGATGAGAGAGAAAGAGACAGAGAGACAGAGAGGGAGACAGATGGAGAGATAGACAGAGACAGAGATATTCTTATTTGTGCAAAAGGCAGGAGAGATTGTTCTATTAGTGCTATCTAATACCCTTGAGAAACTCCACATTGCAGGGGAATGGCAAATTTGAAAATTGTTGGGTTAAGGAATTGCAATTCTGCATGAAGGATCTATAAAGAAAAGACTATCAGGCATACATATTGATTTTTTCTGTGTCACCTATGGTATAGTGAAGTTGGCACTTGTTTAAACACAAGTATTAAGTAGTGAGTAAAATAATGTTATAAACAGTGTGCAAAGTGTGACCAGCAGTTCCTATGAAGCAAGAACAAGAATGTCTCAAGATAGGTAGCAAAGCAAAAAACAAGTGTATTAAATCAGTGAAGATTAAAGAGATTTTAGGAGGAAGCAATCTGCATAGAGGCAGGGAGGGAGGGATCAGGGTTACCTTCCTGGAGTGCAGAGGTGACAATTAGACCTGACAAAGAGACACTAACTTAAAATTGAGATTGACCCATGGAAACAGTTTGTTTAGCAGTAATCTTGATTTATTGAGATTTACCAATGTATATATTCACTCCTGTACGATGTACATATCCGTTCATATTTACGAAGTTACATATTCAATTTATTATCATATAATGCCTTGCTAAAACTTATGGAGGAGATTTGACCTGAGAAAATCATGTACTAAAGAGTAGTCATACACTGTATTGGGGAATTTTAATGCTACTAGTCACATCAATTTTCATAATTTGAGAAAAAGTCATTTTGAGAAAAAAATAAATGACACAATCCTCTGCTTATAGTAAAGACTTTATAATTTAAGTTAACCTGATTTAACTTAATTTTTAGAAAATCAAAATTCCATTACCTAAAATTGAATCACATTGTTTGTCTAAATGCCTTAATCACTACTCAATAGGTGGAAATGAGAAGAAATGATATTCTCTTTTAATAAGTATTTATAAAATAAAAGTATTTAGAAGTTATTAATCTAAACTAAGTTGGATAAAAACACAATTAAAGAAAATTGTATGTAGTATGTACCTTAAAAGTGCTTACATTTCAAGGTAAAATATTTGAATTATGTAGCAGGGCTTTAAAATAATAGCTGATCATTATTAATTTCCTCTGGTATTTATTGTCACAATATTAATCATGATGAACTCATTTGGTATTAATGTGCATGTCATAACTAGTTCTTTGGGATTTCAACAGTGATTTCAGCAGTGATTAATTGCACAATTATTTTAAAGGGTTACCAATTTTCTTAATGCCTCCTACCTGACAGGAGAGTTCGAGCTGCATTTTTGCAGGTATAGAGTATAACAGGTACATTTTTCTTCTACCCATGCAGCCAAAATTAATACCTGTGTTTAAATCTCATGTGGCTACTTGAGCTCATTTCTTGCTATTTTCATTCATAATCTCAATATGCCAACCTGATTAAAATACCATCTTTTAAAGATTAATCATCTAATACAGGTGACTATATTTTAAATATGAATGGGAGTTGGGACATGAGGAAATAGATCATTAAAAAAAAAAAAGGCAACCAAAAATAAAATTAGGTTCTCAACTAAAAAGTGAGAGCAAGCTGGGAAACTATAAGAATGGTGGCTGAACAAAAAAAACAGAAGGAAAAAATGTTACCAGTTGGAAACAAATCCTCTCAGAATTCACAAAGCCTTAATAAGGTCTTTTGACTCTCAGAGGGCATGAGATGGATGCCATGAGACAATCATTGCTAGATTACTAGGACATAAGAGAATATGAACGAGAGGCTTATTTATGGAACTTCAGACCACAGAAATGTAAAATATTTAAATTATATGGGAAACTTAAGTAGATCCACATTATTACTTTAAAGTAACAAAAACTTATTTTCTTACATATTATGTTGTTATGCTTTTTCTGTTTATTTTTTCTCTAAAAAATGTAAAACTGTTTCAGCAAGTTCTAATTCCAAAGGAAAATAAGTGAAAATAGGGTGTATGTAAATCTCTCCATATCTCTTCCTTATGCTTTTATCTTTCTTTTCCCACTGACCGTAACCCAAGCAATTACACACATGAAGAAACAACCTATTACACACATGAGGACACTGTTTCTCCATATTTAAGTATCATTCCTCAACTCTTGGTTATCTAACTTCCAAACTAAGCTTTACAATATATTCCAATTCTTCAAGGATGACAGCTCCTGTATTTATAAATTATGAATTTTTATTTCCTTTACATTCTAATAAATGAAATTTTAATCTACCATCATATAAGTTAGGCAATGTTAGATGATTTGGGGGTCATTGGATAACCACTATTATATCAGTAGATCATTTCAGCAGAACATATGGGGCAGTATACAAATACCTTTTTTTGGTTAATATTTCCATGTTTTATTTATTTTTAAAACTAACTTTCAAAAATGTAATTAAATTTTCAGCATTTAAAATAAATATTCTGTAAATTAATTACATTTAAAACTAAAGATGTGAGAGTCAATGTAGTAGAAAAAGCATGGGAGAGAGAAAGAGAGAGACTTGGCAAAATTATGACAGAATAATATAGGATGGACCCTCTTCCCTTCTAATCACATAAAAATAGAAAAAAGAAACATAAATAGCAGCCACCACATCAAAACACATTATCTTAGAAAACATATTAGCTTTAAAGAAAAAATAAATTACTAAACACTGGAAATATTGAGAAATCTCTATGAAGTGAGTGTCAGTTATTAGAATAATTAGCAACTCTAGCTAAAGTAGTAGAAAATCTGAAAGATATGAACAATTATTTCTTAAATAATTAAATAAAGTAAGAATACACTAAAAAATAACAGTAAATAACAGGATAATATGGAAACAGTTTAGCAAAATTTGTCAAAGAATTATTAGAGCTATGAAACCAATGATAGGTGATGAAATTAAAAAATAATATGATATGAATCTGAAGATAGAATAAATGAAACGGAAGACAAAGTCATATAACTTGCTCCGTAATGAGCACATAAAAACAGGAAAATAATATTAAAGTAAAAATAAGGGCGCCTGGGTGGCTCAGTTGGTTAGGCAACCAACTCTTGATTTCAGCTCAGGTCGTGATCTCAGGGTGGTGAGATCAAGCCCCGCATCAGGCTCCATGCTGGGTGTGGAACCTGCTTAAGAATCTCTCTCTCCCTCTGCAGCCCCCTCTTAAAAAAATAATAAAAGAAAAAAATAGAATTAAAAAGTTTCAATAAGCATCCAATTTATCGATAATAAAGCGTTACTGAAAGAAACGCTAAAGGAGAAATTTTAGGGGCGCCTGGGTGGCTCAGTTGGTTGAGCGACTGCCTTCGGCTCGGGTCATGATCCTGGAGTCCTGGGATCGAGTCCTGCATCGGGCTCCCTGCTCAGCGGGGAGTCTGCTTCTCCCTCTGATCCTCCCCCTCTCATGCTCTCTGTCTCCCATTCTCTCTCTCAGATAAATAAATAAAAAATCTTTAAAAAAAAAAAATAAAGGAGAAATTTTAATAGGTGAATATTAGTTCCAGAAGGAAAGTCTGGAAACCAAGATATAATGATTAGCAAATATCAGCAAATAGGTTGGTATATCACAAAGTATATTGGGTTTTAAATAGTTTAAAACAAATTGGACCTAAAATCCTAAATAAAAACAAAAAGACAGACTCAAAGAAATCTTTGGTTTTACCACATATGAGAGAAATATATTTATTAACTTCAGACTTTGCTAAAGCATTTATGCATGCCAAAATTTTAAGAGCACTTCCTACAATGAACAAAGAAAATACGTAAACTAGCATAAAAATGAAGGAAATAGAATTCAAAAAAGGGAGCAAATAGAAATCACAGTAAATAAAACTAAAAGTCATTTAATAGCAATGTAATATTTTAGTCATCATAATAGTTATAAGTAGCCAACACAAACCAATTATTGGTAGATTCCCAGATTGGTTAAAAAACTAATATCTGGCTGCATCTGTTTATGAGCCCCAAAAAGTAAAAAAATAGGAGAATTATACCTTTTCACAAAATGGAGTAACAGTAACCAAGTTTACTTCATACCTTAAAAACTAGAAAATTGGGAAAATTGTATGAAAATAGTTACTACAGATATTGTAAAGAGGACTGTGTAGAACTGTAATCTATGAGATAAGGAAAATGAGAAAGGCAAGTGTAATACTACTACTAATTTACTCCCTGGAAACAGTTTCCAGGCCGTGGAACAGGGAATGGCAATTCAAACAGTCCAAAGCAGCACAGACCAGCCGTGGAGTTGGAAAGCCCGTGATGAGGAAAGACAAGGAAGCTGGAATAACAGGAAAGTACTACAGAGGAGGAACCTGCAATAAAGGGAAAACAATTTAATATTCCAATAACAATGAATACTACTTCCGGTTAAAGTTAGGAGTTATAAGAGCATTCCTTGATTAGCCTCATCAAAGAATGTCTTTATACCCAGAGCATTCCTGGATTTACAAAACTCATAAGTAAGTTGTTTCTATGTACTCAGTTTCAGTGTTAGTTTTGTCTGAATACACACACATACACATGTATTTTAAAAAGAGATGTAATCAAAGTACACATATGTGTAGATATTGAATTAAATAAATGACCTCTGGATTTTTTATGCATTACCAATTATTTTCACAGGTTCATCCATATGTCTCTTGCAGGTGAATCTCTCTACTAAGCCCCTCTCTATACCCTAATCTAAACTTTTTTTTAAAAATTATTCTTGGGTAAGTAAAGAATAATATAAATAATCTTAGACTTCCTTTTTTAAGGTTGCTTTAAAAAAGTGGAATAGTTTAAAGTTCCAATGGCAAAATTGTTAGCTCAAATCTGCTTTACCTTTTCATTCCTTTAGATTAGATTAGATTACTCAAGGGCGCCCAGGTGGCCCAGTCACATAAGTGTCTGCCTTTGGCTCAGGTCATGATCCAGGGTTCTGGGAGCAAGCCCCATTCTTGTTCAGCAGGGGAGCCTGCTTTTCCCTCTCCTTCTGCCCCAGCTCCTGTGCTCTCTCTCGCTCACTCTGTCTCTCAAATAAATAAATAAAATCTTAAAAAAAAAAAAAAGACATAGATTTTAAAAATAAATAAATAAAACCAAAGATTACTCTCCGAAAAGAGTTGAAGATACACATTTCTGTGTATCATTAATATTTATATTGCCAGTTAAACCCCAGAGATACAAACAACATACACCCCTATATTTGAGCTCTGAAATGCCTTTATCCCTAGAACAAATTTTCAGAGTTAGAATCTGCAGAGATCCAAGATCAGATATAAAAATGATAAATATTTTATTTTAAGAGTGTGTCAGAATAGTTTTAGTGAAAAGACTATAATTCAGGTAATTTGGCAAATTGGTTGCAAAATGTTTATTAACAAAATAATCACATTCTTGTGATTAGTGATTAAAGTTTTATTACAGGTCTGACAATATTTTCAGTGTGTTACATGTATTGGCTCATTTTAAACTCACAAGAAGCCATAAGATGTTAATATATTTCTCATTTTTGAGTTGAACACATGGACACAGGAAGATTAGAGAATCTGCCCAAACTCATACGATGAGTTGGAGTTTGGGAAGAAACTCAGTTAGTGACACTCCAGAGGCCATGATAAGAAATATGACTTACAAACAGAAGGACTGAATAGCCAAATATGTGTTTCTACCAATGGTGATCATTTAAATTGTTAGTAACGCTTTTAGAATCTCTGTCACTATGAGAATAATCAGGCTTATCTCTATAATGTATTTTAAAGGTGAATGTTTTGTTTAGAGTGGTTATTAATGAAGTTGAGAAATGGACTTTAAGCATAGGACTGGCAGAAAACAAAATGAACTGTCTTATCTAGAGATGCACTGATGCATTGAAATGTAATCTGCACAAGGAAAAATATTTCAATTTGAGTAGACAAGCTTATCTATGCTCTTAGTGTAAAGCCAGTTGAAACTTGGCAGGGTTTCTGCCTTCCTTTGTTTTGTATTATTTTTAAATGAATGGAGAACTGCCAATGTTACTGAGTTAGCTAAAATTATTAGAGGAAGACTGTTGCTTTTGAATTTTTAAAGCAAAATTTATTCTTTATTTATCTGATTGGGGTATTAAAATAATACCAAATTTTTACAACTTCAAATGCATTCTTTTATATTTAATTATTCTCTATGAAAAATGCTTATCCTCAAAGCATTATTCATTCAATGTATATGTTTTAATTTCATTTCCTAAATATTTTTCTGTTGATAATGGCAAAATTTATAGTATATGTGATTAAAATCATACCTACCACCTAATATTATTTGATATGTATGCATTTTAGATAAATAGAAATATAGTAGGAAAAAATGTAAAAGATATACTAAGCTTTAAAAAAATCTTTTGGGGCGCCTGGGTGGCTCAGTTGTTAAGCGTCTGCCTTTGGTTCAGGTCATGATCCCAGGGTCCTGGGATCTAGCCCCACATCGGGCTCCCTGCTAAGTGGGGAGCCTACTTCTCCCTCTCCCAGTCCCCCTGCTTGTGTTCCCTCTCTCACTGTGTCTCTCTGTGTCAAATAAATAAATAAAATCTAAAAAAAAAAAAAAAATCTTCCGAAAGTATTATTTATTTTACTTACGTCTTTACTTTGTAACAAAGAGTATGCCTTATATAAAGCATACTATTTTGGGGGCTCCTGGGTGGCTCAGTTAGTTAAGCATCCAACTTTTGATTTTGGCTCAGGTGATGATCTCAGGGTCTTGAGATAGAGCCCCACATTGGGCTGGACACTCAGCAGAGAGTCTGCTTGTGATTCTCTCCCTTTCTCTTCGCCCCTCTCCCCTGTGGTGTCTCTCTCTCTCTCCAAAATAAATAAAATACATCTTTGAAAAAAAAATAAAGCATACTATTTTTATTTTCATCCCATCTGCATATGATGAAAATTTCACAAGCTTTATGTCGACTTGGCTGGACTACAATGTCCAGATATTTGGCCAGGCATCCCGGATGTTTTAGTGAAGCCGTTATTTAGATGAGATTTACATTTAGATGAGATTTACATTTAAATTGGTAGACTTTAAGTGAAGCAGATTACTCTCCATAACATGGGTGGGCCTCCTTAGCAGAACAAAGACTGATCTTTCCCAAGCAAGAAGGAATTCTGGCAGCAGGTTGCCTCTGGGTTCAAACTGCAACTCAAACCATTCGGTTTCTCTGGAGAACTCTAATAAATGTCCTTGGAGGTAATTCTGAATCAAGTATCTATTTTTGCTGGACAAATCCAGTTGCACTAATACTTGCATTACTTTTCTTAAAATTATGTTCATTTTTCCTTGAAAATTACATCCATGACTTATCTGTCTAGTGACAATGTGTTATTTGTGAAGATGAAATATATATATATATATATATATATATATATATATATATACACACACACGCACACACTAATAAACATTAAGACACGAGTAATGATCTAAATGTAGGTGGGTGTGAAAAAGAAAAGTTGTGTGCTGCTACCTCATTAGTTTATGATGACACTCTTTTCCTTCTACCTTAACATTTAGAAGCTTTTTTCCAGTCTGTAATTACTTATCCAATAAACCTTATTGCAACTTAGATTCCATAACTTATCTCAGAAATCTTCTAGCAAGGACTAGATTTCCAAAGAAAAGTTTCCTTGTTCAAACAATCAAATGTTTCTGTGAAAGCACATAAGGAACCCCCTTCGCTTTACTTAGTTAACCTGAATTGAACAGAATTTTCCTTATCTGATGTGCTCGTTAGCTTAACTTTTTCCCTGTGTACTAGAAACGTTTAACATGGTCTTATGTGAAAATAGTTGCATGAAAGAAATAGATCAATTGTATCAGACTCTAAATTCTATTTTATTTTCTATTTTCCAACTAAGCATGCATAGGTGTGCTATTAATTTGATTTTTGAAACATGACTTTACTAAATCTATTTTAAGCTACTGTAATCTCTCATTATTATATCTGCATTACTATACTGTTTTATTTTTAAGTAGTTCTGGGTCATTACACACTTCAAAGTATGATCTATCAGATTAAAATAGAGAAGGTATTATAAAAAGTAAAAAAAAAATTCAAATTCCACTCATAATTAAGGGTGCAATATAGGAAAACTTAATTTAGAAATAGATGAGCACACTACCTTAGGGAAATTTGGAAAAGGTCATACAAAAACTGATTATTAAAAAAACACTCTTCCCCAATTCCTATGTTGTTTGACCATAATACTTCAGTGATCAACGGTTTAGGAGGAACTAGGAGAAAATAGTATATATAAGATTTTTTCTCATAATAACTTTAACTCCTTATCTGTGATATTGTTTTTAATTTTTGCTTGGAACAGTATATTGAAAACAGGGTCAGTAAATTTAAATGTCTATATGATATCTTGATATTATAAGCATGAGAACTATGACAGTCACAAATGCTAGATTAAGGAATAAATAGTCACACTCTGGAGATAAAACAAAATATAGCATAATTTCCTAATAGGCAGGTAGGTAGAATATACTATAGTGAATGTTTATTGAAGTTTATTTTGAAATTATCTATTATTTTTTTTTTTAAATTATCTATTATCAAATTCATCATCTCAGGCATTCAGTTAATTTAATGAGTTACTAAACCAAACCCTTGGAGCTTGACGTTCTATTCCCACAATACTGTTTAAGAGCCAATTGATCCTTCCATTAGATGTCAGGTGTTGTAGGCTCTGTGGAGAGGAGACTGTTCCATTTACTTGGTGGGCCTTGAAGATCCTGAGGAGATTTTACATACATATACACACACACTTTTCTGAACAATTTTCTTTTTTTATCAGAATACAACCAAAATTATATAATATGTGTTTTAAACCTCTAGTTCAAATCCACATCCTAATTCAAACCCATATGTCAGATTTCTTGTTTTCTGGCTTGAATCAAAATCATCAAAATCAGATTCATTCTTTTTTTTTTTTTTTAAGATTTTATTTATTCATTTGAGACAGAGAGAGAGAGCATGAGCAGGGGGAGAGGTAGAGGGAGAGGGAGAAGCAGACTCCCCGCCAAGCAAGGAGCCCGATGCGGGACTCAATCCCAGGACCCTGAGATCATGACCCGAGCCGAAGGCAGACGCTTAACCATCTGAGCCACCCAGGCACCCAATCAGATTCATTTTTATCTTCATTGCAGTAACAGCTAATACCATCGCCAATAAGTAACATGTGTAGGATGCTCATCACGTTCCCAGCACTGTACAAATAATTCCCATGCATCATTTCATCACTTCACTGAATCCTGGTAACTCACTTACAAAGCACCCACTGGGGCAAACAGGGATTTGGTAGATGACCCACGGGTTTGTATTTAAAATGTGATGGAGCAAGGATTTGCTCCCCCTCTCTAATTTCAGAGTCTGCACTGTTTATCACTGTATGTCTTATACACAGGCTAAGTATGATAACAAAACTCCTGGTCTGCTATATGAAATTTGCCATCCTCCCTAGTTTCCCTGTCTTACCAAACAGCAATGCCAGGGTCTTCTCAGTCCATGTTCTCATTTCTCATCTAGGTGACTACAGTCACCTTTGGACTGCTATTTCTCTTTAATCTATCCTCCACATGCTGGTAGATTTCATGTTCTAAAATGCAAACATAAACTTGCCCTTTTACTGCTTGAAATCTATCAACACTTCAGAAATTTATTTAAAGTTTTTAGCATGATATCCAAATACTTTCACTGTGTGTCCAGTATTAACTGTTCAGTGTCATCTCTGGCAATCATTAATATTATGTTCACAGCACATTGGACTCCTTGTCCACTGAATGTGCTGGGGAAATGAAATTGCACAAAAGAGACAAAACAAAACAAAAAAACAAACCACCACCAATAACAAAAAATGTGCTGCTAGATGTCATGAAATCCATGATTGCAAGAATTGAAGAAAGGCCAGTTCCAATGATCTCAGCTATCTCCCTATTCTTTCTCCAGAGAATTTGCAGAACTTGCATATATTTTCTCACAAATGTACCTGCTGGTGTAGAAGAGAAATAATGACTGATAGCTTCTTTTTGTCTGTTTTTCAAATCTTGTATGGATGTAAGTATTGGCAAAATCCTGTACACTGCCATGTAAATGACAGTGGACTCCTGATGATGCATTTACCTTATTTTCAGGCCCGCTCCAGAGTAGGGAACTTACTAGGTTAGAGATGGTGCTAAGTATCAACAGATTCTGTTCATAATATATACAGGATTTAAATTTCTCACCCCTCCTTGATACTTCCTTGGTCCAAGCTAGCATGATCTTTATAGCAACTGCCTCTGACTGACCCACATATATCTGTTTTTGCCTCCTCCCAATGCCTATCCTTAGTCCAGCAGCCAGAATGTTTCTTCAAAGATGTAACCAAATCATATCACTCCCTAGGGATTAAAGAGTATACTCATTATGATGAGCACTGAGTAATGTATAAAATTGTTGAATCACTATATTGTGCACCTGAAACTAATAGAACACTGTATGTTAACTATCTTAGAATTAAAATAAAAACCTTAATAAAAAAATCATCACTCCTTTGATCAAAGCCTTGCAATAGCTCTTCATCTTATTCAAAATAAAAGTCAGTCCTTAAAATGGCCTACAAAGACCACTATGACTCAGTCCACAGTTGCCTTTCTGATTTTTTGCTCTTACTCCTTTTCCTTTGTATTCACTCTACTCAAGTAATACTGGCCTCCTTGAGATTATCTTTAACAGCCTACCCATTTTTCAACTATAGGAATTTTTGTACTCAATTCTCTTTCACCAATAACAGTCTCTCTGAAGCGTTCTTATTCATTTCCTCATATCATTTACATCTTCTTTTCCCCAAATGTTAACTTCACAGCAAAGTCTTCACTCAATATCCTATTTAAAATTGCACCAAGTTCCCTTTAGCTAAAGCTACAACTTTGTCTCCCTTCTTGATTTGTTTTCCTCCATAGCATTCATTACTTTCTAATAAATTATATAACTGTATTATTCACTTTCCCCCTATGTCTCCTTTTATTGTCTTTTTTTTTTTTTGGTGTCTTGTTGTATTTTGTCTTTTCCACCAATTAAATTCCTCAAGGGTCAAGATTTGAGCTCCACCATTTCATTAACAGAAAACAGAGCTTCATTCAGAGAAGGAACACAGTAAATATAACTAAGTTGAATAGAAGGGATTGAGTGAGGGGAGAAGTATTTTAAATTAAAGACCACAGAATATTTTTAGGTCAGTGAAAATATTATGGATGATATAATATTGATGGATACATGTCATTATATATTTGTCCAAACCCATAGGACATACAAGAATGAACTCTAATATAACCTGTCAACTTTGGCTGATTGTAATGTGTCAGTGTAGGTTTATCAATTCTAATACATGTACCACTCCAGCGGGAAATGTAGACGAGGGAAGCCATGTCTGTGTGGGCGTAGAAACCATTTGGGACATCTCTGTTACTGTTCTCTCCATTTTGCTGTGAACCTAAAACTGCTCTAAAAAATTTTAACTCTTTAAACAAAACAGCAGTCTCTTCTCTTTTTGTCTAGATATGAATCCTTTTTTTCCATTTCCGAAATGGTATTTATCTTGCAATAAAACAGTAACTTCCTGTATTTCTTTAATCCAGTGTTTACGGATTTATGACTACCTCCTTGATATTATAAGTCAAGGTCTCTAGAGTACAAAAACCTCTTTTCTCAAGTGTTTTTGCTCTTGAAAGTGAAAGCCAAGGCTTTCAAATTTCTATCAGTCTCTGAAACGTTTAAAAGGATAAAAAACAACATTTGTGTGTGTGTGGAGTGGGTATGTGTGTGTGGGTGAGGACTGATGAAAGTGAACAATTAGTGTTCATTTTTACCTTATGATGCATAGGTATACATAACTAGAAAACAACATTAGGAGAAAAACAAGATAGACTAAATTTAAGTTTCAAAATACATTTTGTCTATCTGAGAGAAGGGTATTAAAAATAAAACTATTTTTCTATAAGTCTTTAACTGAAATTTAACATGCTGACTGAAATGACCTTGCATTTTATATTTTCGTCATAATACATCCAAATCATTAAAACTTCTTTTCCTGTTTAAGTAGAAGACCTGGATTTTGGTGTTATGCAGAAAGAATCTGCACAGTGCATTCTTCAGGCTTAATACACAAAAACGATGGGGTTTAATCTGGCCTTGTTCCACTAACAGAAAATAATTAGATATCAACAGAGAAGTAGTGAAGTGTAGCTATGTTTTTTAACTAGAGTTTCATTAATTCCCTTTTCTTCTTATATCTAATGTGATTTGAAATTCAAAGTAATTATATTTGGACGAGGCTCTTTGGTTAAAAGTGATGTTGATTATAGGAAACCTAGACGCTAAGGTACTTAAAAACAGTAAACAATTATAGCCCATCACTTTATGTGTCCTTTTCCATAGAAAGTCACAAAGACCTACATTTAATTATACATATTTTACTACATTAACAAGAGATTTATAATCTATTGTCCTCAAGATCTTAGAGGGTTATTTTTCAAGATATAAAAAATAATAATAATTTTCATCTAATTCATATTCCAATTATTAATGCTTTTTACACAATAAAAAATCTCATTTTTGTTATGACATATAAAACACATTCTCTTTTTGAAATATGAAAATGTAAGTTATTTTATAAGAGGAAGCATGTAGAATATAAATAAATGAATACATAGATTGTTTATTTTGTATGTTAATGGGCTTGTGACTGAGCCGAGAAATAGAGCTAGTATGTGAGAGATGTTGGCTTTTTCTCATGAAGAGTCCTTATACGTTTGCTAGTTGCTAGCTAAAATGGGTTGAAATCAAGTTGGAATAAATTGATGTTGATTCCCAATCCATCATCAGAGGTAAGCATTTAAGAACATGGAGCAGACAAAATCAAGGACTTGGTCAGAGGTCCGTAAGAACAAACTGGATAAGCTAGATGTCTGCCAGTCAGCTTATTATAACCTTTTGGATAATGTGCTCTGCTTATCTTTCAGAATAAATGAAATCATGGAGCTCTGTACAGGTAATATCAACAAAGGCTTAGACCACTTTAAAATAGTGCACTTTATTCCAGTAGGTAAAACAAGAGTCAACATTTTGTCCCATGCATGACAATCACCAGTATCAATGAGATTCAGATAACTTGAGACCTTCTAACATGTCCACTTACAGTATGGAAGCTAAGTAGCACTGAATTGTAAATTTAAATAACAAACATTAATAAACACTAAGCTCTGAGGTGAAAGCAAACCTGAGACATGAATTTAGAAAGGTCACTGGATGCAATATACAACATACAAAATTATTTGTTTATATGCATTCAAAATTCAATTAGTTTTCTATGTGACAACATCAAATGTAAATATGATTTCAGAAATAATTTTATTTGCAAAAGCATAAAAAAACCAACCATTTAGGAATAAATCTAAAAAGAAATATGAAACTTCTGCATTGAAAACAATAGAACAGTATAAATGGAATTAAACCCATATAAATGGAGAAATATATCATAAAATATAGATTAAAACATTCAGTATTATAAAAATGTTAATAATATCCTAAGGTTCATTTTCCAGAAGTTGTCAAGCTGAGTCTAGAATAAATATGGAACTATAAAGGACCAAGAATAGTCAAAACAATTTGGAGAAGAACAAAGAACAAAGAAGGATAATTTGGAGAATGTACACTACCAGATATCAAAATTATTATTATTCTATAGTAAGTAAAGCAGTGTGTTATAAGCACGGGATAGACAAACTGATCAATGAAACAAAATGGAGAGTCCAGGAAAAGATTCAAACATAGAGAAAATCTGATTTATGACAAATGTTATATTGCAGTTCAGTTGAGAACATTTGACCTTTTATTTATTTATTTATAAATATTTTATTTATTTATTTGATAGTGAGAGACAGAGCAAGAGAGGGAACACAAGCAGGGGGAGTGGGAGAGGGAGAGCAGGCTTCCCACTGAGCAGAGAGGCCGATGTGGGGCTCGATTCCAGGACCCTGGGATCATGACCTGAGCAGAAGGCAGATGCGTAATGACTGAGCCACCCAGGCGACCCAGAGAACACTTGACCTTTTAAATAAATTTTGCTAAGTCACTAACCATTTGGAAAAATGGTGGCATGACCCCTAAGTTTCACTACAATTAAAAATCTATCCCAGATGGATAGTAAATCTTAATGTCAATAGCAAAATAAAAAAAAAAAAAAAAAAAACTTTTAGAAGAAATAGGAGATCTTATCAGCAACTTTGAGAGGTGGCACAAATTTTTTAAAAAAAACACAAAATGCATTATTCAAAAAAAAACAACAACTGGACTATGTTAAAACTAAGTATTTTATTCATTGAAAGATACTACCAGGAGAGTGATAAGGTAACATAGAAAGTACTAGAAAAGATTTACCAGGCATATATACAATTTAGGACTAATATCCAGAATATATATAAAACGTACATAAAGAACCAAGTGTGTGTATGTATGTATGTATGTATGTACATAAAATTACTACATTAATGGGGCACCTGGGTGGCTCAGTTGGTTAAGTGTCTGCCTTCAGCTCAGGTCATGATCTCAGGGTCCTGGAATCGAGCCTTCCCCCCCGCCCCACCTCCAGGCGGGCTCCCTGCTTAGTGGAGAGTCTGCTTCTTCCTCTCCCTCTGCTGCTCCCCCTACTTGTGCTCTCTCTCTCAAATAAATAAATAAAAACTTAAAAAAAAAGAATTACTACATTAGTAAGAATGTCAGAAAATCCAACAAAAAATCAGAAAAAAGGCTTGAAAAGATATTTTGCCCAATAATATACACATTTGGCCAATAACCTATGAAAAGTAGCTCAACTTCATTAATTATTAGGAAAATTTAAATTAAGGCTATTTCTACTAAATAAACACTATAATGACTATACTAAAAATAGACAAAAATACATAATTAATTTTCATATTCTGATGATGAGAGTCTAAATTGGCAGAAGATCTTGGGTATAGTGTTTGACACTATCTATTAAAACTGAAAATGTACTCAGAACCAGTAAATCCATTCCCAGGTTTATATCCAATGGAATTTAGCACATAATTTTACCAAAAGATGTTCACTGGAGTCTTTATAGAAGCAGTTATTGTGATAATGCTGACAGAAAGCTACAAATATTCATCAACATTATATAAACTTGTGGTAGAGTCACATAATGACATTTCCACAAAATCATGGAAAACCTCACAAACATATTGTTGAACCAAATTATCCAAATACCAAAGAATATATCTGGTTATATATCATTAATTTACAACGAAAAACTGGTAAAAAAAAAAAAAAAAGTCAATGTTGTTAGAATTTAGAACAATGGTAAAAATTCCTGAAGTAAACAATCATTTACCAATATTACCAGACGCACTACTATTTCCAGAACAAAAGAAAATGAGAGAAATGACACATTATGTGTAATTTTAACAGCTAGTTATTGGTATAATTTCCTATTTCCTTGTTATTATTTGTACAGCCTGGCTTTCAAAGAGGAATCATTTTGTTTTGAATCTTCTCTACAGAAAATTCCCATAAATAAAAGTGCTTTCGTAAAGATAGTCACGATTAAATATATTCCTCATAGCAAAACTTAAAAGCAACTCAAAGGTCTCACAGCTGTGGTATGGAAGAACCCACTCATAATGCTTGGGAGACTTGATTCTGAGGCTTTCTTCCCAAGTTCCCACTCAGTGACATACATTCTCAGCTCTGTTCTTTGAAGTGCTGGTTTAATATTGACCAGCACGTCACTGGGTGAGAACAAATGTATTTTTTGATCTAGCACATATTTGCCTTATTTAACAGCAGTTAAAATTAAGTCTTTGCACTATTCTGCTGGAAAAATGCTTCAGTAATTTTTTATATTGCTATTTAGTTGTACATATAGATGATATAGTTAATTAATATGGTAAGTGAAGTAAAAAGAAATAAAGGGAAATGCCACATGTTAATCTCAAAGAATATGATTTTATTATTCTTATGTTTCTTATATTTTTAATTAAAAATATTTTATTATAAAATCCAAAAATACAATAAAATGCATTTGCTTTTTTATTTTATTCAAAAGGGTTACAAAAAATGAATATTCAAATTCTTATTTATTGTGAAAATTATAAGACCTAAAAACTCGAAAGTTCATATCGACTAATTCTTGTTGCTTAGTTTAAAAAACCATATCAATATCAATCTTTGTTTCAAATGTCTTAATGTACTGCATTATTTGCAATAATGTAAGATGCATGTTTCATTTGGGACACTCACACAGTTTATCTTAAAAGAGAGACAATTAATAAAGGATTAACATCTTGCTGTGTTGTTGTAAAATTCAAGAGATATGTGTAAAACAGTAAACTCTATTAAAGAGGATTAAATCCATTAATTACAAAAGTCTGTGAATATTTCTGCAGAGACCCAGTATGATTTATTTTTCAAATGTAAATTAAAAACCATCAAACCAAACAGAATTATAAGCTCAGAAATCTATGAGAGCCACAACACAAAAACCAAGTAAGCAATCCAGTATTAGACTGTCTCATAATTTGTAGCCAAGACTGTATTCATTGTGATTCCACTTGTTTTATATTTCCAGTATGCTAGACAATATGTATTGTAATATTTAGGTAACTACAAAGTTAATTAAATAAAATATGATATTTGTTTTTTATCTTCTGCTTAAAACATAGCCTTACAGCTTATTTTATGAGTTATACAATTTAAATTTAGTTTTCATATAGTATGTAATAAATTTTAGTAGGTCTCCATTTTGAAAGTGGAAGAGAATTTATAGGGGAGTTTACCAGTTGATGATTTTCCATGAAAATGAAGTTATGTTAATACATTCCCTCTCAGAGCAATGTGGAGAATTGTGAACTAATGATGTTTCTACGAGGGAAAAAGATTCAATATATTGTAAGAGTGACAGAGATGGGACAGTACACAATCCAAGGCTACCGCCTTGTAATTCACTTAAACCTTCAACATGGGTCAGACTATTCACAAAGACACCATCTGACAATGTATTGCCAAAGAAAGCACTTCTAAGCGTAGGTTTGCTTCGTCATTGCCTTAGCGCCCCTCTTAACATGCTTTCTGCCCCTCTAGCTCCTTTCAGTGTACTTCACTGGATCAATTGAAACTAAGTCATGCTCTGCAAGCTCCCAGTTATATGTAAGAAAATAACAGATTTTCCACTGGCACCAAGAATGGAGGCTAAAATGCTCCGAGGTATGTGTTTCCAGTGGGATCCAACTAGAATTAAGTGAGCAGTTTCCTTACAGGGTACATTTACCTTCAAATCAGAGCTAATAAAAAGTTGTAGTGGGGTTTTCATTCTCTGTAGTTTTACTCTAACTTTCTGGAAAAAAAATTAGATTTTCATATTCGACATTATGAGAAATATATATATATATACACATATATATATATATATATATATATTTTAACCTGGTGATACAAAATACATAGAGATTCTGGTTCAAATAAAAACTGGTTTTTTGGGGGCGCCTGGGTGACTCAGTCGTTAAGCGTCTGCCTTTGTCTCAGGTCATGATCCCAGGGTCCTGGGATCGAGCCCTGCATCGGGCTCCCTGCTCCGTGGGAAGCCTGCTTCTCCCTCTCCCACTCCCCCTACTTGTGTTCCCTCTCTCGCTGTGTCTCTCTCTGTCAAACAAATAAATAAAAAAATCTTAAAAAAACGAAACAAAACTGTTGGTTGTTTTGTTTGTTTTGCATAAATAGCTGAGCTCAGGAGATAGCAGAAATCACCAGGGCCAAAACAGAAGGGAAGAAAACACAAACAAGGGCGCCTGGGTGGCTCAGTTGGTTAAGCGACTGCCTTCGGCTCAGGTCATGATCCCAGGGTCCTGGGATCGAGTCCCACATCGGGCTCCCGGCTCAGCGGGGAGCCTGCTTCTCCCTCTGACCCTCTCCTCTCTCATGCTGTTTCTCTCTCGCTCGCTCTCTAATAAATAAATAAATAAAATCTTTAAAATAAAAAAAAAAAAAAAAAAAAGAAAACACAAACAAAAGCAATAAGCAGGCAACAGAAGTATTTACACATCTTAGCAATGAGGTGTGGCCTTTATTTATTTATTTATTTATTTATTTATTTTTTAAGTAGGCTCCCAACTCAGGGCTTGAACTCAGGACTGTGAGATCAAGACCTGAGCCAAGATCAAGGGTCAGACACTTAACCAACTGAGCCACCAGGCACCCCAGAACCCGGGGCTTTTAAAACAGCACAGGGAAGAATAGAAAAATCTTGTAGCCCTAACTCAAGGTTGATTCAGGGTACTGAGACCCACCCTCTATCCCTGCAATGCCTGGAGACTTACAAGGAACTTAATGATCCCACGCTGGGTTTGTGAAATAAGGAAAACAAATCCTTGAAGAAGTTGTATCCACAAGCTCATTTTCACATTGAATTTCTGCTACTTGCCTGGCGTCTGAAAAGCTAAACAAAAAATGTAAGTGGTCTGGATTTATATCAAAGTATGAGTATCATACAAATTTTTTTTGACACTAACAAAAATGAATGAGAATTCAACCATCAAAAGATAATGAGGAAAAACGAAATATAAACTACATTTGGGATGTAAACAACACACTGAAAAACAACTTGCTGATAAATGATGAAATTGACTAAAAAAATAATGAAATTATTGCACACATGCAACAACTTGACATTTGCACTTAACATTTTCGTTTTAAATACATGTAATAGAGAAGAAAAATGACAAATTAACCATTTGACAAATTGGAAATTGAAAAATAGAGTAAATCAAAAAGAAACTAGAGGGAGGGCAATATTAAAAAGCCAGAACATAATGAAATGGAAAACAGAGTACAACTGAAGAATCCAAAAACCTAACAGTTTTATGTAAAGAATAACAGGAAAACTTCTGGCAAGAGTGAGCAAGATTTGTGAAAGATGCCCAGATAAAAATTATTACTCCATAAGAATAGACATAAATTCAAAAATTTTAAATGAAACAATTATGAATGCACCTATGAATAATTTCTTTGAAAAATATACATTCCCAAAACTGACACAAAAATAAACACTGTAATGAATAAACTTTTAAAACCATTTTGGACATTAAATGAGTGGTTAAAAATCAAGACATACACACAAACACACAATTATGAAATAATTTTATATATGAATTTTAAGAGCAACTCATAATAATTTAATGTTTGGAGCAATTCAGAGCATAGCAAAAGAACAATATTCCTGAATTTATTTTGTGGAGCTAGTATATAATAGATAATTATACCAAGCAAGAAGAATCTAAGATAAGGAATCATAACTGAAAGCTGTTTATATTGCCATGATAGTGGTTTTGCTTTTCTCATGTATTTTCTAGGAATTTACCACACATTCCATTTTGTTTGCATTTGTATTTGTTTGTATTAGTTTGTTCCATTAGTTTGTATTATTTTTTCCATATCTATGTTTATATTTATATCCATGCATCATCCATCCATCCATCCATCTTCTTTCCTTTTTTTTTTTTCCATCCATCCTTTTTCTTATCTCCTTCTGTATTATTTCCCAGTGTAAAATGCTGTGTAGGCAGTTTAGGGGTCTTTGATTCTCCTTACTGCTCCTATCTATGTACGTTCTCTTATAATTATTTTCTACTCTTTTAGGCAATTTTTTAAAATTTTGTAAGTAAGTCCTTGTTTTAAATAATTATCTCCCCACTGACACATTTTCTCATTAGACTTTGAATTTGGTCTTCTCAGATATTTAGAGAGAAGAAAAGAGAGAAGACAAAAAATTAACTAAAAAATTTTAAAGAAATGCAGGATACCTATCTAATGGCATAGAGAATTTTTATATTTTATGCTCTGTAACTCTCAATATTGCACTGATGTAATTTACCTTCAAAAATCCTCCTATAACATCTTCCTATTCCCCTGGATCTGGTGACATACTCTGCATACTCTTCCCTGTATATGAATGTACTGCCCAAACTCTTAGCTAAGCTACTGTATACCACTGGATTCCATCCTCTCTTACCTACTGAAGAACATTACTCTGTTTTCTTCTTTTCCTCCTGCACAAATATTTTTCCTTCTAGAAGATTCTAGTCCTTATCACACTAATGTGACATATGGCATTATTTATATCAACTTAGGAAAAAACAAAAACAAAAAACCTTGGCTGTGTTTTTGTCCTTTTCTCTCCATCTCTTCATACCAAAATTCTTTGAATAATTTGCCTTTATGTGCTATTATTTTTATTTCTCAAATTTCATTTCCTGTTAAACCCATTCCAGTCAGGTATTTACCCCTACCACCCATCCAACACTGACCAGCATCATTGTCACCTGTGATAACCACATCACTGAATCTGATGGTAGCTCACTCAGTTAATCCAACATCTGCATTACACATAGTTGATTGCTTTTTCTTAAGACTTTACTGGGCTTCCAGGACACACCATTCTCTCAGTTTTCTTCCTATCTGTCTGGGAACTACTCCTTGGCCTTTTTTGCTGATTCCTTCTCCTCTCCTTAATCTCTAAATGTTGGAGGGTGATTAGATTCAGGAATTCTTCCCTTTTCTATTCACTTTCATTCTCTTAGTGATCTCATCCAGTCTCATGATTTTCTATGCTGCCAACTTCTGATTTTATAGTATCCAGCCTGGATTCCTACACTGAGTGCATAGTTTATTTGTTTTCTTTTGTGTTACATTTTTCTGAACACCCAAGGAAGATCTAGCCTATAATTAAAAAGTATATATTTTTATGTTAAAAAAATCACTTTATGTCAGTGCTACCCTTTTTAATGTCATGATCATCAGTCTTTTTTGTTTGTTAGTATATGTGTGGGGGGAAGTATACATATGTGTGTTTATTCATTTTCCAAGAGAATAATCTTTCCAGGTTCTAAGTTTATGAACATAAAATTGTGTGTATTAAATTTGATCCCAATCACTGTCAACCTCGGTACTGTGAAAATTCCCTTTTTAAGTATTAAAATAATAGATTGGTGTACATATTACATCTTTAGCCAAATTCTCCATGCCAACCAGATGCTTATGTAGTATAATTTTTCTAGATTACAGTAATATGCTCCTAATTTCATTGTTAAACCTTATGGCTATGAGGCAGAAACTTTATTTCTAGATTACTGGGAACAACCTTTACTTTTTTGTTTTTTTCCTAAATCTTTGATTAAAAAATCTCTATTCTCCAAGATGTACTGCTATTAGGTCTCTTCCTTTGAGACAACATTCAGGAAATTTATAATATCAAATGAAAATAGTCCCTCTTTGTTTTATTCTTTCCTCAGCAGTTAAACATATAAATGGATGTAAAAACTGAGGCATGGATTTCAGAGAACAAAGGGAATGTTTCTGATGTTTCAGAAAATAATTTTCTTCAACACATATGATGTGGATTGCACAATCGAGTGCACAGGTTGGGCCTAAAAGGGAGAGACATAGAGTAAGAGTAGGTTTATAAGTTTGTTTCCTTGCTCTCTCCTGTCAATGATCAAACATGTGTTAACCATTGACCATTTAAATGTGTCAACTTGATTGTCAAATTGAGACTGTAAACTTGACCCTAAGGGGAACTCTCTTACATTGTACCAAATCGTCAGTTTCTATTATTTTTTTTTCCTTTCATAAATATTCATGGCAATTTGAAGTACAAGCATAATGAATAAACCATATAGGTAATACTAACATAAAAATAGTGTAAAAGCATATTATAGCATATGTTAATGATACAAAAGTGTGTAGAAAATTTAAATTAGTTTGTGCTGCCATAGAAAATTAAAAAAAAAATAAAATCAGCACCAGTATTGGTAATATGGTTTTATGTTTCAAATGGTTTCACACTGTTATTTACACTGTTAAAAAAGTAGGTCTATATTGTTTCAAACAACAACCTTTTTTTTTTTTTTTTTGCAAATTTCCTTCAAGGTGCACATATTTAGTAAATCTACTAGTTTGTGGAAATATTTGTAAAATGTTTTTATGGATACAATATTAATTTCTATTTGCATTTTTTGAAAAATTTCAAGGCGAAAATCACTGAAGTCTAAACTATGCACTGTGGTAAATCTTCCAAAATATTTTATCCGGATACAGATAAAGGGAGAGTAGACTGATTATTACAGTTGTGTCTTAGAGGATGGCAAAATTTGCTCTCACAACTTCTAAGTTTATTCGTAGTTTCTGCTCTAGTCATAAAATTCATGGTAGCTTTATATTCTATTTATGAGAAAGTCTTCTTTTAAAAACTTATTAAGCTATTAATGTAAGTTACGTATATTTATTTTATTTCCCAGGCAATAGGTCTTGTCTGTTTCAATGCTCAACACAGGGCCTGGTATCTAATGTGATGTATGCACGAATATCAGTTATTCCTCAAATATATAAATGAAACCTGACTGCATTTTTATGCTAATGGAAATGATCCCTTTCAGAACTTCTTGCATGTTAATAGTAAAATACATAGTAAAATAACAATTAAAACCCAAAGAAAATACCATCCAATATAATACAATGTCCTTAAAAAACAGATAATTTTTATAATAAACCTAAGCAGTACAATGTTAGTGAAGATTAGCACAGATGCTAGAGCCAGGTTGCATGTATTTAAATTCTACTACATACCTATGCAGTCTGGAAGTCACAAAACCCCCTAAGCACAATTTCTTCATCTTTAAAGATGTCTCTTCCTTCTTTGGGTAATTGCAGGAATTAAATGAGTTATTATATGTAAAGATCTTAAGGTAGTGTTTGTCATCTAGTAAGTCACATGTCACATCATTGTCATTGTTATCTATATCAACTTTTGAAGATAAGTAACTTATGGATAAGTATATATTATATTGTATTCATGAAACATACCCAAATGTCAATTGTGCCACATGATGCACAAGAAAGAGAAAAAAAGCACACATAAAAGTAATCCCATGATCAAACAAGATGGAGAAAAAATTATTATTCAAAGATAAACATTTTTGCAAAGGACAAGCTCATAATCTTTAATATGTTAAAATTAAAATTAATTCCAAGACATTTTATCAAAAGTCTAACCTGCTTCAACCAAAGCACTATCCTTTGAGACCAGTGTTTTTAAGTCCATCCATTTTAGAAAGACTATGACAGAACATGTCTAGAATTTAAATAGCACCACTGTTGGTTTTAAATATTAATCTTTATTAATTTGATCTTAAATGAGCACAAGAGGTGTTCTAGGTCAGAAACATATGTCTTATTAAATTCCTCACAGTAAATAATAAAGTGTCAGCACCTTCTTGTCCTAGACCTTATCCCTGGGGCAATGGATGCAAGATGATGGTATTTTTTTCCTATTTAATTAACCAGACTCTCTATAGATGAAGGGCAAGGAAAAATGATTTTTCTCTGCTTATAAGAAAGAATGAAGCACTTGCCCTCACTCCTCTTCTGAAAGGTTATTCTAGGGAAACTAATGACCCCTCCTTTTAATTATAAACCTTTTGGTAATGTCAATATAATTTCTCCAGGAGTGACATAGTCCTCCGCATCTCAGCCTTTGAAACTTGGAGTTGTCTCCCAAGTTCTGAGGCTTCATTGATTTTTGACATGTAAATACTTAGGAAGATAACTACCCATTCTTTCCAGTACCCAGCAATTTAATTTAGGAATATACTCCAGGCTCTAAAAGTTGACCCTGTCCTTGAGGAAAAAAAACAAGTTTATCATTCTTTGAATCAGACCAATTAACTAGACAAAAGGATAGAGATCTAAATCTCCAGGTATGTGAAGAGTATCAGGAAGTTAGTGATTTTTGCAAGAACCCTGAGGAACCCAGAGAGGTTTTATTTCCCCACTAATTAATTAAGCATATTTTGAAAAGTTAAATAATTGGCAATATTAAGACCGTACCATATGGAGAGAGAAACAAATTTTTGTTTTGTTTTGTTTTGTTTTGACTAGTTCTAATGGGAATTATTCTATTGGTTGGACAAAAATGATAATTTTAAAGTTATTTAAATCTGCTTCTAGCAAACAACATCGTAGTTGTGGGGAAAAAAATACTACAAATATTTCAGCCATCCATTTTGCCTCTAGAGAACTATGTGATTTTGTCCATATCACTTAAAATTACCTCTAATTTTAGGCACTTCCAGCAATAAACATTTATTATCACACTTTCTTGTGGTCAGGAATCTGAATGGGGCTTTGGTGGGTGATTCTAGTCTGAAATTTTTCATGTTGCTGTCAAGCTGTCTTGTGAAGGCTGCACTATGGTGGGGGATCGGGTCGTGTTTCTAAGTTCCCTGGTAGTTCCTAATCAGGTGGCCTTTCCACAGGACTGACTCATGACAGATATGACATCTGTTCTTTCTAAGTGAGCAATTAGAGAGAGATAGAGAGGAGTGGGAGAGAGATAAGGTGCTCAACATGGAAGCCGCTTTTAATATTCTAATCTCAGAATTGATATCCTATCCCTTCACTCATATCTGAGTCAATAAATCCAATCCACACTGAAGGGAGACCTTGAACAAGAGCTGGGAAAGCAGAGATCTTAGAGGCTTGGTAGTATTTAGACTTGGTAAATGGGGCTGGATTTTAGTCAGAAGGCAGACGCTTAACGACGATGTTCTCCTGGATAGGATTTGGTAATAGCTGAAGCACCTATGTGAAAATGGTTTGCAATGTTGTAATTGTCGTTAATGCGGTTTATAATCCCCTAAAATTGCATAATACATGAATATAAAAAATTTGAAATTGAGGGCTATGTTTATACAGAGAATATCTCCCAAAATACATGCATTGTAAGTAGTCAGTCACTCTAAACTTTTAAATCTAGCAAATGATCTTTTTAATGGATGATTTTGTTTTAAAATCATATAATAGTAGACCAGAGACTATGACAGCCTAATCTCTGGTTAATATATCTTTATGATCTTCTGAAAAGACTTTACAAGCAGTAAAATTATGATTGGCATATAAAATATTTTAACTTAGAATTTAAACAGATTTCTAGGGATGTCTGGGTGGCTCAGTAGGTTAAGCGTCTGCCTTCTGCTCAGGTCATGATCCCAGAGTCCTGGGATCGAGCCCCGCAAGCCCCATTACGGGCTCCCTGCTCAGTGGGAAGCCTGCTTCTCACCCTCCCACTCCCCCTGCTTGTGTTCCCTCTCTCGCTGTCTCTCTCTCTCTGTCAGAAAATGAATGGGATCTTTAAAAAAAATAATAAAAATAAATAAATAAATAAATAAATAAATAAATAAATAAATAAATAGGTTTCTATATTTTCCATGAGTTAAACACAAATATTTTGGTCATATATGTTCACTTTCTTATTCTCATGCCAGCTTAGTTTTGATTGGTACTGATTTGCTGAGGTTCAAATTTTGAATTCTAGTATTGCTTAAACAGGACTGAAATTGATGAAAATATTTTCAACTTTGGTGTGCTATACCAGTCAAAAATTCATATTAATATTACAGAGAATAATAATTTTTGAAAAGTTAAAGTCAGGTTTTCCAGAAAATGCTGTAATCCCTCCATTTCTTATTGATGAAGGGGTTGATAAAGAAGATGGAAACAGAGAAATTATAAAGCTAAGGTAAACTCCGGAAAGTTTTTATAAATGAATACAATGTAAAACTCAACAAAAGTTAAATAAATATAAACATTTATTAAGGGGTACCATGTGTCTAGAACTCTGCTGTAAGTAAAATAATCTCACAGGATTTTTACAATAAGGACAGTGCCAGAGGTGGTGCCTAGGGTTAAAAAATAACATTTGAAATTATGCTTAT
The DNA here is from genome assembly GCF_964656455.1 of Halichoerus grypus. Lineage (NCBI taxonomy): Eukaryota > Metazoa > Chordata > Mammalia > Carnivora > Phocidae > Halichoerus > Halichoerus grypus. The sequence goes on along the minus strand of NC_135718.1, from coordinate 138,193,444 downwards.
TATGTTAGGATTTCCACAATCAAAGCACAGTTCCCAGGAGTTCCAACTTCATTTATCAATATTCTCCATTAACCAATCTACTCTAAGACAAACAAACAAACAAACTTTTCTCTAGTTCCTACAACTGCCTAGATTTCCAATATCCTTCTCTTTACAATATTGGCTTCACAGAAATTTCATCTCTTTCCTCTCTCCATATTTATAAATCTAATTTCTCTTTCAAGAACCAAGATTCTATCTGTCTAGGTTCTTCTCGAAACTTAGGAATGGACTTTTTCTCAACTAATTTCTTGGCAGTCCATTTGTTTACCAATTATCTTCCAACTTGCATTTTAGTTATATAGGTCATTGTCCTGTTTCCAGCTTCTGATTGAAAGTTCATGAAGTCAGAACCCACATCTGGTCTATCTCTGTGTTTTCATAATCACTAGAAAAATGTTTTGCAAATCCTATGCAATTGATACACTTGCATTGCATGAGTGAGCATAGAAGTCATCACACTGCTGGCTATGGATGATTTTACAAATCAAACATAGTTGTTTAGACCAATAAGAACTTAAGATATAGGTTCTATACTGTTCAACTAAAGGAAGTAACACATATAATTAAGGTTCTTCAGTGTCCGTGTAATGCTGAAAGATATATCATTATTTGATTCCATAAAGTAAAATATATAAAGCAAGCAATACCATAGAAATAATTACTTTACAAATTCATGAGGATAATTTAAAAAATGGATTATTTAGACACCAGAGAAAGACCTATAAAAGAATATTTAGCCCATTTTTGTGAGTGCATAAGAAATGTCTTAATCCTAAGCAAATTTCATCAGTAATATCTATACCAAAACATTTAAGTAGTTAACTTACATTCTAAAAATAAGATTCTTATATAAACAAAATGTGTAATCATGCCAGATCCATTGTCTAGATTGACTAAAATAAAGGACTGAAAAATTGAAATAGAAAAAAATATCATATACGATGGAGGGTCATTATATTTTTAAAATGCCAACCTCAGAGAGGTTATCACTAAATACCATCAAATTATCATTGTAAAACCAAAGAGCTGAGCAGATACAGAGGGATACTCATATTTGCATGCTTTCACTGGTCTGCAGATTATTATTTTCAATTACTGCTACCTACTGTATGTGCACTGGGATAGATTAGGCAGTAGGATATATTCGTCCTACTTTTTTTAAAGGAATTGCAACATATACTCTCTCCCAATGGCAAATTCCAATTGACTTTATTTAAAAATATATGAATGAAGGCCTCAGGCATTGAACTACTGGAATTTTTATCACTTGGTTGAGTTTGGGACCAAGGAGCTCTGGCACCTAGAACATTCAGGTGTTTCTCATCCCTGGACTCCCCTGCTGGGCCTTGTAGAACTCCCTAAATGCCAGGAGATCAGGCTTCCTCTGGGAAGAGTGGTCAAGGTTACAGCACCTGGAGTTTGAGTCCACCATACTCCAAGCAGTCCTGATGCTCAGAGCATCCCCACCCTTCTTCCAGGATTTGCACACACTCTTGCCACGGACTCCAAGCCACATAGCACCCCCTGTGAACTCCAAACTCACCCTGTTTGCCCTCCTGGGAAATCCTACATTTCATTCGCCTCAATAAGGCCTCAGCCCAGGTCCGGGGCATCCTGCTGCCCACCTCCCGCAAAATATGAAATGTCTATGTATGCAAGAATATGTAAGAGTCTTATATGTAAAAATTATGTTGTTGGTCCATCCTGGCTGACACTCTAGGATCAAAGAGAAGGGTAAAATCATCCCAATTTCAACTTCATTTTTAAATGTCATGTCACTTATACCAAGTATAAGACTTTACTTAAAACACAGACAAGAGATTGAATCAAGTGACCATAGAAGCCTCAGTGGGAGGTAGGGAATGTTAGTACAATGGAGACACTGTGGGTTATGTGAATGAATTGCAAAAATAAGACTGGTGATATAAACCCATTTCTTTCTTTTTTTTTTTTAAGATTTTATTTATTTGACAGAGAGAGACACAGTGAGAGAGGGAACACAAGCAGGAGGAATGGGAGAGGTTCGAGAAGCAGGCTTCCCGCCGAGCAGAGAGCCCGATGTAGGGCCGGATCCCAGGACCCTGGGACCATGACCTGAGCCGAAGGCAGATGCTTAACGACTGAGCCACCCAGGTGCCCCAAACCCATTTCTCTACTTACAAACTCTGGTACTCATTTTATACAAGTTAACAATTAAGTTTACAGAGCTGTAGAGGTAAGAAAATGTCCATGAAAAAACTGATACCTTAGTGCTTAATAAACCTCACTGTTATGTTTGCATACTAGCCAACAAAAAAACGAAAATAGGTAGTATTATTATCATTATCTCTGTGTTCATTATCATGAGATTTTGAATGTGGGGTAGCCTAATATTAAGTTTTTACATTTTATTTTATTTTTTAAAGATTTATTTATGTATTTGAGAGCAAGAGACAGCAGGGAGAGGGAGAGAGAGAATCTCAAGCCAACTCCCCACTGAGCTCAGAACCTGACACAGGGCTCAATCTCAGAACCCTGTGATCGTGGACCTGAGCTGAAATCAAGAGTCAGGTGAGTAGCCAACTGAGCCCCCTAAGCACTCCTTAAATTTTCACATTTAAAAATTTTTCCATTTGTGTTAATACATCAGCTTTCCTAATCAACTTTTTAAAATACATTAATGTGAATGAGATGCATGTTAATACGTTTCCAAGTAAAGAATCTATAAAATTATTACATAATATGTATTCAACTTTGAAAAGGATTTTTACATATAAAAGTTTTTATTATAGTGGTTGACTTATTTTAATAATGCTGAAATTCTGATTCCCTATGCAGTCTGTCATTCAGTCAGTTCGGTAGCTGTTCAGTAATTTTCTATAAGTATTACGAGGTTGTGGGAATTTCTAGTTTAAAGAACAATGTGGCATTTGGTGCTGTAAAAAAAAATTAAAAAAAAAACAAACTTACTTTGAGGTAAGTTATTAGGAACAACATTTAAAAACAAATTGTCTAAAGTAAAATAAATAAAAATAAAAACAAATTCCCATTTAATGTTTTAAAAGACATCCCAAATAGAATGATAGATATTTTGAAAAACTTGGTAAAGAGGGTGTTTAAGGTCTGATTTTATTCTTATGTGAACTGCAAATGTAATGAATTTTTTACATAACAGTTGTTATTTTCTTTTGAAGTTTATACTCTATTTCAAGGAAACATAAGTTGCCTCCTTGAGGCAAGGTATTTCTTTGTACACAATCTCATATATATATAAAGTTTAAAAAGGAAGAAAACGGAAATGAAAGGAAAGGAAGAAAAAGAGAGTAGTGGGGACAGGAGGGAATGGGTTAGGCTTCAATGAACATTTCAAATTTTTATAGTAAATTTTTAGACAAGCAAAGAGAAGTAATATAACCAGCCACATTTAATAAAATTTCAGTTGATCAATTTAATTACACAGAAATAATCACATTCCACAAGTATTTAATATACATCTTCTTTATGTAGCCATATAATAAAATCAAATTTTGATTTATTGATAAAAATAAATAACATGTTCGTGAGAAATAAAAAGAAATATCTTGCCATGTATAAGCAACCACAGATCACTTCAATGCACTCTAAATTTAAAAATGTTATCTGTGAATGCAGAAAAAAAATGTAAAACTAGAAGAAGGTGTATGTCTGATCAAGGTCAACATTTTGTCACTATGGAAATTCAAGTAGAAAAGGGTGCATTCTGGGGCCCTGAGTGGTTCAGTTGGTTGAGTGTCTGATTCTGAATTCTGCTTAGGTCGTGATCTCAGGATCTTGAAATCAAGCCCTGGGTCAGGCTCCACACTCAGTGGAGAATCTGCTTAAGATTCCCTCCCTCTCCCCCTGCCCCTCTCCATGCACTCTCTTTCTTTCATTTTAAAATAAATTAATTATTTAAAAAAGTTAAAGAAAAGGGTGCATTCTCCAATATCTAGCAAAAGTTTAAAGGCTGAATTTTCTTATTCTCAGTTAAATTAATTAATTTGAAGACTTCTCCTGACTTATATCTTCTAAAAAACTAACTTAAAATATTTGTAGAATCAAATTGGTGACCAAAGGGTACAAACTTGGTCAAAACATACAAACTTCCAGTTATGAAATAAATTAGTCCTAAAGATGTAATGCACAACGTAGTGAGTATAGGTAATAGTACTGTTGTGTATATTTGAAAGTTGCTAAGAGAGTAGATCTTAAAAGCTTTCATCACAAGAAAAGAAATGTAACAATGTGTGGTGATGGATGTTAACTAGACTTATTGTGGTGATCATTTCACAATATATACAAATATTGAATCATGTTTGTATTCCTGAAACTAATATGTTATGCATAACTCAAGAAAAAAAGAAAAGTATCACTGACTTAGGAATCTTAATCAAGAAATACAGAATCAAACTGATAAACTTTTTACTAATCTCATTAAGGTAAACATAAGTAGTCATTCACTTTTTCTATATATTCAGATTCTCTATTGACACTTTTATTTCTCATACTTTAAGGATATTACATATTATTTAGTTAAGTAATTTTGCTGCAGCTAATAGATTTCAAATTATAAGCATATATGGTATTCAGATATGATAATTAATATTGTTGATATTTTATAAATATATATGAATATTATAAAATGCAATCAGAGCTTTTTTCTGAAATTTTTAATATAAATATTTTAAGCTTGTGTGTTGTTCTCATTTTTACAAAGTGGATTAGTTTTTAGTATTATTTCATATTATAATTAAAATCATTAACTTGTAAAAGTTTAAAATATTGAGAAATTATTAGGGAAATCCATTTATTAAATAACTATAGGATGGAATGTGATCAGTTTGTTTTCTCTATAGATATTTAGCTAGAATTTTTAAAGTTAGTAAAATATCAAATTTTTGTTTCAGCCTTATGCCAAATAATGAATAAAGTCAAGGCAGAAAAATAATTATGATTGAATACTACCCTGGAGATAAAGTATGAATGTTTCTTTTTGGGTTTATTTCCTAAGAGATTCTGTTGCAATCTCTGACTAATATAATTTTACGTTCTTTTGGATCATGCTGACAATTTATATTTTATTACTAGATGCTTATTTGAACTTTTAAAATGATATATTGAACTGAATAACTAACATTTTGCCAACTTGACTTTTTTAAACATGAATTTGCATTGTCTTGAAAGATTTAATAGTATTTGTGAAAAAATCATGTATTGACAAAATATTATGAATTTTTTGTGATTTACTTTCTTCTATATTAGAATCAAATGATCTGATTCTTTTGGCTGTTTTTAAGAAAACAATATTGTACCTTTTTTTTTAATTAGGTGATAATAGATGAAAATTGACTATCATTCATTTTAAAAATAAGCATGCTTCTCTGACTACTGATGTTCACTTATAATGGAATTCAGCATATTTTTTTAATATTCAAAATTATTTTTAATTGCAAAAATAAGGGAATTACGATGCCAAATCACCCAGCCAAAAAGTGGAACTGACCTTTATATTTATATTGCTATATGTTACATGAAACAGGAAGAAAATAAATATGTTGTATGTTTATTTTACTTTTCTTTGTCTTAAAAACTATATCTTTCAAGATTATTCTCTATTTTTCTACACAGACTTAGTTTTTAGAATTTTTAGGTTCTGAGTTACCTACATAAAACCTTTTGAAAAATGCATACAAGACATTAACTTTGATATGTAAATATGGTAATTAATCAATTAATTAGTATCAGGTATAATAATATAGTCAAAAATATGCATTTTATGTATCATTGCTCACTGGAATCTTTTTTGATAATAACTTCTTCTATTTACTAAGAAAATCATTGCCTCAGGGGAAAAGAATATTATGTAGCACTTTTATATGTGAATCTTTCCAACTATAATTATTTGAAGGGATAACTAAACATGAATTCTGCCTTAGGGTTAACACATATCCAATTTGTTTCACAGATCATCTAATTATAAGCAGATTGTCCACCCACCTCAGCTCTAATCTCTTTGCATTTTAAAATAATTTCAGTACTAGAGAAATATGTGATACTTTTATTGGGTCATTGTGAGAGTACACATATTATAATTATCTGTTTTTTAATTCCCGTGTCATTAGAGTATTACTAATAAATGAGTTATTAGCACATTATAGACATATGTAAGATTATAAGTAGAACATTTTAACAAATAAATAAACTCAACAGTCAACTTTGATTTCTTTCTATATAAGAACCTGAATGATAGACACCTATTCCTATAGACATTATCATGCAGTTTTTTTTTTAAAGACAGAGACATAATTGAAAATTTATTTCTGAGAGACATATACCTGCTGAAGAAAATCAAACCCTGAAGGACACACAGTTCTCTTCAAGTATACAAAATACTTTATCAGAAAGTGGTAAGCAAAAGCACATGAAACAGTCATCAAGAGAATTCTATAGAATATTTTCTTCATTTATTTATTTTTCCAAGTTTTTACTTAAATTCTAGTTAGTTAATATATAGTATAAGATTAGTCTCAGGAGTAGAATATAGTGATTCATCACTTACATACAATACCCAGTGATCATCATCCTCATTTATTTTTATGTCACAATTTTATATAACTTCAGTGTCTTTTAGAAAAAGTGACTCAAATAGTAGTGTAAGAGTTCAGATCCTCTTAGATGCAAATTTAAAGTTCAATTCATTATAAGGATATTACCATATGAAGTCCAAGAATAGAAATTCATTGGAACAAGGCTCTTTGTCTTTCACTTTTCTTCTCTCTCTCTCTCTCTGTGGGTATATTTTATTCTTTGTATCTTGCTTTAAAAATTTGTCTTGATTTAGGGACACCTGGATGGCTCAGTCGATTAAGCATTCGACTCTTGATTTTGGCTCAGGTCATGACTTCAGGGTCATGAGCCCGAGCCCCAAGTGGGGCTCCACACTCAACATGGAGTCTGCTTGAGATTCTCTCTACCCCCCTCTCTCTGCTCCTCCCCCAGCTCATACACTCTCTATCTCTCTCTAAAATAAATAAATTAAATCTTTTTTTTTTTTTAAGATTTTATTTATTTATTTGACAGAGAGAGACACAGTGAGAGAAGGAACATAAGCAGGGGGAGTGGGAAAGGGAGAAGCAGGCTTCCCACTGAGCAGGGAGCCCGATGTGGGGCTCGATCCCAGAACTCCGGAATCATGCTGAACCGAAGGCAGACGCTTAACGACTGAGCCACCCAGGCGCCCCAATAAATAAAATCTTTAAAAAATTTTATCTTGATCTGGAGCACATGGGAAGAAAAATACCCATTGGCAACTCAAACATTTTCATCTTATGCCTCAAGTCATTAAAAACAATTTGCTTGGGCCAGGGCTCAAAATCTAGGGAAATAAACTGATTTACCTAAATTAGATTAAGGGCTGCCTCTGGACTTTTCAAATAAGACCAAGAGATGAAGTCACATTGTGTGAAGTTGATGACTTCTGCTTGAACCATGGGCATGGAGAGTACTTATCAGAATATAGGAGGATGCTGGTATATTTTCTTGCATTCTTATTCCTTGACTTCATTTCCAATGACTTCCTGCTAACTAACTTTGCTACTCACTCTCTTGTCCATACTCTAAAACTTCGAAAATACATTGCATCAGCAATTATCAAATCAAGCATCCCTTTGTATAGTGAGTCTGAAGTCTTAATATATTCTCTTCTTGTTTTACTTCCCACCTTACTCAGTTTAGATTCCATGGGCTAATACTATAAACACTCCATCCCAAACACTTTCAACACTTTAGATGTCTCATCACACTCACCTGACAAACTGTGAGCTATGGAAAAATACAACCAATAATTTTCTTCACCTATTACCCTACCAACTAAATATTACTGTATACAGATTACATAATCTGATTGATTGGCCATGCCTATGCATTCACAGTAAATGAATTTACTGTATTTCATTACCTCATAATCCACTGTACTATTATCGAGCACTTATTACAGTTTGCAGTTGCATATTTAATAGCCCACTCTGCAATAAAATATACTTGTTACTAAAATTTAGCAGTGGGTAAAATTCAATCTTATCAATGTGTTAGAATCATGTTTTTATGTTTTTTTTTCTATAAATGAGATATTCTATTTTTTAAGGTTTCAAGTTTTTATTTAAATTCTAGTTAGTTAACATATAGTGTAATATTAGTTTCAGGAGTAAAATTTAGTAATTCATCATTTACATATAACACTCAGTGCTCTGTAGATGAGATATTCTTAACTGCTAGATTGTATATGAATCAACTAGGCTGCTTTTAAACCATATAATTTTCAGGATTTATTTTGAGATAAGAACCAAAAATTGTGAATTTCATGCATTTTTTACAAGCCCTTATGGTAATTCTGATGAAAGTTCTTCTATGGTTACATTAAAACAAACACACACATAAAACCTGCTCTAAAAGTATATATATATTAATACCTTTAAAATCTAGAAGAAAAGTACTTTTTATACTTTACTATAAGATATCAATTCAAATTAGCTACATTTTATATGCAATTGCAATATTTGGTGTAATAATTTCAGTTTTCAGATATATGCTAACTAGAGGAATAACATATAATACATGATTCAGATTGAATCATTTTGCCTTTTTTTTAATTGGGATAATTTTTATATTTTTAAGTGAAGCTGCTTCTTGAAGAACTCTAATGAATAAAAGAAAAGAAAAGTCATTTTTTCTACCAAAGTGTTTCTTCATCTTGGCACTGTTGACAATTTGATCTGGAGATTTATTTTTGTGGGGGGCTGTGCTGTGCGCTGTAGGATTTAGCAGCATCCCTGGCTTTTATCCATTAAAATCTCCCATCTGGAACAGTCAAAAATATCTCCAGATATTGTCAAAATCTCCTGAAGGGAAAAATCATCCCCCAAATTGAAAGCTATTGCTCTAATGGAAAGATGACTTCTTTAGTGATACTGGATTTCCAATCCTCACTATCCCATCAATTAGCTCTATGACCTTGAGCAAGTCATGTTTCTGGGCTTCAGTTTATTCAATTTCAGTATATGTACTGTCAAAGCAAACACATGGGCTTCAATTAATTCATATGTTATGTGAGAATGCTGGAATAGATAGATCATTTTTAAGTGTCCTTCAAGTTTTTATTATTCTTTCATCATGCAGATAAGCTGAAATGTAGTTGAATAGGAGAAGACAATCAGTATTATATGTTGAATCTTTGTATACACATACACACACATAAATACAAAAAAAACAGAGTGCTTTGAATTAGCTAAAATGATTCAGAGGAGAATGGTAATTGGTATGTTTGATGCTTAAGAAGCCCTATTGTACATTAACATATAAATTAGTGCTAAATGCCCTTGCTTAGAATATATGGGAAATTATATATAATTTCTACATTAAATGTTAAAGATTTCTCTGAAAACTAGAAATAAACTTAAAATATGTTGATATTTTCCCAGTGTTTTAATTTTATAATTAGCGTGTGTGTGTGTGTGTGTGTGTGTATGACAAAGAAGTTGAGTGTGAGGAGAATCTTAGATACTTTTCTAATGTCAAATTCTCTTAATAGTTTTCTTTTGTAAGGAGTTGACCTCTCTTTCTTCCCATCCTCTTTATACAGTGTGACACTCTACAGTCCCCTATGCAGTTTATTGGTGTTGAGAGAATCCCTGAGCATTTCCAGTTCTTGTCTTGCTGTTCTCTTCAAAAAGGTTTTGTAAATTTGGGTATTGGGAATGATCATGTCCTGCTGTGTGCTCTGTACACCAAGAAGAGTCTTTAGTAAACAAAAGGGATGGAATTGGACAGTATTCTGAAAGTGGACAGAGATGTTGTCAAAGGTTTTTTCTGATCCCCTGTGCTGTCCCTACCTTTAATTCTTACCTTGAAAAAGGTAATATGTTGGATAAAGAAATGAAACAGTCATTCTTCTTGTGTATATGGGAGTCCCCAAAATAGATCTTAATCCAAATCCTGGCTCTGGTTCCCATTATCTGAGTAACTTTGAGAAACATATATAAGACATAAGACCTTTCCAGATCTTAGTTCCCTAATCTGCAAAGTGACACTAAAAAACAAGTATTTACATCATGTGGTCACTCTAAGGATTTAAAAAATTATATATATATATATATATATATATATATATATATACATATATGTATATATATATATATTAGAGTTTAGTTTGATCCTTGTCATTAAACAAGTGCTCAATAAAATTTAATTATGAGTTAATAATATAAGAGTGAGAACAGGTGTATATGCTGTTTGTATAAGTCTGGTTTCTCTGTGATCTGTTGTGTTAACTTTGAGGTCATTCTTCATCTCTGTGAGCTTGTATGTTCCCTTCTACAGACTGGGATTAATAGCAAAATTCTCCCTGTAGCATTCTTATTAAAACTAAAATACTTAACTTGGTGGTTGGCATAAAATTATCTAAAAAGTGAATATTAGCTATTATTGCCGTAATTAGAACTTCTGACTCTAACTCTGCCAAATCTTCGCCCCAGTGGTGGAGGAGCCTGAGTTCTAGCCACTTGAGTCTCTGCTTGCCTGAGGCCGTGCCATTTCCCACTCTCTCCCTCCGTCTGGAGTTTTAATTCCCAGGTCTCAGCAGTTTCACTGGGTGAAGATTCCTCTGATTATTCTGGAAAGCATGGGATCCCTGTTAACATCTATCTTGAGTTTCCTTCATAACAGTCATCACCATATGTAGTTATTATATTTATGTTTTTACTTATTTCTATTTTTCTCCTCCACTGAATTACAAGCTGCATGGGAGAGAAAGTGTATCCGTTTGTTCACTTAGAACAAGGGTTGATCTATATCAGCAATCAAAATTGTCTGCTGAATGAATATATTTGTTTTTTTCTAAGTCAGCGACAGTTAAGTAAGCTTGTCTGCCCAGATGACCCAGATAGTCTTTCAAATGGGTGACTGAAACTGAATATTATTTATCTAAGTCTTTGCTCACATTTAACCAAGATACTGTTATATCAACAAATAAGCAATTACAATATCATACAGATTTACAGATTTACAGTCTCAGTAAAAATAAGACATATAATTTCCAACAAAGGTATTTTTGATTATATTTCTAACCCTACTAAATTATTCAATGGGACTAATCATATGAAATGTCTGTCTATCTATCTGTCTATCATCTATCCTCTATCTATCATCTATCATCATCTTCTTTCTTCTTCATACATTATTTGATAGCTTTATTGGTTGTTGGATTTTTTTTTTTTTTTTTTGGTTACAGTATAACATAACAATTGAGGAATAAAAGTAAATTACACTTTTTTTTTTTCTTTTTCCTTTCTTGGACAGTCAGTAAAAGGGTATAACCAAAGCCAAAATGAAACTGTGGTTTATTGCAAGGTAAAAAATCAAAAGTTTAGGAAAGAGAGCTTATGAGAAACTTCAGGATCTCAGAATTTGTGGCAGGTGGTTGTGGATGGCAGCAATTTTAGGTGCTGCAGCCACCACTTGGCCCCAGACAATCATAAGAACACAGGAGACAGCCTTGGATAAAATTCATTGAATTTGGGGAGTTTATTCCAGAATCTTTTCATTATCCTAATGTCTGTTGTGTTTGGCAAATACAGAATAATTAGTAGTCAAATGCATTAGCATAAAGCTCCATCCTGTTTCTGTTTATTTTATTTTCTTTCATGGTCAAAAAACTATCTCTGTAATTGTGTAGCCTAAGGATTGGCAAACTCTCGTGGTTTTACCCCTATGTTGATATATATCAAAGATATATTTTACTACTACTAAAATTTTAACACTCTCTGAGCACTGTGTGTTTCTTGCAATCCTGAGAGTCTCTAGAACCTTTGCTTCCATAGTCTAGAGTGCGTGTTAGGTTTGTCAATTTACTGAGATTTGCAAGTTCAGATTTTGTCTTTTACTTGACCCTAATGATGAGGGAGCAAAAGACAAAGCATAAGCTGACACCCTGCAATCTCCCTCCACCCCCTACCCCCACTCCTGGGTAGGACTTATGTGACATTTTTCCAGGAATCTCTCAACTATCTTAATGTTAATACCTTTACTAGAGGGGAAAACAACCTTAACTTGACAATGGCAAGCCCTCCAGGATCCTGAGGGTCTTCTTTAACATATGACTGAGCGCCCCCGATCTCGTATGAAAACGCTTTTGAAACCTCCCTCTTCCTTACTTCCCCGAACTCTCCAGTATACAATCAGCCACCCTCACAGCCCCAGTACAACAGCTCTTTCTGCCCACGGGTCCTGTCCCCATGCTTTAATAAAACCACCATTTTGTACCAAAGACGTCTCAAGAATTCTTTCTTGGTCATGGCCTCCAGACCTCACTCCACTGAACCTCACCTATATCACCTGTATTCTAAAACTATATCACTAATGTGTCAAGTACAAAAAACAGATTTATTTCCATTTCCACATAAATTCTATGCTTGGAATGGAATTCTTTTTGATTTTTTTTTTAAGATTTTATTTATTTATTTGACAGAGAGAGACAGCGAGAGAGGGAACACAAGCAGGGGGTGTGGGAGAGGGAGAAGCAGGCTTCCCGCGGAGCAGGGAGCCCCATGCAGGGCTCGATCCCAGGACCCTGGGATCATGACCTGAGCTGAAGGCAGATGCTTAACGACTGAGCCACCCAGGCGCCCCTCTTTTTGATTTTTTGAATTAAGTTATGCCTTGTAAATACTCTATATCATCATGATGTTATTTCACATCTCACTATGTTCAGTGTGCTCTGATATGTCAAGTCCTACTCGATAGGATCTTGTTTTATAAAATTAAAACAAAAATATTTTGAAGGATAAGTTAAAATAAATGTTTTCAGGGCGCCTGGGTGGCTCAGTCGTTAAGCGTCTGCCTTCGGCTCAGGTCATGATCCCAGGGTCCTGGGATCAAGCCCCACATCGGGCTCCCTGCCCGGCAGGAAGCCTGCTTCTCCCTCTCCCACTCCCCCTGCTTGTGTTCCTGCTCTTGCTATCTCTCTCTCTGTCAAATAAATAAATAAAATCTTTAAACAAATAAAAAAATAAAAAAATAAATGTTTTCAAATATACTCCATAAGATGCTTTATGCTTATTTATAAAATATTTGATCTTGAAATTATATTTGAATTTTTTTATTAATAGACATCATTAGTTCTGAACTTCATTATTTCAGGTAACAAAAGTGAAATTCGATTCTTCAGCTTTATTAAAACATGTAACATAAAGAATAGCTTAATTGTTACACATTGATGAAAAAGAGGCTTTGTGGAGAGTGAGGAAATTTCTTTAAGTGTCCTACAAAGAGCTATTTAGCCATTATCCAATCTTAACTATCCAGTATTCTGGGAACATGCTCCTACTTACTCAAGTAAAGTGGACCATCCCTTCATTATTACAGTTGTCACTGAGTATCCATTTCTTTGTTAACTTTTTTTTTAAAGATTTTATTTTTCATTTATTTGAGAAAGGGCAATCACGAGAGGGGGGACGGATTGAGGAGGAGGGGGTTGAGAGGGGAAGGGGCAGAGGGACAAACACATTTCTCACTGAGCAGGGAGCCCACCTCAGGCTAGATCATAGGACCCTGGGATCATGACCTGAGCCCAAGGCAGATGCTTAACTGACTGAACTGCACAGGTGCCCCAGAGACCGTTAACTCTTTGAGTGGAGTTCTTAGGTATTATTCCTCAATTCCTTCTATCTTATATAATACCTGGGATATAAGAAGCACACAGATATATTGGATTGAATTGAAATCTCCCGATGTCTGGTACAGTAACTTGCATACAGTTGACTTAAAATATTTGTTAACTTTGTGAAAATAAAGTCATACCCTATCATTGTACTGTCTTCATTTTGAATTCTTGTAGAAAATTACCTTCTCTAGTAGTAATCTCACACAGTATACTTCTAGGATAAATTATATATATATATTTGTGTGTGTGTGTGTGTTTGTAGAAAGCAACTTTCTTTTTCTTTTTTTTTTAGTGTTCAATAATTTATCAGTTGTGTATAACACCCAGTGCTCATCACATCACATGCCCTCCTTAATGTCCATCACCCAGTTACCCCATCTCCCCACCTGCCTCCCCTCCAGCAACCCTCAGTTTGTTTCCGAGAGTTAAGAGTCTCTCATGGTTTTTCTCCCTCTCTCATGATTTCCCCTTCAGTTTTCCTTTCCTTACCTGATGATCCTCTGCTCTGTTTCTTATATTCCACATATGAGTGAAACCGTATGGTAATTGTCTTTCTCTGTTTGACTTGGATAAATTATATTTTAAAATTTAAATAAAAGCTTTACTCCAAAATAAAATTTAAAAATATATAAGTTCAAATACAAGTATTTTAAAAACATATTTCAATGTGTTTTCTCCATGCTTCATTTATTTGGGGTGTTGCTAAACAACATATTGTTCATGCATAAAATAATAAGCTTATACTAAATATGTATCTATACAAAAGGTGAAAAACTAGTCAATCATTTTTTACTGGGCTTAAAAAACAAAGTATTTGAAATATACCTTGAGATGTTTTATTTTCTCAACTCATAGGATTGAATCATAGGGTTGGAAGGAGTTACAAAGGAAGCTTAAATATTCAACTCCCTTAATGTCACATATTTAATGACTATAAGTGGTATTGTAATAAAAATGTGGTGGTAGAATCAAGTATATCACCTTTTGTTTGATATCCAGATATGATATAATTATTCTTTTATTGTGGAACAATTGAAAACAGATCAGAGAGTGTTTCACGTGCTAGGATATAATAAGAATTCAAGAGGCAAAAGAAAGTTAGGAGATTTTAAAAAGCATCTTCATATAAATCTTAATAATTCTCGCAATTATGTTTGCTGCATTTTGAATGATTCTAGAACAGCCAAGCGGAATATAAAATGTGATAGATGGTATTTATGACTGTGAATATGCTGAAATATGTAGGCTGGTGATCATTAAAGTGTGATGCTTCTCTTACATAATAAAAAATAAGAACATAATAAACTGTGAGCTAAATGGGATGCATTGTGGGGTGGCTCATCTGTCTTTCACATGTTCCAGGTATATATGACTGGTTTCTTAACTGTGACTTACCTGTCATAGGTAAATTGAAACTCTCTAAAATGCCCTTGAAACACCTCAAACTTTACCTCTATGGGATCCTGACAGAGGATATGGTTCAATTCTTAATAATTGCCGTATTGCTCCCTATCTTTCAGCAATGCTGGCTTCAATAGTTAAGCAAGGAGAGTTATTCCCGGGTGAAATTTTTCTTACTAAAATCTGTGTCAGCATCAGTGTGCTCTTGAATATTGCTGTCTCAGTTAAACAGACCACAGTATTTGTGGGATATGATGCAGTTATCTCAGTCATATATTTCTTAGCAATGGTGAGGAGATGAAAAGTGATGACAGTAGGAAGAAGGCTAATAGGTGTAAGTAATGGAGGAGATTTAGATGCAACATACACTGTAAATCAAATATTAATCACAAGCTGCCAGTGATAAATATTCTTTATTTGTTATTATCTCTTTTTCTAAATGAAGCTACTTGTATTCAAGAGTACTGTTCACATTTTACTTCTTTGATCACACACTCATGTCTTAGCAATCAAATTAGGAAGGTGCTGATGCTTTGCTTCCAGTTGGTCTGAAGCATTTTCTATCACTAGAAAGCTTGTTGACATCATTCCACAAGGGACTTGTTTGTCTTATCTTAAATTGTAGACAACTTATTATTGAGTTTTAAAATATTATTTATAAAAATAAGTTACTCACATGGCTTCCCATTGGCATGTATTCTGTCTATTTGCAATGGTAACAAAGACAATTTAATAAATCAAATCATCTAATTTCTGTCACAACCATACTCCAGATTAACTAAAGCCAAATTAGTTTTTAAAATATGACCTGTCTTAACTGTCCTAAACAATTGGTACTTGAGTAATTATTTCCAGATTTTTCCTTCATCACTTTTCTTAGATCTCATATGACATGAAAAAATAACTTATTTTTCCATGTTTTTTTGTAGCCCCATATGGGCAATGAACTACAATTACCAGATTTACCACTGTGTATATCACTATTCTTATTCAAGAGCTTAGCAGTGATCCATGGTAATAGATCAGGTCTCTCCAGTCCAGCAGTAAAAAGATAAAATAATCAAAGTCAAGTAGTGATTTCAAAATACTATAATTTGCCTTTGGTTTAAGCCTGACCAAGTATAGTCCATGAAACTTTGCCCAGGCATCCAGAGTAGGACCATGACAGGTAATTTAGCTGATTAGCTTCTTCCTTACAGGTTTTTTCCAAGGCTCAGGGCTGGGTTATTTTCTTTGCCATGTATTCTTAATACCAACCCTTATACTGCCTCATGTAGGATTTCTTATCAGTATAGCTTCTTTTAAATTGCTTGGGATCAATTAGGCATTTTTTAAAAAAGATTTTATTTATTTATTTGAGATAGAGAGAGAGCGTGCGATCACAGGAGCGGGAGGGAGGGGCAGAGGGAGAGAGAGAAGTAGGTTCTCCACTGAGCAGGGAGCCTGATGTGGTGCTCTAACCCAGGACGCTGGGATCAAGACCTGAGGTGGAGGCAGATGCTTAATCAACTGAGCAACCCAGGCACCCTTCAAACAGGCATTATTGTATTTCTCCATCATTGGCTTTGGAAATGCTCTTGAGTGGAAATCACTATTGTCTCTCTGCTCATAATGTTTTTGTCAGCTTTTGCCTAGTTCTTGATCACCTACATGAACATAGCAGTTGACTAATTGACATTCACTGATGTGATAAGATCCTGGTCATTTATCAGTTATTTTATTGTAAGTTTTCCCCAGCTGCTGTCTTTGCAAAAATCTTAATTCCTATTTGTATATTTAAGGTTAAAAATTCTTTTTTTTTTTTTAAAGATTTTTTATTTATTTATTTGAGAGAGAGAGAATGAGAGAGAGCAAGCACATGAGAGGGGGGAGGGTCAGAGGGAGAAGCAGACTCCCTGCCGAGCAGGGAGCCCGATGCGGGACTCGATCCAGGGACTCCAGGATCATGACCTGAGCCGAAGGCAGTCGCTTAACCAACTGAGCCACCCAGGCGCCCTAAGGTTAAAAATTCTTATGTAAAACTTAAATATTCAAAATACTCTACATCTGGGAAGGCTTCCCTGAAGCCTCACTGGTGGCAGGTTAAGCAGACAAAGCTAGCTTTTGATGCAATTCCCTGAATATGATCTTATGATACAGACTCACTCTATAAATATTACCTTTACCTCCTGAGCCCTGCACTTCCATTAGAGAGACTCCCTGACAATGTGAGGCAGAACAGCAGTGAGCTACCTAGCCTACGGCACAAATCTCTGGCATCAATTTTGTAGAAAAGGTCAGGCAAAAGGCCCAAAAGAACTTAAAATAGAAGGGTCCTGACAAGTTTGACTTGGAGAATTATCTCTAAGCACAATACTAGGGAGAGGGACAACATGTTCTGGATGAATTGTTATCTCTGGGGCAAGATGCCAACTTAAAACTCATGGTCACTGAAAGATCAGGGAACTTTACCCCAGCATCTAAATTCCAAACATAACACCACAAGAGCTTCTGCTGTAGAGGAGGAAGTTCTTCTCTGCTACAAATAGTACACCAGAATAGGATGGAACTTGTCTCTTCCACAACAGTAAAGACACTTTTCAGTACTTGGAGGCCCCTAGCATAAAGAGTAAGAAGTTGGAGACATAGTAGGATGTATATCGGAATTTGGGACTGTTTATACTTACATAGATGGAGATTTAACCATTACATTCTGGAAACTGTCAGGAGTATTTCATTTTTACCCCCAAACTATTATGTAGAATATACCAATTACATTAATATTGTGAGCACTACATAGTTTGTTTTTTGCTTTATGTTTGTGTTTGTTTGCTTTGTTTTTATCTGAATGATATTTTACCAGGCACTTTTAGTAGTAAGGAAAAGAATTTATTAGAGGTCAAAAATACTAAAATAATCATAGCTACAATACTTTGTTAATAGTATACAATATAAATAGATGTAAATTTTGACATTAATAACATGTAAAGTGGGTGGGAGAGAGGTAAAAGTGTAGAGATTTTGTATGCAAGTGAAGTTAAGTTGTTATTACCAGCTTAAAATAGACTATTATAAGATATTTTATGTAAGGACACTCAAAAAGTATCTATCAAAGTTATACAAAAGAAAAAAAGAAAAGGATCAAAGTCTATCAGTACAAAACAAAATATAATAAAACACAAACTAAGACAGCAAGAAAGAAAAAGAGGGACAAGAGGTATAAGACAAACAGAAAACAGGTAACAATACGACAGTAATAATCCTTTCTTATCAATAATTATTTTATATGTAAATAAATTAAACTCCCTAATCAAAAGACATAAAGTGGCTCAATAAATTTAAAAAAAGAAGACCCAAATATATGCTGTCTATAAGAGCTCACTTTTTTAATTTAAGATGTTATTTATTTATTTGACAGAGAGAGAGCACAAGCAGGGGGAGCGGCCGGCAGAGGGAGAGGGAGAAGCAGGCTCCCCACTGATCAGGGAGCCGGATGTGGGGCTCGATCCCAGGACTCTGGGATCATGACCTGAGCCGAAGGCAGGCGCTCAACCATCTGAGCCACCCAGGCACCCTTATAAGAGCTCACTTTAGAATAAAAGATAAATTTAGGCTGAAAATAAAGAAATCAACAAGAATATTCCATGCAAATGGCTATCAAAACAAAGCAGAAATGTCTATACCTGTAGCAAACAAAATAGACGTTAAGTCTAAACTGACTTTGGAGACAAATAGGGTTATTATATAATGATGAAAGTGTCAATTCAGCAGAAAGATATAGCAATTGTAAATACATATACATCCATCAGCGGAGTATCTGCATATATAAAATAAATATTGACAGATCTGAAGGGAGAAAGTGACATCAATACAAAAACAGTAGGAAACTTCAATAATCCACTTTCAAAAGTGGATACAACATCCAGATAGAAAATTAATAAAGAATTGAACGATATTCTAAAAGGACCTAACGGACATATATATAACTTCCCACCCAACAGCAACAGAATACACATTTTTCTCAAGTCCACATGGAATATTCTCTAGGATAGATCACATGTTAGGACACAAAACAAGTCTTAACAAATTTAAGAAGATCAAAATCATACCAAGTATCTTTTCTGAACAGAATAGAATAAAATTAGAAACTAATGACAGTAAGAAAATGGAAAAATTCAAAATAAAGTAGAACCTAAACAATGTATTCTTGGGCAACCATCGGGTCAAAAATAAAACCAAAAGAGAATTTCAAAAATATCTTGAGACAAATAAAAATTAAAACACAACATGCCAAAATTTATGGGATGCAGTAAAAGCAATACTAAGACAGAACAAGTTTGTAGTAATAAGCAGCTACATTAAAAAAAAAAAAAAACTCAAATATACAACCTTACTTTACACCCCAAGGAACTAGAAAAAGAAGAACAAACCAAGTCCAAAGTTAGTGGCAGAGGGGAAATTAGAAAGATTAGAACAGAAATAAAACAACTAGAGAATAGGAAAATAATAGAAAAAATTAACAAGGCTAGGAATAGGTTTTCTGAAAAAGTAAACAAAATCAATAGATCCTTAGACTGAGGAAAAAAAAAGAGAATTCAAATAAAATCAGATATGAGAAAGGAAATATTACAATGGATGCCTCAGAAATAAATTAATAATAAGAGACTATTTGAACACTTACATGCCAACAAATTTGATAACCTAGAAAAAAATGGGTAAATTCCTAGAAACATAAGACCTACCAGACTGAATCAAGTATAGAAAATCTGAACAGACCAATAACAAATAAAGAAATTGAATCAGTAACCAAAAGCCAACAAAGAAAAACCCAGGACCAGATGGGCTTTTTAGCTTTTAAGGGCTATTTCTCCTTTTATTTTTGCATCTCTTTGTATATGTCATACCTTTTCCTTTTTTTTTTTTTTTAAAGATTTTATTTATTTGACAGAGAGAGAGACAGTGAGAGAGGGAACACAAGCAGGGGGAGTGGGAGAGGGAGAAGCAGGCTTCCCGCTGAGCAGGGAGCCCGATGCGGGGCTCGATCCCAGGACCCTGGGATCATGACCTGAGCTGAAGGCAGACGTTTAACGACTGAGCCACCCAGGCACCCCCCTTTTCCATTTTTTAAAGATAACATTTAATAAATACATTTTAATATCCTTTTGGATGGTCTCCTTGAGTATCTATTTCATCCTAAGTCATTTACTCTATTTATACTTATTCTGGTTTATGCTAATAAATAAAAATCTTTTTATGTATGGTGGTAACTTTTTAAGAAAATATGTAATAATTATTTGTAATCTATAAGTTTTTCAAATGAGAATTTGAAGACCTTTCTTCACGGACATGTTTATTTTTAGGGTGAGCGTTGAGTTTATTTGTTATTCTCACAAGATTGAAATGAAATGGTGAAGAAGGCTTTCTTCTGAAATGTCAGTACCCACTAAGTTTTTTGGACACTACTTGTACATTTTTTTGTTTTGTTTCTCATATCCTTAAGCGAAAATATTGGTTTATTCCCTCTGTGGGTAAACTCTAGGCTGTCTGCACTATGCATGGAGGCTGGAGGGTAAATTGTATATTAAAACAAAGCAACTTTCTATTAATCCATCCATTTCCATCACTAATCTCTCCTGTTTCACCCTTCCTCTCTAGCTTCCTCCACGGTTTCTTGGACTCAGAGTTCAAAACCTTTCCAGGGCAGATTGACTTCGTCATGCTTTCATTACCTCTACTTTCATTTGCCAACACAATTTTATAACTTTTCTCTTCCCCAAATCCAGAAATCCTTTGTTCACTGCTGAGCAAGTTTCACCCTTCCTCTCTAGCTTCCTCCACAGTTTCTTGGACTCAGAATCCAAAATCTTTCCAGGGCAGATTGACTTCGTCATGCTTTCATTACCTCTACATTCATTTGCCAACACAATTTTATAACTTTTCTCTTCCCCAAATCCAGAAATCCTTTGTTCACTGCTGACCTTGTTCTGACTCAGTTTATTATTGGTTTATATTTTTTTCTATTTCTTCATATGATTTTAATGAAATTTCAGGAGAGAAGAAAGGCAAATTCATGTATCAGATGAAATGTCTTTAAACACAGGCTCCATAAAGATTTGTGAAATTTAATTTTGGTCTAACAAAACTAGCTAGCTCTATGATTTAAAAAAAAAAAAAAAACTGTCGAAAGTATATAAAGCAGTGAAATAAAATATAAAATCATATATTTTACAAATGTGGCATTTGATTTTAAAATTGTTTTATTTTACCCTTTGGGTGGATGACTTTTCAAAACAAATAAAAAGACAATATTGTATCAAATCAACACAGAAAATGTTCCATTTTTCTCATCCTTTCTTCACCTATTAAAATATTGAATACTTTACACTCCAGAAATCTGTCATTAATCCATCAGCGACATTTGTCATTTCTCAGATGAACTTCTAGCTAACAACTTTCTTGGTCAGGGTAAGGAAGTGGAGGTGAGATGGAAGAGGGGATGAAAAGAGGCAAAACTTTAATCTTCAGTATCAAACAACAACTTTATTCTCCCTAAATATCTGTTCTAATAGATCACATTAACAAAATAAGACAAAAAAGTAATTATAGAGAGGGAGTTTTGAACACCAAAGAGCAGTTTTTGTAATTCTCAAAGCCTTTAATTTTAAGAAAGCCCACTAGTGACATTATTTTGCAAATGTTTAATTTAGAGAATTGACTCCCTAATTTATTTATTTATTTTTATTTTTATTATTTTTTAAAGATTTTATTTATTTATTTGACAGAGAGAGAGAGATAGCGAGAGCAGGAACACAAGCAGGGGGAGTGGGAGAGGGAGAAGCAGGCTTCCTGCCGAGCAGGGAGTCCGATGTGGGACTCAATCCCAGGACCCTGGGATCATGACCTGAGCCGAAGGCAGACGCTTAACGATTGAGCCACCCAGGCGCCCTGACTCCTTAATTTATAATGTTTCAAGTACTAAGTATATATTTACATAACATTCATATAAAGTAAATATTTCAAAACCACCTAAGTCTCCAAAATTCTTTATTATTATGAAATAAAAGGAAAAACCCTCTAGAGATTCTAATACTCTCAATTTTGAAAATGCAGGAGGCATGCAGATGTAGGTTTTTCTGAGGCTATTATTGTATAGATAATGAGTGCCTTCCAGTACCAACATATATTTCATAATAGCTTAGAGTTTTAATAGCACAGGAGTGGGATGTTTGAGGACTGAAGATTTATCTACTCTTGGCGAAAGCATATGGGATTTAGCTTTTAGTTGCCATTCAATCTCTTTAACCTGTTCTTGTTTACTGAAAATCTGTCATTATGTTCTGTTTTGAGGCTTTTTTTTTTTTTTTTAACGAATGGCTTATATGCATGCATGGCATGTATTATTCAGTCTTAGTGAATAATAAAACATCATTAGGGAAGGAATTAAATATAGAAAGACAGAACTTTTATTCTGAAACTCTATTCTGCCACGGACGAGTTGCCCATTTCTCAAACTTCTTTTTCGGTACTCATACCTAACGATCTCTATTTTTTCACGAAACGATTTTCCTTGTAGTTACATAATACATCAACTCTCTGTCCATTCCCTTTTTCAATTCCCCTTCAACATGTGGAAAGAAAAACTACTAATATTCTAGTTTGATAGACTGTTAAAATGACCACTTGAGTTTCCATCCTCTTTCTAAATCTAAGCACACACACACAAAGGTAACCTTATTTGTGGGTGGAAATCAAAGTTGTGAGCTGCTAAAGGTGCTAGACTTGTGGATCTCTGGGTCCAGAAGGTAAGGGCAATTAGGAATTTGTCTCCTATAAGAAATGAAAAATAAATAGTCTACAAAGGAGGCAGAAGTCAGGAGTTATACAATAATACATAGGAGCTATACAGAATTCCTGTTTTTAAACAGGAACTATCAAAAGAGGCTGAAAAGAAAATGCCTAAAGCTCTAGACTAAACTAGCAGGTGTGAAAAAGGAGAAACAGAGTCTCATACACAGCAGCTGAATGAGCCACCACCTAATTGCTATCCAATCTATTATATTCCCATTATTAACCATCACAGAAGTCCAAATTCCCAAGAAAAGATAAAATCATGGCTTAGATATTTTTGAAAAACAGTAACTTTGATATCTGGTCAATCTACCAGATACCAAGATTTATTTAATGGTGTGGTTTAACATTGTCTTAAATAATGAGTTTGGTTGAAGGCCTAGAAACAAGCCGTGTGTGTGTGTGTATAAAATATTTGAGAGCAGTAGCATTACAGATTAGTTCATGATTGGAGTCTGCTTAAGACTTTCTCTCCCTCTCCCTCTGCCCCAGACCTGCTCGAGCACTCACTCTCTCCAAAATAAATAAATAAATAAATAAATAAATAAATAAATAAAATCTTTAAAAAAACCCAAAACATGTTCAATTAAAGACATAATACAGAAATGAAATTTAAAGTATTTTAAAATGGTGCAGTTGAATATGTTTATATTCTGAGGGTACTAAAAATTACATTAACAAAACAAAGCATAAGCCAAAAAGTAAAAGAGAGACCCATTTGTTTACATTAAATATGTGTTAAGTCTATACAGAAAAAGACACAAGTAACAAAGTTAAAAGATGAATGAAATTCTGAGAAAGATATTCACATGGTACAAAATCAACAAATATTTGAATTCAAAAGTTATAAAAATACTTATTTATAGAATGTGGAGTTTTAATTCATTTTAATATTTTATATGTATAACTTTAAGTACCTAAAATATAAGTTAATGTGTAAAAATAAACTATCACTCACCATCCAGATGTTAATTTCTAATGTCATTCGCCAATAAAAGGAACCGTTTGGGGAAATCACTGATTCTATAAATGGACCAGAAATTATACAAGATGAGCTTGAAAATTCTTTGGTGCAAAAAATTTAGGTGCTCAAAAATCCTATAATGAGTGGGATGTGTCAAAGGGACACAGGAACCAACTAAAAAGAAGTCACAAGAACTAAAATGGGAACAATTTGACAAGAGAAAATAATATTGCATCATTATTGAGAGTATAAAATAAATATCCATGACTCTATAATAATATAAAGGATGTAATAAATAAACAAATGAGGAAGAAGATACAAATCTCCCATGTAAAAGAATTTCATATAATTTTTGTAGATACTTTGCACTCAAGTGTGGACTGCATACCAAAGAGTTTGAAAGGGGGACAAATAACTTCACAGTGAAGAACCTAGACAAATACTACATCAGCCAGATGGTCAAGGTTAATATTAATAGTGCTAAGTTATGTTGATAGTATGTACCCTTGATATTATGTGATGAAAATGGCATTGTACCTCTGTGGCAGTCTTCTTTAAAAAACTATATAAAAAATAATTCTAGTCTAATCATTAGAAAAATATCAGACAAATTCCAACTGCAGGTCATTCTACAAAAAAGAAATCCTGACAACTACTCCTTAAAACTTTGAAGATCATGGGTGCCTGGGTGGCTCAATCCTTAAGCGTCTGTTTCAGCTTAGGTCATGATCCCAGGGTCCTGGGATTGAGCCCCGTGTTGGGCTCCCTGCTCAGCAGAGAGCCTGCTCCTGATGCTCTCTCGCTCACTTTCTCTGTCAAATAAATAAATAAAATCTTAAAAAAAAAAACCCACAAAACAACAACTTTGAAGGTCATCAAAAAACATGGAAAGTGTGAAAAATTGTTTTCTTCAAAGGGAGCCTAAAATGACATGCCTACAAAATGTATACTAGCAAGAAGCAAAAAGGAACCAGAACTTGAAGATTTGGGAAATTCTCAGTGTATCCATACCGTAAAAAATGAGAAAACACACTCTGGAGGGAACACCAAAGGTGTTGTTGGACAATTTTTGCTAAAGAGATTAGGTGTGTCACACATGGATTTAACCAAACATCTTAGCACAAATCAAAACTAGAGATGTAATTACCCAGAAAAGATCTGTGGAAGACCCACTTATCAAAAGCTTGAATCTCCCTGAGTCGCACAGGAGATGGACAGGTTTTGAGAATTTTATAGCAACAGGAATGTTGCCAGCCTGGGCTGAAGGAGACAGAGAAGGGATGAAATCAAGAAAGAATAAAAAAAAAAAAAAAAGGATGACTTTGAAGGCAGAGCCACAGATGCAAAGGACTGAGCTGATGGCTCCATCTTGGGCTAAGAGGACAAGGTTGCCATTACAACAGGACCAGAGGAAAGTCCTCTTGCACCTGCCCAGAATGATCCAAAACCCTTCTGATTTGGACTTTTCTGACAAATGCTAGAATAGAAAAATATCCGTTAAGATTTAAGGAAGAGGTCGAGAGGAAAGTGACCCTGATTCGAGTTTATATTTTATTCCTGGTAAAGCAAGATTATTTCTTCCAGGGCATTTAAACTATTATGCAACCAAATACAATATATTTTCCTTAAAAATAAAGATTACATAAATATGCATTACTTATATTACTTAGAGAAACACAAAAATATTGAAATATTAACAATAGTTATGAGACCAATTTTCTTGTTTTCTTAGTCTCATTTTCTAGAATAAAATTATTTTTATTTTGTACTAAAAAACATTTTTTTAAGGGTTTTATTTATTTATTTGACAGAGAGAGAGAGACAGTGAGAGAGGAAACACAAGCAGGGGCAGAGTGAGAGGGAGAAGCAGGCTTCCCGTTGAGCAGGGAGCCCCATGTGGGGCTGGATCCCAGGATCCCAGGACCACAACCCGAGCCGAAGGCAGAAGCCCAACGACTGAGCCACCCAGGCGCCCCTTAAAAAACATTTTATTTATAAGAATATATCATATATAAATTATTATTATATTATATTATAATATCACATTATATTAATCAATTTTGTGTGTGTGTCAGGTCCATTAGAGTATTAGTGTGGAAAATGCAATGACGTTATATGAAAATCCCAATTTCTGGATTTATTGCTGCCTCTTAATACTTGGACCTTGGACAAGCCACTTAACCCCTCGAAGGCTATTTCCTGCCCTATATACCTCACAAAGTAGGTGTAAGAATCAAATGACGTTATTTATGAAGTTTCTGTAATTCTTAGTATGAATGTCAGGAATGATTACTGAAAAAATTGTAACACAATTCCCAGATTCATATGTACCAGTAATATGCACTTTTTATTAAATAGATATTATAAAGTTTTTAGACTGTCATCGATCTTAGAAAACATATTTGTGTTTGATCATAATAAAGCATCACATTTCTGTAGGTTTCTGTAAAAATAACGAATGGATCATGAATGTTTATATTTAAGTGAAATATTACACCAACTTTCTGTATCTAAGAGAGTTTGAACATTTATCTTAAATTAACAAATGTCATGTTTGGTGAAAAGATTGTAACTAATAAATGCTGAGATTTTGAACCAAATTACTTGCTCTTGATATTATCTTTGGAATTTAATAACATTTGGAGAGTAATTCTTATTTTTGTTATTATTGTGATTTGTTTTGAATTGGTTTGGTTTCATTATAAAGAAACTGATCCATAATTTACTTTTTTGGAAAGGAAATATTCCAGTCTCCATCACATCAAATGAGAGCTTAGGCTTCAGACTTGAAAGTAATTAAAGTAAAGTTTTGGACTCCATTTTTCAAAAGCCCTCACAAGTCCTGAGCAGTAACAGGAGGTGAGAGAGAGCCTGGATTCCTCTCCAAGACCTAGATGCACAGAGGACATCAGCTACACTTTTATTTCTCAGAAATTTATATTTTGTATGTGACGTTTTTCATAGTTTTCAAATGAATTCTGGGGGAAAAAAAAAAAAGATGTGTAACTGTAAAAGCTGATAGCTCCAATTCATGTTTTATACAATGTAACACCAAAAAGAGTTCTTTGAGCATAATAAAAGTTCCATAAATACTTTCTGAATTAATTATGTAATTAAGGAAATTAAAGAAAAAAAACACTGGAAGGGAAGGTACATAGGATATATCAAGCTAAAATTTAACTTAAGCTCTCATTTATTAACTTCTGGCATGTCACATTTTATATCAATGAGACAATATGATGGTGTGTTGTCTATGCAAGAGTTTTGATTCGATGCTTGTCTAGCTGCAAGTAACTAAGTGGGAAAAATGTTATTTTAGTGTTTTTAATATTTCATAAGGCCAACCATCATATCTATGCCTGAATAAAAATGACTGACAACACTTTAGAAACTATTTGAGTACTAATGTGGATTACCTGTACGTAAGCAATCTAGACTATTGGATCATCTGTTTAAGATAGTAGACTGAGTTCTGAGATATATTTGTAGAGAAGTTATTTTGAAAATATGTCGTCACTGTTATCAATGGTAACATTAAGTCGTAGAGTGATTGTTTTTTGCTCTATATGTATCATTCTACCCATCCTTTATTATTATTTGATATATACAGTGTATACTGGCCCTATTAATATCAATGAATTTACATGGTTCTTATGTTGATTCTGTTGTCAATTAAATATTGGAGTGAGTTCATAAAATTAATAACTGATTGAATTTATGCCCCTTAAAAAGAAAAAAAAATTACAGATAGTCTTTACAAATTTCCATAGACTTTTATAAGTTGTTATTTATTCTAAGGCAGCCAATTTACCTCGTAATTTGCTATTTTTTAATTATTATTACTGCCATGGTGGCTAAGCACCACAGTCATTTTATACACACCTCTACTGCATTTCTAGCAGCCACTGATGTTAATTTAAATAATCATGAGGCTACTGCAAACCACAGATTAACTCTTACCACCGCATACCAGGAGGTTTCTGTGTGCTCTTCACATGGGCGGCAATCCAATCTCAGGATCCCATTTTGAGGGTCGGTAACAAGAAGTGCATTGATCAGGTTCCTGGCTGATCGTGTCTCCTAGGTAACATTTATGTTTCATTTTTTTCAGGCCTAAACATAGGCAATTACAGAGGCTTGACCTGAGGGTCCTTCTGGGGAGAAGCTGCCCACCCCACCCCAGACTTGGTGCCCAGCCAATGCATTGTTGTCTCTGAAGGGAGAAATTGAGTCAAGGACTTGGGCCTTTTTGGCAGGTCATGCTGTTCACATACTTACATTCCTAGCCTTGGGGCCTTAAATCCGAGGTCCCCTTTATCTGAACCTTGAGGAAATCTTGAAGACACTTTTACCCACTCTGACTCCTTACCCAGTACTTTTCCACTCCTAGCCCTTCTGCATCCCTTCCCCTGACCCTGAAGTTCATAAAACTGCCAGAGCTCACGTTTGGGGCTTCCTCAATAGTGAGAGGATCTCAACGTCTTTTTGGATCCACCTGACCCTCAACTTGTACTCCATTCTATGGGGGAAAATGAAACAGGGGTAACTGACCTTTCTAGAGTTTTAGGCTCTTACTTATAGCATCACAATACATGAGTAAAGTCTTAACTCTTCCACTTTTCGCTTGTTGCTTTAATTGGCTGCTACTCCCACACCTAGCAGCTCAGCTCAGGTGAGATCTTGGTGAAAAAGTAACTTTTTTCTAGTCTGAAGTGCCTGTGTGCTAATTTGAGGGGGGCCATTTTCTATTTATCTCAGTCTGGAAAATTCCACACTCAAATCAGTGTAGAGATTCTCCTATTTGCACTTCTGAGCACTATGCAATTTTTTAAAACTCCATCTCTTTGAGAAAACATCCCTGATTTTGCCTAATCCCATCCTGGTATGAATACTTTTAGTACATATTATTTGTAAAAAAAAAAAAAAAAAAAAAAAAATTCCATGGAATTTCAAGTCCCATGGCTGGCACATGTTTGCTCTGACTGGAAGTGTTCTGACCTCATTTGTCAGTGAAATATTTTGCAATCTCATTTCCAGGGTCACTTTCATTTAAAAGCCTCTTCTGATCCACGTTCCACCCCCTGCCTCCCATAGAAATGGTATCTCCTGCTTGTATTTATCAGAGTTTAAACATGAAAACCAAGGCCATTATAGATATTCCAAGTAGGACGAAAGTTCTTAGGATGAATGGGGTATCTATAAATGATTGCCAAAGCTAAAGGTAAGAGTGTCACCGAGGGCATCTCTTAACTGTCAGACTCACAGCTGGTTTTCAGTCAGAGAGTTCCAGAAACTACAGAAAACTGCTGTTGGTGGTCACAGTTGCTTCAGCAAGAGAGGAAAGTAGTTCATAGAGAACATACATAGGTCGCAACAGAATCGTGTCTACTGAAGGCCCCATGCCCACTGCCAAATGTTGGAGGAATACACATGAAGCTTGTGCTCTTCTTCCATTTTCCCCATCTCACCCAGTGCTGCTCAGGGACACAGGGTGGAGGAAACCAGAGGAAGGATCTTCCCAGGCTGGAATCTCCAACTGAAATCCATGTACTTTGAAGATATGTTTCATTTGTATTACCCCAGCCTGTTAAGGAACATCTTTTTCAACTAATCGTTCAGATAAATTTTTATTAATGTAAATTAAATAATTGTGCAATGCCTTGTTTAATTTACCCTTGCTAGTCATAGTTCTATCATCCATCCATCTACAAATGCTGAATATACAAATAAAAGATTATGTGCCCCTGAAATCAACTTTTAATCTCTCCCCCCCAAAGGAATAACAACAACAACAACAACAACAAAAAGCAAAGGAATGCTGATTCTATTAGATTTCCTCTTCATAGGGTATACTTCTGTTATTTTTTCAGTATCTACTCTATGCTATCGAGTAGCCTGGGCCACAGTCAGTATTCAGAGGACTCACTGCCACATTTAAAAACTGTGGCTTTAAGGGGAGCCTGGGTGGCTCAGTCGTTAAGCGTCTGCCTTTGACTCAGGTCATGGTCCCAGGGTCCTGGGATCGAGCCCCGCATCGGGCTCCCTGCTCCACGGGAAGCCTGCTTCTCCCTCTCCCACTCCCCCTGCTTGTGTTCCCTCTCTCCCTGTGTCTCTCTCTGTCAAATTAAAAAAAAAAATAAATAAATGAATGAATAAATAAATAAATAATAAAATAAAAACTGTGGCTTTAAGACACTAATGGCAGCATCTTGAAAATTGAAATCTATTTTGAATCTTCAACAAATATGCCAGAATTAAATTTAAAGTAAGGAGAAACTGATATAAGCGTCATTGATTTTTTTTTTTTTTTAAGTAAAATATAGTTATAATTTGAACCTGGCTACAGTTTTGAAGCTGACTCTGGCAAAATGATGAACAGTTTTTATTGGTTCCAACCATTTATATTAAAATGAAATAAAATTCAATCCTGGCTTATGGTAAACTAATATATTTTGTTTCATGATATGCCATACTATAAATCTTTAAAATCAGGCAACTTCAAAATTTCAATAGAGACATTTTACTTTATACACTTCTAAATTTGCTAATACTTATGACTGAAATACCTGGACCTGGTTAAATCTACTTTTCTATTAATTATGCTGCTTAATTTACAATCAGATAAAAACTAAAATGCTTTTTGCTTTCCTTATTGGCATAATAATTCAGTTTTCTTTTCTAAAAAAGTACAATACATCCACCCTATATTATTTAATAACTCAATTGACCTTGCAAATCTCTTCTCTCTAGAAGTGATATATTTTTACTTATGCTTTGTGAAAATGGATATTCTTCATTAGTAAAATTAATCACAAAAGTGCATTAATGCAATAACAAACTTGACCTGATTTTTAGAAATATGAGATACTTCTGAGTAAATGTCCCAAGAAATGTGAGTCACCTTCTTGGCAAGGATTGTAATAATACAGTTTTCTCCTTTGCTCTGTTCAAAGCTCTACTTCTCTTGCTATTAAATTATACTTTTGGCTCATTGAAATGTTTATGAATCAGCATTACTTTAAGTCAATCTATCTTCACTGGCATTAGTTTTAAATATAGAGTTTCAGTGAGTAGAAAAATAATAGTTGAATGTGAATCAAAGTTTCAAATATAAATTATTAATTCTCTTTTACAATCTACTGCTTTTCCTCTTGAGTCCTTGATGGTTTCACAAGTGATAAAGTAGTCATATTTCTAAGTGTACTAGTGTAGGAAAAAAATGCTACATTTATTTAAGATTTCTAAATACATAATGGATAAGGACAGAACAAGTAATCCTTAGCTTTTGAGTATTCAAGTGTAGAATAACTGGTTTTTGTTCACCTGAAAACAGAGCATATATATCTTACAGAAAAAAAAAAAATCTTAAATAAATTTTATGAGAATAGAGTTTAAATAACAACTGGAAATTTATATATGCTAATACAATAATTGCATACTTATCAGATTATTTATTTTTTAATTCTCAGATTATTGATTTTTTTTTACCAGAATTATATATGTAGAGACTTTTCTTTCAAAATAAACTGAGCTTTAGGACAGTAATAGTGGTTAAAAATTTTACTAGTCCTATCACAGAATATTGATGAGCCATGGTCAAGTTTCAATTAAAAAAATTACCTTCCTGAACTCCCCACTTGCTTTTCTTTCCCTTACTTTGTTTTAATTAGTTCCTTGTAGTTTGTATTATAATATCAGTGTACCGAAAATTGAAGTTACCCCCTTTATTCCACCTACTTGCAAGAGATTTCTTTTAAAATATTTTGAGATTTATTATAATAATAGAGATTTATTATAATAATAGAGATTTCTTTTAAAATATTTTGAGATTTATTATAATAAATGTTTGAAACATTTTTTACAATAATTTCATTAGTTCAATTATTTCCAGGTGAATTTGTTGAAGCTCCATCCTGTGTATTATATTAAGATAACACACTCAGATTTACATCTGTGAACTGCCTGAATATAACATGTCATTTCACGGGATGCCTGGGTGGCTCAGTCGGTTAAGTGTCTGCCTTTGGCTCAGGTCATGATCCCAGAGTCCTGGGATCGAGTTCCGTCTTGGGTTTCCTGCTCAGTGGGGTGTCTCCTTCTTCCTCTGTCTGCTGCTCCCCCCTGCTTGTGCTCTCTCTCTCTCTGTCAAATAAATAAAATCTTAAAAAAAATAACATGCCATCTCATTTCAAGTCTTTGTGTCAGGAGTGAGTTTATTAAAGAGAACACTAAGGGTGAGGAATAACATTTCCTTCATTAACTTTATTATTTTTTATTCTACTCACCTTCATCTTCTCCCATACTTGTCCTCAAATTCCCTGTGAAATTTTGTTTTAGTATCACAAAACTGTAAGTTTTTGTTCGTTGTAGTCTTAATTAGATGTGCTGATATGGTTTATCAAATTTTTTTTATCATTGTTTCTCACATACTACTTTTTTCCAGGGGTTTACTTCTCTTCTTACTGAATATCCTTTAATAAAATTGTAATGAAGGTCTGTATAGACTAAATTGTGCTATTAGTTTTATGTCTAGATACGAATTTTTCTTTTACTCATGAATTATAGTTTAATTGGTAATAAAGCTTTAAAGAGAAAGTAATATTTGCTCAGCAAGTCTCACATGTTCCTGAATTCTACTTTTGTTTATGAGATACTCACTGTCAATCTAATTGTAATTCCGTGATAGGTAGTATATTCTTTGTTAGCTTTCAGGATATTTCTTTGTGGACTGTGGTTTGGGTCTAAGTCTAGATGTAGAAGGATTTTTATTTTTCCTATTCATTATGTGTTTGTCTTTTCAATCTGAGAATTTATTTCTTTTTCTTTAAGAACGTGTTCAACTTAATTTCGCCTTTCAAATTTGGTCTTTAATCCATTTGGGATTGATATTCTTATAGGGTGTGATCTTTGTAACTGATTTCAGGTCTTTTCATTTGCTTCTTTTCCAAATCGACACCGACCGTTGCTTATACTTTGCTGAAGACCCAACTGTCACTGTTCCACAATACCAGGTCTGTCATAATTAAGTTTCCATATTTGTATAGGTCTATTTCTGTGCTTTCTGCTATTTCATTTGTCAATGTATTTGTTACCAATTCCACACTGCCAATTATTATAGCTATAATTTTGACACTATAGTTCTCTTCAGCTTGTGTTCCCCCTTAAAACATTTCTAGGGTATTCTTAACCATTGCTCTTTTTAAAAAATAAAATTAGTTTGTCATTTTTCAGAAAGACAGTCAGAATTTTTATTAGACTCACATGGAATTTGTTGATTAATTTTGAGAGAATTAGCATCTTTTTTTTGTGGTGAATCTTCCTGTGATCTTCTCCGTTAAAACATTTTGGTCAAAGTTTATTCTATCCTCCATTGACTGTTCTAATTTCCTCTCCCAGAATACCTCAGTTTAGGTATCTATTATGTTCTTTACAACTGTTCTTTACAACTATTATGTTCTTTACAACTGTGTTCCCCCTTAAAACATTTCTAGGATATTCTTAACCATTTGCTCTTTTTTAAAAATAAAATTAGTTTGTCATTTTTCAGAAAGTCAGAATTTTTATTAGACTCACATAGATTTGGTGATTAATTTTGAGAGAATTAGCATCTTTTTTTGGGGTGAATCTTCCTGTGATCTTCTCCATTAAAACATTTTGGTCAACGTTTATTCTATCCTCCATTGACTGTTCTAATTTCCTCTCCCAGAATACCTCGGTTTAGGTATCTATTATGTTCTTTACAACTGCTTTCTTGTTTTCCGTCTCTCTCTCCTTTTACCTTGTACTCTGGGAGTATTTCTCAAGTTTTTCTTTCATATTACCATAGGATCTTTAGCAATAGCAATTCAGTATTTTACTTCTTGAAGATCTATTCAGACTCGGTGGTTGAAAAGAAAGAAATTATGCAGCTTCTCGTGTTTCTACTCATGCCACACTATATATTCTTCAATCTCTGAATTATGGTAGGTACACATATAGAGTGCTTGCCCAATCACCATTGCATAGCAGGTATTCCAACTGCTTTACTGAGATAGAGATTTCTCCTACTATCTGATCCCTCTTCCAGAATCTTTTATTCTCTGGATTATGCTAAAAACTACAATTCTCTGGGGCACCTGGGTGGCTCAGTCAGTTAAGCGTCTGCCTTTGGCTCAGGTCATGATCCCAGGGTCCTGGGATCGAGCCCTCCATCAGGCTCCCAGCTCGGTGGGGAACCTGCTTCTCCCTCTTCCCCTGCTCCTGCTCTCTCTCTCTCTCTCGCTATCTCTCTCTCTCTTTCAAATAAAAAAAAAAAAAGGTCTTAAAAAAAAACTACAGTTCTCTATGGATTGCTATTTTGACTTTAATGCTTTGGTTCCTATTATAGGTCTCACTTTGCAGGGTGGATGCCTTTTGAGATGCAGTGTGTTATTGTACTTTTCTCTTATTTTGCTCATTTACTTAATCATTTAAGAATGTTTGATGGAACAAAAGGATTGTTCATTAAAGAAATAGTTATTGTATTTCTCTTTATATGACGTACTGCACAAGACTCTGGGGATAGGCCGATGACCAAAAATAGATTTTCTTCTTGCTCCTAAAGGGACATAAACATTGTGAGAGAGAGAGGAAGAGGGTAAGATGGAGGTAGTCCCCTTGACAGATATGAAATGAACACTCAGATAAGCAGTCTGAAGGAAATAGCATTGGAACAAGGGACTCATTATTTGAGAGGCAAAATGTCTTCTCTGAAAAGGGGATACTGAGCCTGTGCAATGCTTTTGTTTTTATTGATTTATTTATTTAAATAAGCTCTATGCCCAATATAGAGCTTGAACCCAAGACCCCAAATCCAGAGTCACATGCTTTCCCAAATGAGCCAGCCAGGCACCCTTCACCTGCACAATGCTTTTAAAGACAGATTGAATCTGATCATTTTTCTGGTTGATAAAGCCCTTGAATTTCTTAGAGGAAAGACTTTTTCTTTCCAAAGTTCGTCTTCATAACCATAATAAGTTAGTAAAAATTCCTCCCCATGTCTGACAATACTCTGTCTGGAATTTTAAGTTTTCAAGAGTGTAAGTTTTCATCTTGTTCTGTATTTCCATAGATATTTTAGTAGGAAGATTGGAAAGACTGCCCCAAGGGCTGCTTGTTGTATGCCATTTAAATCCGGGAATCCTGAATTATTTATTAAGGGAAGAAAAAAAATATTCAGTATGACTGCATACCTAAACTGCCTTGTTAATGTGAATTTAGAACTTTGTCTTTTGACTGTCTAGGTCTGATTCATGGATGCATTTACAATCACGTACTAAAGAGAATCATGATCTGCTACCCAATTTGTAAAAACTCTTTCAACATTTGTTTTAAAATACTACTACTACTACTACTTCTACTGCTACTATTACTAGCGATTACAATAATTTTGATGTTGTCGGTAATGATGATGAATCTAGCTAATATTTCTTATTTACTATGAGACAGGCACTATGTTTTTGTTTCGTTTTGTTTTGTTTTTTACTTTACTTACATAATTAATCCACTATCAATGTTCTGCAATAACAGAGACAAGATTTAAGCCAATACCCATGTTTTGAATCTGTGGATCTGTGGTCCTTATTATGTTTCATTGCTTTTTTTTAGTGACCGTTTTTAGAGTGAGCTCCTTCATGTGTAAATTACATCATATTTAATTAGTATCTATATCACAAATATATACCCAGTGATTTTCCCAGGCAGGCAACTTGCATATGACATAGTTTGTTTCAAAACTGCTCACCTAGAGATCCCTTTATCTTAGTCTGGGATATTTTAATTGAGGAAGTTTGGGAAAAGCAAAAGGAGAAGAAGAATCTTTGTGGTGGAACTGTAGGTGCAAAAATATGCAATGAATACAGGGAAGCAAAAGATGAGAAAACAATAGACAATGGTTTGCAGGGAGAAGCTAGCTGAAAATGCCTGTATTTTCATATATTCCTCATATCATTTACACCTAGAGCTGGATTGTTATAGCAGCCAAAGCCAGTATTTCCTCAAGTTGTCATTATTATCAGTCTGTACGTTGTATGTAGGAATTTGTGTGTATCTAGATGTGTATGTTTTGTGTGTGTATGTGTGCATGTGTGTATTTAGGATGTTTTTGACCCTTGGACTTGCCCTTTTAGTGAAGAAAATTATTGTTTTTCGATTTGCCTGTGCTGTTATATTTCCCTAATGTGACCAGTGGAAGTCTAGATCTGGAAAATCTAAGCTAGTTTCCACTTGGCTAATACTTGTGTCAAAAGTAAATAAGAAGTTGCCATCCCCTGATGAGCACTATGATATTATTTGCAACTGTTCCAAATTCCTGTCCAGTAAAATGACTGCTATGAAATAATTTATTGTGTTTTCAGGTGCAGGTATCTGTCTGAAAAGGGGACAAAATGTGGTGCTTATGATGAAAAATAGAATGAATCCTCCGTGAGGGCAGGTGATTTTGTATCTATGCTGTTCATTAATGTATTTTTAGAAACTAGAATATTGCCTGGCTCCCAGTACCTTCTCAATAAATAGTGTTTGGCTAAATATTTAAAAATAGATACATATTTAAATATCAGAATAAAAAGTGGTAAGAAAGGAATGAGATGATTTCTGCAATTCAGCCTTGGGCATGAACTAGTTGAGTGAACATTTAAGAGCCTAGTGAGAATGTCAAATGGACTGTATTCCTGAACACCCCTGGGAAATTGGGCCAGGTGTGCAGAAACAGGCATGACTTGTTAAGTTGTGCTCCTGTCTGACATGGAATTATTTTGGTGCTTAAAGCTATAAAATCCTGTATGTTGAGGAGAAGTGAGAGTTATAGACATTTAATGCACCAATTCATGTTTTCACCTTTATTTTAATCAAATGCAGGAGGATATTAAAATTTCATCCTAAGTTTTTCCCATCAAAACATGAAAATTACCCTTTCAGGTCTTTAACTACACTGAGATATAGGACCTAACAGGTTATGAAATGAAGCATGGGCTAAGGACATTTTTCTTTCAAAACCTTTATAATATAAAACTTTAAAATGTTTTATGACTCTTCTATATAAGTAGCAACTAAACTTTTAAAAAGTAAGGTACTTTTTGCAAATTATTGTAAAATTTCCAACTTGGTAAAAGTAAAGATGGACCCGTTGTATTCAAAGGTCATTTTTCACATAAACCACTTAATCTCTTTTGCGTTATTTTATTTCTGTCAGTCTATTTTTATTTCAGATTGAGTTAGCTATTACTACTCTAGATGGGTGGATAAATAAACAAATGGCAGGATAAATGATAGAGCTAGATGGATAGATAGATATAGAAAGTTAACTTAGACTATTTCTTTTTTTTTTTTTTGAAGATTTTATTTATTTATTTGAGAGAGAGAATGAGATAGAGAGAGAGAGCATGAGAAGGGGGAGGGTCAGAGGGAGAAGAAGGCTCCCTGCTGAGCAGGGAGCCCGATGCGGGACTCGATCCTGGGACTCCAGGATCATGACCTGAGCCGAAGGCAGTCACTTAACCAACTGAGCCACCCAGGCGCCCATAACTTAGACTATTTCTTAATATGAAATAAGGATATTCACTTCTATTATTGTTATGATTTTTCTATGTTTATGTCCCTAAGTTCCTGATATTTACTTAGTTGCTTGAGGGCATCCATGTGCCAGTTTGGATAGGCTAAGAAAGGGAGGTGAGGAGAGGTATAGAATTAAACTTGTAGAAATACAGAATACAGGTAATATTCAGCTTCCTATGTGTAAAATAAGATGAGTAAAATATATTTAGCTACCCTTACTCTTCCTTCTTTTTCTTAAAATTTTATTCTGGTAAGAACAATTAACATGAGTTTATCCTCTTAATGCATTTTTAAGTGTACAAAACATTATTGACTATAGGTATGATGTTGTACAGCAGATCTTTAGCTGTACATCTTGCTTGGCTGGAACTTTATGCCCCTTGATTGGTAACTTTTCATTTCCCCACCCCCCCCCCACTCCTGGAAACCATCATTCCACTCTTTGAGTCTATGAATTTGACTATTTTAGATACCTCATATGAGTAGAAACACACAGTATTTGTCCTTCTGTGACTGACTTTTTACACCTAGTGCAGTGTTTTCAAGGTTCACCCATTGCAAAATGTCTTTTTTTCCAGACTAAGTAGTATTCCACTGTGTGTGTGTGTGTGTGTGTGTGTGTGTGTAGTGATGGCTTCCTGCGCTGTCCTGCCCCAAACTGCCCAAATCTTGAGACAGTCCAACTTACCCAGAGAGCAAGATCATACTGAAAAGTCTCTTAGGTTTGGCTTTCTTATTCTACTTAAAGCTTCAGGTGATGTGAATGCTGAGTTGAGAGTTATGAGCATTTCTGAAGGTCCAGTAGAAGTACTAGATGACTCCACAGCACAAGCTGGTTGTAGGCAAATGGGCCAGAAAGCTGGACCGTGAACAAAATACTCACTCTGATGTTTATAACTGTCAGCAGGCATGGTTAGGCTAAAATAATCCAGGAAACACTCTAAGCACTTGACTCTGATAAAAAATATGGGAGCCTAAATTGTACTATTTGTAGACTGTAATCAACAATGCCGACAGAGCAAACAGTACTCCCATAAACATAAGAAATTGCCTTTAATATCAGCTGTTTCAGCAGGGGGTCAGAGGCAGTTCTTCCTGGGAAGAAAACTGAAAGGATGAGGAAGATACGTGAGAAATTGAGAACTTTCATTTAAATTAAAGCTTGGAATTTTATAAAAAGATTAATTAATTATTAAATTGGAATAAGTTTAAAATAGATTGACAAAAGGACTTTTTCCCCTAACAACAGATAGGTGTACTGATGGAGATCATATCACCTATAGAAAAAAACCCTTGCAGATTTTAGTTTTAATATGAGTTAAACTTTACTCCATTACAAACATATCTTAGGAAAAATATTAATTAATTAATTAATTAATTAAATATTAAATAAAAATATGAATTGTAAAAGATCATAGACATTCTTTTTTTTTTAATTTTTTTTTTAAAGATTTTTATTTATTTATTTGACAGAACACAAACAGGGGAGCGGGAGAGGGAGAAGCAGGCTCCCCACTGAGCAGGGAGCCTGATGCGGGGCTCGATCCCAGGACCCTGGGATCATGACCTGAGCCGAAGGCAGACGCTTAACGAACTGAGCCACCCAGGCACCCCAAGATCATAGACATTCTTTTGATAAAAGTAGTGGTGGTCGGTTGGAGTCAATAATATTAGTTGTCAAATAAAAACAAAAATCAAACAAAAAAGAAATCCAGACTCATGTAAAGAGAGACTTTATTCAAAGAGACTATTGCAAAAGGGAGCATTCTCTAACCATAAGATTGGCAAAGTCTCAAAATCAAACAGAAAAAGACTTTATTTTCATAAGGAGAGAGAAACAGAGCTAAAGGGACGTTTGTGGGGAAGGAGGGGGCAAGAGAATGTGGGTGAGCAAATGGAATGAGAGTGACAGTTCAACAAGAATTTTGGTCACGTGATTCTTGGGATGAACCATTAAAAGAGGATATTCTGTGCCTCAGTAGTCACTTAACTTAGGTATAAGCCAAATTGCAGGGACATATGGGGAGAATAGTGGCCTGACTACAGTTTGATCAAGCAAGTCAATGGGTAAGTAATGGGCAATGTGAACACTTTGTCACAGTATGAACTCATAACAGGATGGATGGATGGATAGATAGATAGATAGATAGATGTATGGACATATGTGTGTAAATAGCTATATGTATATTTTCTAACTCTGCCAACTGAAAAGGCCTAGAAACAGTGACATCCCAGAAGCAATGAGCATTCTAACTAATAAATATAAAAGGAATGATGGAGATATAAATTGACATTAGGCAAACAACACAGTAATAGTTAATGTAGACCAGAATCATCCATAGATGCTAAAATTTGAGGGAAAATGTATGATGAGAAATAGGATATTTGCAGTCTTAAATTACCTCCCCATAAGCTAATTATTCACTGTAATATATAAAATAATAGCTTTACTGGGAAGAAACTTGGCAGATACCCCCCTAACCAAATTTGGACAGAATACTCTGTGATACATTTCTACTTCTATTCATCATTCAAGTTTACTTACAGAAGTCTTTAGTTTTCACTTTTATCTTGTTTTAAGTATGTTCTTAATTTTTTTCTTTAACATTTTCTTACTGTATTGTCATTTTTTTATGTACTGATAAAAAATATTTTAAAACAAGCATACATTTTTATAATTTTGTTTATTAGGCAGAGTATGAGCTATTAGATATTCATAGTACTTTCTCAGAGGCAAGCATCTGACCGAATGCCACCAAATTTTCATGACAATTGCAAAATATGTCAAAATACTGCTGTGCTGACTGTTGTTTTAAGACAGTTGGTAGCTGCATGAGAATGGATGCCGGCAGCTTGTCTTTCGGATAAGTGTTAAATTTGTATGATTAAAGATGCTAAATAGAAAGACGGAAATTTTATCTTTCAGTTATCAGTGCAGATTTAAAATTTGAGCAATTCTGGGGGCAGCTGGGTGTCTCAGTTTGTTAAGCATCCGACTCTTGGTCTCAGGTCAGTCCATGATCTCAGGGTGGTGAGACTGAGCCCATAGGATCTCCAGACTCTCCTTAGCACAGAGTCTGCTTGTCCCTCTCCCTCCCCCCCATATGTGCTCTCTCTCTCTCCAAAATAAATAAATAAAATATTAAAAAAAATAAAATCTAAGCAATTCTGTTTTTCATTGAAATATAGGATAAAGAGAAAACATAGTGCTTAAATAATTGCAACTATGCGTTTTCATATTTTTATGGGTATGATGATATACATAAGGCAGGAAACATTTCAGAATGTTCAAACATATTTTGAAATCCAAGTTGATTGCTTGAAATTAGTTAGATAATACCACGAACGATTTTGGTAGGTTGTTAAAAATGTAACTTATTTTCTTCTTTACATTGGGAAGAAACATAACTTTCTCTCTAGCCATCTTCTCTATTATTTGTTTGCTACAGTTTCAAGAAATGAAAATCTGTGCCCCCTGCTAGTTATTTTTTATCATCTTGCCTTTTAGCTTTGGACAATACTGTTTCTTCTTTGAGAATAAGTGAGTTTCTTCATTTGGCCAAATTGGTAATGTCTTCCCAAATTATTTCATAAACTATTAGGAGGGTCCTAATGGAAAAAAAAGAAATGTTAAATTGTTTTATATAATGAAAAATAGACTATAAAGCTTCTAGGGTTTTTGTTCTCCTCTCTAGTATATTCTGAGGGAGTAAAAGTAGATATTCAGGGAAAACCTCACCTTGTTTTAAAATGAAGCCCTGGAAGGATATTAATGACAGTATAGGGATACCTTGAGTATTTTCTGAGCCTAACAAGCTGTTTCCCAAAGGATTGAAAAGAAGTATCCAATCCTGGTTTATACTGTCCCAAGAGCTCTAACAATGCTCAATGCGGAAGCACACACACATGGAGAGAAATAAGCAGTTTTTCCTTGGGTGTATATGTAGAGCTTTCTAGTATTTCTCAGAGCATACAACTTTTTTGGTAATCACAAGAAAGAAATAAAAATTAAAATGCACACATTAGTTTTATCATTCAGTATCAAGATAGCCTGATGATGACCATAGTCAGGACGGTTTGCAAAGTGTCTCAAGGATCTTGAATATTCATATCAATATTCCAAGACTAAGAGAAGGAGATGTAACATAGAATAGAAACTAACCTTGAATCAATTATGTAATCTTCTCAATAACTTAAAAGTGTTTAAGGAAAAGCATGCTTTGATTTAATGTCTTCTTACTTCAAGGTCAAGAGTTCTGCCCAATGATGTCCTGCTTCTCCAAATCATCCAAACTTCTGAGTTTTTTGTTTATACAACTGACTAATTATATTTAAGAAATTATTTAATCCAACATGACTATTTGATCATAAGGTGCATTTTTTTTACTATTTTAAAGTCAATCCATAATGTGATACGGCAACATTGAACCATCATAATTTCTTGGCACCGGGGCAACTCCTCCGTATGATTGCTCTCAGTGAAACAGTACTGTTCAAGGGCAGTAGCCTGTCAAGCATTACTGTCCTCATGACCTCATAAAGGGTTGTTGAAGTCCTCCTCTAATAAATAAGGAAAACACCACTGGAAAGTTTAAGAGCGAAATACTATCCCTTTCCTGTGATTTTTTTTTTTTTTTTTTTTTTTTTAAAGATTTTATTTATTTATTTGACAGAGAGACACAGCGAGAGAGGGAACACAAGCAGGGGGAGTGGGAGAGGGAGAAGCAGGCCCCCCGCCGAGCAGGGAGCCTGATGTGGGGCTCGATCCCAGGACCCTGGGATCATGACCTGAGCCGAAGGCAGACGCTTAATGACTGAGCCACCCAGGCGCCCCCCTTTCCTGTGATTTTTGAATTTCAAGTGGCAGAAAGGTAATACCTAAGTCTCCTCTATTCAAGATAAGGCAGGTGAGATATATGCTTGGAGTAACACTCTAAACCTGACAAGACTCAGGGTGCTTTCCTTGTCAAAAGTTCACATTGAAAGAAACAACAACAGACAGCTTTCTAAGAAATAACCATAGTCAATCAAGCCATGATGCTGAGCCAAAACGCATTTCTGTAGAGGCAGACCTGTCGTTTATGGAGTAGCCAAATGCTCTCAGATCCTCTCTATTGGGGAATTTAGTGAGAGAGAGAGAAGTTAAGAATAATGACACAAAGAATGAGAGGGCCTTAAGCAGAATCTATTAGGCAATAAAATCAGTGAGTAAACAGGAGCCATAATTTAGAGTAGAAAGGAGGTAGCAAGACTAGAAGAAAAGGAGATTAACTGGAGAAAGAAGCCATAGATACCTCTGAGGGAAAAAAGGATTGGAAGTCATTGTGACCTGAATGATTTTCTGATTCTCCTTAAGACAGCTCTTTTTCATGTTCCCAGGCATGTGTCCTTACAGAAATCTATTAATTTTGGCAATCTGTCCACACCTTGAAACTTTTAAGATAATAGTACAAACATCTCACAACAGTGCAAGAGGGTTCACAAATAAAAATAATAATAATAATAATAAAGATAGTTCTTTAAAAATAATAATTTGCTTAGAATTGTGCAGTATGTTTCTGAAGTGCATGAAGCTTCTGACACTGAACAAGACATTGAAACTTACCAACTGTAAATGTGAAATCTATATTGCCCCCAGAGGACATTTGGCAATATTTGAAGACATCTTTGGTTGTCACCAAAGTGGGTAGGCAGCTGCTACTGGTATTAGTGAGTAGAAACCAGAGATGCTGCTAAATATCCTACAATGCACAGGACTCTCCCTTGACAAAACAAAGAATTCTCCAACCCAAATGTCAGTTGCACCAAGTTTGAGTCTATACACTGATCTAAATCAAGACAACTTGGATCAAACAAATTAAAACTTTCTAATTGTAACTAATTCCCATCTATTTCAAATCAATGTTTACTCTTTTACCTATATGCCTCTATCATAAATATAATTGAATATATATATAATTCATAATTGAAAACATCTGAAATTAAACATGTAAACCTTCAGAATATAATGTTCTGAGTATTTTGTTTTGAAAGAGTCTATCCTTTATCCAAGAAAAATAATATTGTGAGAAGTTTCCTTGAATTGCATTATTGCCATTTTGCTGATATAAGTCAAAGGAACAGGCTGAAATGAATGCTTTCAGACAATAGGGAAATCAATGAAAGTGATGAACTTGCAGAGTCAAGTGTGTCCTGATTTTTATAAAGCAAAATGCCCACAGTCTATTTTCTTGAATCTCTGATATAGCTACATGTGAATATTTTGGCCTTATACGGACTGATTATTCACTTATAGCTGACTCTTTGCATGTAAGTGCTTGTAAATGTTATGCTATAGACACCCTAGAATTATACGCGAACAGATAAACGTTTACCTAGCATGATTTCAACATCAGAGAGTAAAATCTTTTCTTCCCTGCAAAGGAAAAAATCAATCGTCATTTCATAATCATCAGATTTTATGATTAAAAATGCAAATATCCTCGAGCTGTGGAGAAAGAAAGCAGTTCAGAAGAGAGGATTCAGGTTTTAGCAGGCAGCTTGCATATGAAAGGGGACAACATTAAGGCAAACTGAATCTTTGAAAATGTGGTAGAAAAGTGTAGTTCATTGAATATTTCATAATTTGAACTAGTGCTCTTACTAGTTTACACTTACTAAACAGTAAAACATTTTTTTTTTTTTTTTTTTCTTACCAAAGCTGATAAGACTGCTATGACAGTTTTACATATGTGAAAATTGAGGCTTAAAGTAGTTCACCAGTGTGTCCAGGGCCACACAGTGATTGCATGGCAGAGGGAGGGTTAGAATCCAGATCTTACTGAGAAGAGAGTATATCATTTTTTAAATTTACTTTTCAAAATCTTTTCATGAAGATTATAGGACCTAATTTTTAATGGGTGGTCATAAAGTAAAGAACACTAACATTCACTGAATATTTATATGTTAAATG
Source organism: Halichoerus grypus (assembly GCF_964656455.1). NCBI lineage: Eukaryota > Metazoa > Chordata > Mammalia > Carnivora > Phocidae > Halichoerus > Halichoerus grypus. Next base: position 138,148,975 of record NC_135718.1, on the reverse strand, counting down.
CTATGCTAATGTCTTTACATAAATTACTTTATTCAGAATAATAGCTGTATCATTTATTAGAGAAGTGATCAGTAATAAATAACAGAGAATTAAAATGGAATAGTTTAGGCAAAATATGCTTATTTTTCTGGTATTAAGAATCCTATGGGATGTAATCCAGCCCTAGTGTTTGTTGACCAAGTTCCTAAAAAATCCACAAAAATACCTTTGTTGACCAAAGTCCCTGAAAAGTTCACAAAAATATCTTCCTTATAAAGTTTTCTACTCACTGCATAAGAAAGACCACTACCTTGAAGACATTTTAGTAGCCACAGACAGAGTAATTACAGATTTTTGGTGTCTAGTTTAAGAGGGCTCTCTCAATGTTGGGGCCTATGTGAGAGTAGGTGAAATTTAACTTGTGATAGTTTAAGATTGGTGAACACAGGAAGGTAAGGATTTAGAAGGTAATCTTGAAGGGTAAACAGCCAGTTGAGAAGCTAGTTTGCACTATCCATTGTCCTGAGAAGAGAGAATGACTAATTGTTCAGTTTATTGCTCAGATAAACAGATTGGAGTGTGTTCCTGAAACTAGCAAAAAAGTCATTTGCAATGTCATTTGGACAAGAGTTTCTTGGATTAGTTAAGTCGTATTAATTGCAGATATGTTGCTTCTCCTGTTTTAGCTCAAAATGCCATCAAGAATTCAGGTTTCTTTTTCCTCCTCCCTGCCATCTTTTGAGAGAGGCATTTATCTTAATAATCTGAAGGTAACTTGAACACTTTCAAACATCAATCCAATGTGGATTCCAGGTATTCGGAAGAAAAGGGAAAAGAGAAGAAAGGGGGAAAGTCTAGATTATGCAAGTCTGTCTTTTTAAGAATGTTTTTCCATAAGTTCTAGGTTTTGCTTTCATCCCATCTGTCATAACTAAGTCTCATGACTAGCTCTAGCTAAAAGGAGACTGGGAAGGTAAATCTTTAGGCTTTATAGTCTCTACAGCAGAAGAAGGAAGTTAAAAGAGGTTGTGAATTGATTTTATGTTGCTAATACACAGTGTTGGTTGCAACACTGATTTTAGCTGAATGATCTCCTAACTGGCACAGTTATCAATATTATTAAGGTTTCATATCAAGCTGCACTCTATCCCCAGGCACTCTGCTATATTATTTACATGCATCACTTCTTGATACTTGACTCCAACCTTATTTGGTAAAAAAAAATAGTATTATTCCTCTTACAGATGAGGAAACTTGATGGTAGGTAACTTGCCTAAGGACACAAAGAGCTTATGTGTCAGATGGGAATTAGAACCCAGAACAATTTTACTCTAAAGCCTGGGCTATTCACATAATAGCCACTGTTTCTTCCAATGTAAAAAAAATAACATTCAACTGTAGTGGGCATGCTAACTGTGATTCCTTTTATGACTAGTGAATTATCTTATACTCAAGTAATCTCTCATTTTAATCAGAACTTCTTATAATCAGATAAATTAAATTTGTCTAAGTATCCAGAATATGTTTTTTACGTGATAAAGTCTGTCTTTTAAAAGAAAATAAATTCTACCTAACGTGGAATATATTGTAGTATTTTTTCATATACTGAAATCAGTGAAATGGAACTTGTGTTGCAAGCTATGTTTTTGTTGGCAACTGTTATCACCCAAGAACATGTATTCAAAATAATTTAATAATTTCATCTTATAAGTTGCAGATTCAAAAATATTTTTAAAAACTCATCTAAAAACAAATCAGCATGAATTTTTCCATTCTCATATAGTATCCCTACAGCTGATTATTTTAAATAGCAATATCAGTAGAATTTCAAGTTTAGTAAAATCATTTTCTCCCAACATGCTGTAAAATCTTTCTGTGTTTACATTATAAAATCAACAGATTCAAAATTAGAAACACAGTATTGCCCGTTACTTTTTCTGAGGCTGTTATGAAAACATAATTTGTCATTCCATTAGAAAATGGTTAAACCAAAACCAAGTAATCTAACAATAATAAAATACCTATTACAGCTGGTGCCTTGCAGATTTTTTTTTTTTTTAAACTACTGCTTCTTGTATGCTGATCGTAACTCAGAATTGAGAGTCTGACCATGACCTTATAGATTTGTCAGGGTAAGTGGATCATATGGGAATATAAGCCTTCACTTACATTAGGCAAGATAGTTAAAAATTTGACCACACACGTTGCTTCCATACAGTATTGGACTTGTACATTCACAGAGCACACAGTTGCCACAAAATGGGACCTGAAGGATATTTAGAAAAGTCATTTTATCAATATAACAAAAAGAAAAAGAAACAAATAAACATTGATCTGTCTCTATGTTTGCAATCCTTGATTTTTTTAAAAAAAGATTATTTATTTTAGAAGAGAGAGCTTGTGCACACACGTGAGTGGTGGAGAGAGAGACAAAGGGAAAGGGAGAGAGAGAATCTCCAGCAGACCTCCCCACTGAGTGCAGAGCCTGACTTAGGGTTCTATGACCCTGAGATCATAACCTGAGCCAAAATCAAAAGTCGGATGTTTAACCAACTGAGCCACCCAGGCACACCTTGATTTTTTTAGTATGAAGAATATCGAGACCTCTGTAGGTATGACCTATCTCCAAGGAATAATACATTAGCCATTAGTTATTAATCAATAGTTTGTTTCATGAGCTATGTTTTTTTGTTTGTTAAAGAATTTATTTATTTATTTGAGAGAGAGAGCACAAGTGGAGAGAGAGGCAGAAGGAGAAGCAGACTCCCGTCTGAGCAGGGAGCCTGATGCGGGGCTGGATCCCAGGACCCTGAGATCATTACTTGAGCTGAGGGCAGATGCTTTACCTACTGAGCCATGAACTATGTTTTGTATTAGATTGGCAGTCTTGTCACTGAGCAGGGACCATCGAGGGTAAAAGTCAGAGCCAATATGTTTGTAGCCTTGCTATCGTTACTCTTGTTGTTATAGACTGTTCTAGATTGGACTAGCTAAGGGAAGAATTGGCACATTAGGAAATCCACCTGCTCCCCAGGAAAGTTTGAACAGATAGGTAATGCACTCTGACAACTATATACTTTATTTTCTTTCAATACTGGCATATATGAATAGTATCTATGAAGAAAAGTAGCCATTCAAGGTATTTTGTCCCCAGAAATTTCCACAAAATAATCATGGGAGAACAATGAATTTGTTTCCTAAACGTTTGCTTTTAAAGACTCATTTTGACACCTGCTTGCCTTCCTGCCTGATTGTAGGCTTCCCTGGTTTCCTGCCTTTTTTCCTTACCTCATTTTTTTTTCCTTCCTAAATAGTTCACTTTAAAAGTCATTAGGTGGGATCAAGAAAGGTAAGAATCCACTTGCACTTGAGTGGGAGCACAGCACGCTAGTTAAGAGCCCAAGTGGAGTGAGGAGGATGCCCATCCAGTAGGTTAGTAAGAGGTAGGCAGCATGTTTAGAGTATCAGAGCATAGAGGATGCTGCTTGCCACTGAGTATCGGAAGCCAAGCAGGGTGAGAAGGCCATCTGCATAGGAGGGATTGCAGTGGTGACTAGACATTAGTTACCTGCACAAGGGACTTGTCAAAGAGAGTAAAAATACTAAGGATAATGGAAGCCATGTTTCTCTCTGTCAAAGAACACATGGAAAGGGAAATGCTAGAATGATTTCTGTGAAGTTGAGTTAAAGTTAGAGGCATCAGTGTGAAGATATGGTTTTGAATATATAGAGACATAAATATGTGGGGAAGAGGGAAGGAGTAGATATGTTCTTTAGCTCAGTCCCCTGAGAGTCTGTAAAAACTTGAGGGCAACAGTCACCCCATCATAATGAGTATAGCTAGGGCCCACATCTTCCTTTCTAGGTACCGTTGTCCACCAAAAAGAACCAGAGCTCTGTAGAGAAATTACTGATTTCAAGATTGGGACAGGGATGATATAAGATAAGCCTGGAATAACTTATGATACTAAAAAGTAAGAACTTTCTCTCAGAAAGATTAGGGGGCATCAAATAAACACAAAGTGGAGGCCAGCTTGAAGGATCTACCACAGGCAATATTGGGGATAATCTGATCATCAAAATAAATAATGATAGGAATTAATTGTCATAAACAAATATAATAGGAACCCAATATTTTTTTTACTAAATATATAAATTAATAATTTTCAGATGGGAAAATCTTTCCTTGAAAGGTATGCCAATGGAAGAGTATAGAAAGGGAATGATGGAATAGATAGTCATCATCTGGTAGCCATCACAGTAATGATTAATTCATCCACGAAGCAGAAATAGATATTAAACTACTGGGTGAAAGTTTGATAAGGAATGAAATAGTCCCAATTACCTCCCTGCAAGATTCTTATAAAGACAAAAAGATTACTGTGCCATGGAGAAACTTGGCAGGGAACATTTTAGTCAAGGTATCAAGTTTAACATCATAGGCAATGGGACAAATTGAAAGAGTGTACCACCTGATAGAAAGGAATGGGAAGAACACAGCATCACTTGTGTGAGACTCCTACCAAAACTATATAACTTAAATTTTAAAATGAAGACTTTTCAGATAAATGTTATCTGAGAGATATCCTGCAAAACATTTGGTCTATGATCTTCAAAATGTCAAGGTCATGAACATCCAACAACTTCTCCAGAGTACTAAAGGTTCGTGAAGAGTAAGTGTAAAAGGTAATACTGGCCTGATCCCATTTAGTGAAAAGGACATTATTGAGAAAATTGCCAAAATTCAGATGGAGTCTTTGGATTAGATGGTAGTAATATACCAATGTTAATGACCTTATTTAATGGCTGCTTTGTGACTATATAGGAGGGTGTCTTTGTAACATGATATATATTTAAGTGTTCAGTTGTGAGGGGGCATCATCTAAGCAACTTACTCTTAAGGGGTTTGAGAACAAAAAAGCTTTTTGTGATACTCCTGCGATAGTAAAAGCTTGTGGCTGTATCAAAATAAAAAGACAAAAAAGTTTTAAGAATTATAATTCCATATAGAACTTGCTCCAATACATTAACTCTGAAAAATTTGACCCACTATTTTCCATACAAGCTTCTCTTGGAACTCGAGGAGAACATAGTTATTCAAAATGATTGTATGATAATTGTGTCTTTAGGAGCCTAAGCATAGTTGCAGAAAGCTTCGAAGAAGTTCTCATTTAAAAATAATGTTTAAAATGTGTATTTCTAAATTACTCTAATATTATATCTACCAATTACTGGTACTTATTCCTTTATAGCTTCTAAAATTAATTTATTTTCCCATTACTCTTTTTTTTTTTCTTGGCTGAAATCCGTGTTTCCATATCTTCCTAGGCTGTTTAAAGAAAAGTAGAATTCATTGGATTCTCTTTCAAATTATTGCTCTGCCATCTCGTGGGACAAGTTTTAAAAGTGTAAATTTGCTTACATAAATTTCAATATAGTTTGTAGCTCAAAATGTAGCAAAAAGGCAAAACACAAAAAAGTTTCTTTGTATATAAGAGAAATAAAATAATAAATAATTTAAACTGCTGAGAATCAAAGTTAAAGTTACATTAGGTTTAATTAATTAAAGTAAATTGTAACACATCCAAGTATTAGCCCCTGTGACCTTAAATAATTCAGGATTGAACCCAAGAAAAATACATGAAAACCTCTGGTAGAAATATAATAAATATTTATGTATTACATTGCTATCTTACTAGAGTTAATTTGCAATATGTTTTTAAAGTTGAGTGCTATACTCATGCAAATTGAAAATTAAAATATTTTCCCCTGCCATCAATCCTACCTGTCTCCTAAGAATCCTATGACTAACATCATATTGTAACACTCTATCGGAGTGAGCTAACTTACAGCTAGCAGTTTGCTCCATTATATCAAATGACTTATTTTGTCTACAGTATGACAAATATATGATTAATTCTCTTTCTTTATGAAAGCTTCTCTACTTGTGTGGCTTTGAAAGGAAAGGTGCCTTTGAGGAGGAATGAGTGGAGTTCCACAGAGACAAATAGTCTTGAGGGCAACAGGTTAACCCACTCAATCTGTAGTGAAGTGGAGCTTCCCTGGAGATTGTCCAAAAAGCAAAGAATCAAAAATAAGGAAGCTTTTAGTTTTAGTGTTCAAACCCAGGAAAAGTCAGTGTTTGCTTTCTATAATATTTTTAGATATAAGTGACCTGGAAAAGTAATAGTCATCTTACTATAAGATGTCATATAAATATTTTCAAATTCAAGAAGAAAACCTGGGAAGCATTTGAGGATATAGTTTTTTGTGGGTTTTTTTGTTTGTTTTAACTTGTGCTTAAAATATTTTACTATAAAGTATTTCTCCTAAATGATTTTAAAGCATGATGCTAAAGGGGAAAAAAAAATCTGTAAATCCATTAGCTAAATTTAACAGAGATCTTTACAGATGAACCTATTTGTCATTGAATTTATTAGTGTGATACAGAGAAGTTGTATAATTAGATATATTACCATTATTTTGGATACAATATATTCCCTACAGAAATAAACTCAGAGTTTTCTGGGTATTTAGAAATCAGAGGAATTTCCATTGGAAAACATTTTAGTGTTCTAGGAAAAGTAAAGATTTCGGAATCGGAGATCTGGTAATAGAATCCTGAAGAATGTAACATGCAAAGTAAAACAGCCTTTTGTAGAAGTAGATTCTGGAGAACTGATTATGACATATTTGCCAGCCAGTGTTATATAAAACAGTAAAGTAAAGTTGCTGGGGATCAAAGGATCCCCAGAATCCACACTGACTACCGAATTCCAGGCGCTTTTGTGTGAGGAACGACATCCTCTCCCTGTTATCTTTGTGTGTGGATGTATGAGTATTCTCTCTGCTGCTTGTTTGCTGGTTCAGTGTCAACTAAAGGAAAAACAGTCTCACTGTGAAAAAGTCAGACTAGCCTATTGGTAAATGAGAACATGGAGGAAGACCAAAGTGTCTAAGCTGTCAGTCAGGTGAATGTGATGGAAGGTGAAGGAGACTCCTTGGACTCTCCAAACCCGGTTGTGATGTCAGATGACTACAGGTAAATGAGAAAGCCAGAAGAGATGAGCCAAGAACTGCCTTGCTAACCTACAGAGTCAGGAGAAATAATAGATCATTGCTGTTTTAAGTCAGTAAGTGTTGGGAGTGAGAATTTAAGCAGCAATGGATAACTGAAATAGGCAGTTAATGAGAAGGGGAAGAGGAGGAAAGCAAAATGGTATCCCTCGTCCTCCAATGAATGCATAGGGACCAGTTTCTTGAGATGGCTTTCCTCTTTCTACTCTCCTGTCAGGAATCACATTCTGCTTTTTACTGCAACCCCTGGGTAGAAATCATGTTCCCTTTGCTTGGAATGCTTTCCCCCCCCCCCCTTTTCTTTCTTTACCTAACCAATTCTTACTTATTCCTCAAAACAGTTTACAACACTTTCTCTAGGCAGCTTTACAAACCTCACCTCAATCTTTCTAAATATCCCAATTCCAGTCTCACACTTCATTCTAGGAATGTCACTATGACTCTTTACGGATTACTTGCTTATGTCTCCCTACTGAATTGTGAGGCTTGGAAAGGTACCGTGTTCTATCTAGCTTTTTGCCATCAGCACTCGATATGTATCTATTTAACAAAGTCCTAAAATGTTTATCTATGGGAAAAGCATGGTTGTTTTATATAATGTAGATGGATATTACTTTTAGCCTTTATGTACACAAATTCATCTAATTACCACGTCTTATCGTGTCATAAGAATAAAGGAAGTAACTTTACCTGGCACAGTGTCTTGTTCTATAAGCAGTGTTTGGTTGCTTTTATTTTCTAATTCACTGTTCAATTTGCTCTTCAAATAAAAAAATGAAACTGCTTTAAATAAGTATTTTAAATAAATGAGGAAGTCAAGGGTGTAAAATGAGATTAAGACAGGTATGACTCTTGCACCCAAAACCCATGGGATGGCATATTAGTTTCTTCCAAGAGATGAGCTGAAAATATGGCTCCAAGATTTTTTGCACTCAGTTTGAAAAGGAATACATTATTCTAAGTGGACCTTGGATGATAAAACGATAAACATACTCAGATGCACAGAAAGTATGGGGCAAAAGAGTGGCAAATTTCTAAGGACTATTTCTTTTAATGTTCTTCAGTTTAATCTGATTCTGCTATGGCCAAAGCATAAAGAAGTTAAGATAATCCTGTGGGAATTTCCTAAGTGTCTGATTTAATCCAAAAATACATTTTAGTTTGCTTAACGAGTATATGGACTTTATATACTCAGGCTATTCTCCATAAATACTTTCCTTACTTTGGATTTTTATCAGAATAGACATAGTGAATTTTTTGGAGTACATATACTTGGATTGTAGATAATTTTCCTTGCCATTCAGTTTGTGCCAAGATAAGCATCACATTTTAGGAGAGACATTGGAAAATATTACGTGTTCATGGAGTATGATGACCATGGTGATAAAGGACCAGAAAGTCTTGAAAGAATTGGAGTTTATAACCCAAGAAATAAAATACAAGAAAAGTGATATATTCCTCAATCCTCAAATATGTGATAAAACTTTAGGTAGAAGATGCATTAAACTTGTGTTGTCTGATCCCAAAAGGTAGAACTTGGAGTTGCAATTAAAAGTTATAAGAAGTTATATTTCAGTCTGACATTTGAAAGACATTTCTGACACTTTAAACCATGTAAATATGATAAAGACTATATCAGAGTACCTCAATGGTTTACAGACTTACTTTCAGAGAGGTATGCATTTGTAACAAATTTTTCACCAATGAAGACAAAATGGAACAAATATATATTTGTGTGTGTGTGTGTATAATTGTGTATGGTAGCCAATCAATATTTGCCAACTGTATTTTCTGGGAAATGACTGGTCTTATGCTCATCTTATTTTTTTTTCAACATTCATTCTTTTTTTTTTCTTTTTTTAAGATTTATTTATTTGAGAGAGAGGAGAGAGTGTGTGAGTGCACGTGAGTGTGGAGAAGGGCAGAGAGAGAGCATCTCAAGCAGACGCTATGCTGAGTGCAGAGCCTGAGGTGGGGCTAGATCTCACGACCCACAAGATCATGACCTGAGCAAAAACCAAGAATCAGACACTTAACTGACTGAGCCACCCAGGCTCCCCTAAAATGTTCATTCTGCATGAATTGATGATGATGTTATTTTTGATGACTGGATTTTTTCTTTGGTTGGTTTAAAAAATTATTCTTGAAGGTCAAAATCTACAACCTTTGTAATAGATAGCAATATAATGGTGATATTCATGAGGGAATTCAAGCAAACAATAATTAGAATAATTAGTCAATGGGGTCTCTCTAATCCAGAAGTTTTGCTTCTCTGATTCAAAACTCATAGCCAAGAATACCTGGCTGGCTCAGTTGGAAGAGCATGCAACTCTTTATTTCAGGGTCGTGAGTTCAAGCTCCACACTGGCTGTAGAGATTACGGAAAAAATAAATAAATAAAAACAAACTTCCAAATGAAAAAAAAAAAAACAACCTCATAGCCCATGGATTTCAGTGATAGTGATCTTTCACTGTACCATGATTCTAGATCTGTATTTTTAAAATCTTCCAGATGGGTCTTTACTTTGTCATCTCACAACATCTCTCTGTTTTGGACTTAATAGACTCCAAACTCCATATCATAGATTTCACACCCAGTGGCACGGAAATAAAGCAGTATAAATGGAGTCAGGATTTTTACAATTGAAGATAACTTTCACAACGATCACATATAATTTACACCTCCGAAGAGGAATTTTTATTTCATATTTTCTAACATAAGGAAATAGTTGGAACATAAGATGTATGCATTTACTTTTTTTCTGCATCTGATATTAAATTAGTGTCTTAATGACATACAGCACTTTGGATATTGAACAGATGGCCATATAAACATTGCCATCCACAATAAATAATGTAATGGTAGTAAAAATGCCCAGATATTATCTGATATTAATGTCATTTTCATGGTCATTCAATTATGTTTTCATATTTTCAACCATGTTGTTAATATTTCATCAGCTAACATTTATTTTTACTGCAACTATTATGTAACTATTTAAAATTTAACACAAAATAGAATCAAAATACATAGTTCATTAAGTTTTTAATCTATTTATAGCTGTTTGAGTCTAAGAATTTGACCAAACAAGAGATGCTCATATTAATAACTAATGTTAAGACTGAAATATATTAGACATCTGTATTCTAACAGTGAAGAGAAAGATGGAAAGAACAAAGTAAAATCCATTTGCATGTGAAAGAGAAAGCACCAGTGTTATTTAAACAATAGTAATATCCTTGCTTTTTGAAAAATCTTTTATTTAATTTATTTATTTATTTTTAAAGATTTTATTTATTTATTTGACAGAGAGAGACACAGTGAGAGAGGGAACACAAGCACGGGGAGTGGGAGAGGGAGAAGCAGGCTTCCCGCGGAGCAGGGAGCCTGATCTTTTAGAATAATGCATCATGCTTCCTTCTAAATGATGTGAAATATGCAATATGCATATCATGTACCCAATCTCTCCTCTCCCCCAAATAACCACTAATCCTGCAAGGCACTGTCTCTCTCCAGCTGAACTCAGATGTAGATTCAGAATATTCCTCACCTTAGTGCTTTAAGCAGCCACTATTTGTCCATGAGAATTGGCACTCTAGTTAAAATCAATTTGCTGTTCTATTTGCTCTTCCAAGTAGATCATGAGAAGCTGGAAAATTCATACTGGAACACTAACATAAATTTAGGAAACAGCCCAAAGCTTGGATGGTGAAGTTGTCTATACAGTCCAATAGGTAGATTTCTGAGGTCTAAAATTATCCATTAGCCTCAAGGACATCTAATCTATGAAGATGAAGGATATTCTTTTGTTCATTCTTTTGTTCACTTAAAACCCATCATTGAAAACATTTAAGAAAATCCAAGTCATTTCTAACCAGTCTGAAGTAAAAACTGTTTAGGTCTTCCACAACAAATAATTTACCAATGATGGGTGTTGTGGGTGATAGGAAAACAGAAGGTAACTGTCGTTAGAGAGCTTAGAATTTTCTCTTAATGCCAATCACATGCCAGTCATTAAAAACACCACTGTAAATAAGACAAATAATATCCTTTCTCGTGGATCTTACATTTTAGCTGGGGGGTAGTAAACAACAAACGATTAAGCAAATAAATAAGATAGTTTTACATGGGAAAAAGTGCTCAGATGGAAATTCAACAAAATAATGGAAAAGGGAGCAAGAGGGGATGGGGTACCATTAAGAAGCCATGGGAGTCCTCTTTGAGAGCTGAGAGATTGATGACAAACAGGGAGGAATTGGGATATAGCATTAATGTCAATGCCATTTTCATTCTATTAGGACTGCTTATGTCCTATTTTATTGTTAATGTTATCATGGCATAACTGCATTCACAGAAAGGAATGAAAGAAAAGAAATCCAGGGAAAGAAAATAATAAGTACAAAAGCCACGAGGCAGGAATAACCTAATTTATGTTTTTGCACAATATGTGATTAATATTAATCAGCATATACAAAAGTTTTCAACTGCCTACAATTTATACGGAATGTTTACTTCAGATAGAACACATTCACGACCAAATGGAGTATAATCCACTGCATATAGATTACTCACATGTAGCTATTTGTTTTTCTCAATGTAACTATTCAAACCATTATCACTAGGGGTAGACACTGCCTCAGTTAGTACACTCACTTGACTATCTGTCATAACTATCTCTCTCTTCATTGGGACAAAATTTTACTTTTTCTGCTAAATGTCAATAGTTTAAACTCGGTTCAGGGTTATTAAGCATCTCTTAATTGTGCAATATTTTCAGCAAACAAATTGAAAACATTGGAAAAATTTATAATTGCTATAATTATTGTCTGAAGCAGTGATAGGCAAACCACCCTTTACAGGCCAAGTCTGACCTGCTGCCTGTTTTGGTACATAAAGATTAATTGGAACACAGCCGTGGCCCTTCATTTACATATTGTCTATGGCTACTTTGTTGCTGCAACAGGGATTTGAGCAGTTGCAACAGAGACCACGTGGCCTGAACTCTGAAATATTCACTATTTGGTCTTCCACAGAAAAAGTTTCCAAACACCCTGTATGACGTGCTTCAGTAATGTTGGAGGGCATTTAAAACACCAATGTGTGTTATCAAAGTCTTCAGTGATATTTCATTTCTGGTTCTTATTTTTATCTACTTCTATTCTGTAAATTTCACCTGAGACAATTTAATTAATTCTATTTTCAGTTCTAGAGAAATAGAACTTTTTAAAATTTTTTTCCAGAAAAATATTTCTTTTTGTTTTCTTTTTTTAGATCTTATTTATTTATCTGAGAATGAGAGAGAGAACACGAGAGGAGAGAGGGTCAGAAGCAGAAGCAGACCCCCCCGCTGAGCGGGGAGCCCGATGCGGGACTCGATCCTGCGACTCCAGGATCATGACCTGAGCTGAAGGCATCGCTTAACCAACTGAGCCACCCAGGCACCCTTCTTTTTGTTTTCTAGACCAAAGTGCTATTTTCTTCACCAGTGGAGTTTTTTCCTCCTTTTCTTTTCTTTTCTTTTCTTTTCTTTTCTTTTCTTTTCTTTTCTTTTCTTTTCTTTTCTTTTCTTTTCTTTCTTTTCTTTTCCTTTTGTTTCCTCTTTTGTTCTTTTCTTTTTTTCTATTCTTTCCTCCCTTCCTTCCTTCCTTTAGATTAAGAATATTTCTCTCTTTCCATCCCTCCTCTAGAATATTTTTATAAAATATTACTTGAGTTTTATAGTAGAGTACCTCCATAGGCAAAATTTCTGCTGTCAACTTGGAAGAGAAGCCTTGACTAAGTAAAAGTTACCCCAGTTGTCCTGGCTGGAGACTAGAAACCTTACTAAATTGAGATCCATCCATGGTCAGGAATTGTTGTTGTACAGCTCAAAGTGGCAATTTGAGTGTGATTTGTTTCTTTTTTTTTTTTAAAGATTTTATTTATTTATTCATGAGAGACAGAGAGAGAGAGAGAGAGAGGCAGAGGGAGAAGCAGGCTCCCATGGGAGCCCGATGCGGGACTCGATCCCAGGACCCTGAGATTATGACCTGAGCCGAAGGCAGACGCTTAACCATCTGAGCCACCCAGGCGCCCGAGTGTGATTTGTTTCATCAAATAATTCCTGAGCACCAGATAAACAAATACATATATATTTATTTTAATTTTTCTTTTCGGAACACCACATTAAGGGATTCCACATTGAGAAGACTGATACTTGGGAACAGTTGTCAGAATTGGGATTAACATCTTGATTTATCACTGCACTTTAATTCACTATTTACAAAAGCTTGGCCACTTGAAAGGCAGCAAATAGGAGTCAGAATCCTATATTTAAGTTTCAAATTATAGCACTTAAAAATCGGATGGACTTGACCAAATCATTTACTCTTTCTTTGTTTAAATGCTTTCTGCTACAGTTAAACTTACTTTGCTAATTATTTTAGTAAATTAATACCAATATGATAGGCATTTTGTGGGCTATGATAGGCATATCATATGATAGGCATTTTGTGGAATAAATTGAAGATCAAGAGATTCTTGCCACTTATCCTGCCTTTTGTGACCTTGAGGACATTATGCTAAGTGAGATAAGTCAGACAGAGAAAGACAAGTACTGTACGATATCACTCACATGCGGAATCTAAAAAAGTCAAACTCGTAAGAAACAGTAAAATTTTGGTTACCTGGGGCTAAGGAATGGAAGGATATGTTTGATGTTGTCTAAGGGTACAAACTTGTAATGAGTAGTAAATAAACCATGGGCATTTAATGCATAGTATAATGAATATAGACAGTGGTATTGTTCTACAATTGTGTAATATGATAAATATCTCTACAATAGTAATCATATTATAATATATAAATGTATCCAAGTAATATGTTGTACACTTTAAATTTACACAATGTTAAATGTCACATATATTCCATAAAAATAGAATTCTGACACCAAAGAAATAACATACTAATTATTTTCCAAGGTATTTACAAAAATATTAACAATACTATAAATGCTTCAAACAAGGTACAAGCAAAAGCCATAAATGATCAGTGAAATGAGAAATCACTTCTACACAGTGGAAAGTTTATGGAATTTGTGCTGGATCTTATAAAATTAAGATTTCAATAGCTTAATTTCAGAATCCTGACCTTTCCAATATATCCCTTTATACATTGTACATACAATGTACATATGATGGAAGTTTAATATACAACTTGCCATTATTTATGAATGTGGTTGACTATAAGCCAGAGTTAGTAAGTACCTACTTTTAAATATTGATGGCAGGCAAGGTTAGTTAATTAACCCTAAGGGGAAAGAAAAATATCACCCCATTTTGATATGTTTCCTGCTAACGTATCTTTCCACTTGGTCATAAGAAGTTTTAGTTCTCAAAGTTTATTTTACAAAGCATGATTAAAAGTACATTAATAGTTTTCTTAATTTTAGAATTCAATTCCATGGTCATAAGAACATGGAAAAGTATTTAAAAGAGTTATAATGATTCACAATTTATCGACTATTAAATTAAAATATGCAAGTTGATATATTATAGCTAGATTTACACAGTAAGCTTGTAATAGTGCCTGGATCATTGATTCCTTTAGAAGCGATTATGACTTGCATTTATCATAGTACTCAGAATATGAAATGCACAAGCTAGAAATACAGTTTTAAAATGAAAATAAAAATAGAACTTTGATTGTAAGTTATATAAGTACTCTTCGAGTGTTTAATGAGATTTATGACTTTGAAATACGAATTCATAGAAGTCCCTATTAGCTGTATGATTTGCACTAATCCCATCAACTTCAGGTTTTTAAAATAATCAGAATTATGGTACTGTACTTTATTTCATTAGTACTTATAGCTGAAGAACTGCATATAACCTTTTTTATATTACAGAGGAATGGATTTATGGCATGATTACAGCCGTTTTCAAATCAAGCATTTCACTTTAATATTTGTAGTAAAAAAAAAAAAAAAGAATTCCTCTTTGCTCTTGATAGATTTCCTATCCTGCCCTATCTACAAAATAAATCATAGATGTTTTGATATTGGAACACTCTAAAAAGTAATCCAGAACATTTGAAAAATGTTAGCATAATATTACTAATTTGTTTTGCTTCTATTAATGACAAAAGCTATGTAATGATTGTGTAATATACACCCTAGACTACAACTTGTAAATGGAGTTTAAGCCATTATAAATTATGCTGCTTCTTTTATGCTAGTGTAGTTAAGAAATCCCCAATGTGTCCATTATAAATCTTTATCTTTTGGGCTTTTATATGCCATAAAGTTGTGTTTAAGCACAGCTTAGAAGGTTACAGTTTGGGAAAATATACCTTTTAAGAACACAGAGAAAAAGATTGCAAAGAGATCATTTTATATATATGGCCTCACTATTAATGAGTGACTTTTAAATTAAATATTGAAAACCGTATTTAAATATATGTTGTCAAAAACCGTGAAATGTCTGAGATGTCACCCTACTCACATAGTATATATCAGGAACATGAACCTGGGTCAGAGTAAAGAGCTCTATTATACGTAGACCACAATTAATGGCCAAAATAACATTGTGGTATACGTTTTCCCGCTCTTGCAATCCGGAAGACCAGTATTATGAGAGCCAGATGGAAAAATTTCCTACACTCATGATGGGCTCACTCCATAGGTGAGGTCTGGCAAATATGAATTTCCTACATTTGTAAAGGGGAGAGATTATTTTCTCCCTTTCTCTTCTGAGAGAGTTTTATTGGAAAGGAAAATAATGCCTAACCTGAGAGTGTAACCTTTGGCTTTTGGAGAGATAGGAAAAATCTTTATTGGATCAGAGCAATAAATAGCTCAACCAGTAGGCTGCAGATCTAGTCCTCATGGTATGTGAAAAGTAAAATATTTCTAGAGGAAGACAAATGTTCTCATTCTTTTATAGAGTATACATTTTCATTACTCAGGAGATGGAGGCTTTTATAAGAACACTGAGAAAGCCAAGAAAGCTTATTTCTCCACAATATATAAACGATAAAATTTTATCTTAATTATTATTTTGTAATAGCAAAAATTTCCCCAAATTTTATAGGAAGCCTCAATATTTTTGTCAATTAAATGTGATTATTTTAAACATATATTATTATTCTAAATATATGGTATAGCAATTATGTATGCTACATAACTTTTTCTTGGTTTAAATTAGTTTATAAATAGTTTTAGAAGAGAATTTTCATTTTGAGCAACAAATATAAATTTTAATTTTACCACCATTCAGTTAGATGTCAGCTAATCAATTAATTTATTTATTTTTAACAGCTTGATTGAGGTATAACTGATAATCAAAGAACCACACATATTTAATATATACAATCTGATAATTTTTGATTTATGCAAACACCCATGATATTATCATCACAATCCATCACAATCAAGGTGATGGACACATCCAACATTTCCAGAGTTTCCTTTTGTTCCTTTTATTTATTTATTTTTTGGTGGTAAGCATACTTAATAGGAGATCTTTGAAGTGCAGTTCCAGTTATGCTAGATGAATAAATTCTAGAGATTTTCTGTGCAACGTATAGTCTATAGGTAAAACTATGATATGGTGTACTTAATATTTAATTTAGAAAGTATTATTTATTTTACATTGGCATAAATAAATATAAAAATCATTGTACTTGTATGTACACCATATTTACTTGAAGATTTCTTTGGAAAGAAATAAAACAATGCTCACAATTAGTGGTAGAAATGAAAATATTATGTAGATATATATACAGACAGCATAATCATTTTATTCCAATTCTCCCCATTATGGTTATTATGTATTATCATTCTATATCTACATTTAAGTCTGACAAGGTATGATCATTATGTTCTATTCAATATATATTCCATTTTACTCCAACATAGGTAGTAGGGACAGCATGTTTCTAGAATGAGCAACTATGACGTTGAGGTCCTGATTTACCAGGCTTTCTGATTCTGCATCAGTTTGCACTGGGCAGAGGCAGCAGTTACTTTTTAGTTTGGTTCTTAGCTGTTGTTTGAGATTTTTTAATTAATATATAGACTATAGACATTTTTAAGCCCCCCATATGACTCCTTGAGCTATGTATGCCATTTACTAAATCTCCTCTTACATCACCTCGATTTCATTTTCCTTAACTAAGAACTCTATGCATTACAAGCACAAGTTTGTATTGCCTGTAAGGGGAATACAGTGACTTATATTAATTTTTGAGGAATGGCATATTTTAGTAAATGTATGGTGAAGGTGGATATGTCATGTGTAAAATCATTTAAGTGTAATTTTTGAGAAATAACAGTTTACTCTTTTATACACTCTGATTCTGGACAGGGTGCTAATTTGTCTAACCTTGTAGTGGAAAATATGGTTTTCATTGGAAGTTGTACTCTAAGTGGAAATACACTGGCCAAATTCTGGTCTTCTGTTCTATATAGGTGTTTCAACAGATTGAATTGGAATTGGAAGTCTTGAATTGGAAGTCAAGACATCCTTATACACATTTTTAAGGACTCTCAAGGCATTATTTTATATAAATTGATCTCACTGCAGGAGAAGAAATCAGAGGACCCAGGCAGTTCATTGAGATAGAATGATTCTTGTTATTTCAGGGATTTGACCTAATGTACTTTTTATTCAGAACTGCTTTGACAAACACTTGGGAATCATGTCAAAATATTTGAAGATTATGAGAAAAAAGAAGATAAAGATTTGAACTTTGTCTTTCTAGCTGTCTTTTTTCCCCTTATACTTGGTGAATACAATTCAGAGATAAAATTAAATCAAGTTATTACAAGGTGCTGTTTATCTTTTCAGATTATAAAAATGACAAATATTATTTGTAAGAAAATTACAAAAATTAATCATATTAAATTTAGGAAATATGTAAAAGCCCCAAAGAGAAAATTAATCAGCTACACCTTAACTACTTAAAAACATCCATTGTTAGTAAGAATGTCCTATACATTTATCTTAAAGTTATAGACATATATAAGTATATAAATATAAGATTTATTTATGCATATACTTATATATACATATATATTCTACACTTAGATTATATAACATAGTACTGAACCCTGTTTGATTATAGCATCATGTCAAAATTGATAGCATAATTGTATAATACGTTTCATGAAACACCGTTTCATTTATTTCATCAAAACATTATTTAATTACTTTAATTAATTTCTGTGGATACACAAAAATTGATTTAAGTAAACATTATTCCATTACTAAATACTTTTCTACCTATGCCATTTTATATAATTAGAAGGTGTTTTTCTTGTTGTTTCTTATATTTTGCTATAAAAAAATAGCACTGAGGTGAGCATTCTTTTATTTAACTAATTACCTGGATCTTAAATTATTTTCTTATTTCAAATACTTACAAGTTTCTTTATCCAGTGATCTGTATTCTATAAGAAACACTGATAAATATTGTAACATTGTACTCCAGACAGGTTAAAGTAGTTTACTCTGCTAACCCTGGGCTATACACATGGACATTTATTATACCCTTGTGAACACTGCATCTTATTTTTTAAAACATTTTTTTCATTTGGCAGTTAAAAACGCCATTTAATTTGTGCTTTACTGTATATTGGAACAATGAATGTCATTCTATGTATACTGTAATGTGTTTTTATCAGTGGTAATTTGAACGTTTTGTCCCACATTATTGCCCTTTGCAGTTCTTTTGTGGATTTTCTTATCATGAGCTTTCAAATAGAAATATCAGAGTACATTGTTTTTCACAATCTCCTAGAGCATTAATATCGTCTGTCATATCTGTGGAAAAGTCTTTATCAATTTGTTCACATTATTTCACTTGTTATAAAATTTTGATGTGCAAATTTGAAAAAAGAGTAAAATATAATGTAGTTATTTGTGATTTCTTTTAATTGCTTGATGTGTATGAGTTCCATCTTGTTCCTGAGATCAGACACATTTTCCATCCACATTCTTTACTTATGTAACTCATATAACAGTGGCTGGGGGTCAACATAACATGTCTATGTTTCAATACTTTTCCCTTTTTCTTAGCAAATTTTAAATAATCCTCCTTTTTAAATAATCAATGGTACACGAAGTTTTCTACAAAAATTTTGTAGGCTTAACAGTTTCCTTCGCCCCTCATATATCTCTGTTTTTATTAAATTGTCCATTGTTTTGGGGCGCCTGGGTGGCTCATTCAGTTAAGCGGCTGCCTTCGGCTCAGGTCATGATCCCAGGGTCCTGGGATCGAGCCCCGCGTCGGGCTCCCTGCTCAGTGGAGAGTCTGCTTCTCCTTCTCTCTCTGCCTGCTTGTGCTCTCTCTCTATCTCTCTGTTAAATAAATAAATAAATAAATAAATAAATAAATTGTCCATTGTTTTAAGATCCCACTATTTACATAAAGTCGATTTATAACATGTTTTAAAATATGCCAAGGCAAGTTCTCTTTGTTTTCTTTGACTTTGAAAATCTTTTGGCTATTCTTTTTCTGAGTATTATAATAGACACTTTTAAATTTTTTTTATGTTCTCGAAATAGTATTTATGAATTTTATTGAAAAATGAGTTTCTGTAAGTTCTGAAAGAATGACAAGATTCTTTAAAGAGTCTTTCTATTTAAAAATAAGATAATTCCCTTATATTTATGTTGTTTTTTGGTAAACCCATGTATGTTTTAGCACTATGTCTTTCATCCCTATTAAATAACAATTTATAGTACTGATTATATATAGCATCTAAGAAGGCTGTTGATAGTGGAATGTGGATTCTGATCACCTTTCTGCATACCGATTAGTTCCTTTTGTTTTTCAGTTCCTCTGACAGGAAGTTATTGTTGGGGGGGGGATACTAGTAGACAATATCAGCTGTTAATAATAATACTAATATCAGCTTCAGCTTTCACATACATACACATGTATATATTTCTCTTTTGTTTTTGTTTCATCTTATTGGTATAATTTACCTTTATGAGAATAGATAAAAGTGATATTTCTTACGTTGTTAATAAGAAATACCATTTAAGTGTTCTTCATACTGGTCAAAATATTACAGTTTGCAAGTTTTAAATAATAAATGGGTTTCTAACTTTCTTCTAATTAAAGAGTGATACTGTTTCTTTAAAGTATTCTAATTATTTACTTATATTTCTTTTGTTTCCGTAACATTATATATCTCCATCTCTATCTCTATCTATCCTAACAAATCATATGTATTTTTCTTTTCTTTTTTTTTTTTTTAAGATTTCATTTATTTATTTTAGAGAGAGAAAATGAGCGGGGGGAGAGATGAAGGGGGAGGGAGAGAGAGAGAGAATCTCAAGCAGATTCCGCACTGAACATGCGGCCTGAGGCAGGGCTGATCTTGGGACCCAAGATCATGACCTGAGCTGAAATCAACAGTCAGTCGCTCAACAGACTGAGCCACCCAGGCACCCTGTATTTTTCTTTTCTTTTTTTTTTTTATTTATTTATTTTTTTATTAAAGATTTTATTTATTTGACAGAGAGAGACACAGCGAGAGAGGGAACACAAGCAGGGGGAGTGGGAGAGGGAGAAGCAGGCTTCCCGCCGAGCAGGGAGCCCGATGCGGGGCTCGATCCCAGGACCCTAGGATCATGACCTGAGCCGAAGGCAGACGCTTAACGACTGAGCCACCCAGGCGCCCCCTGTATTTTTCTTTTAAATCATACTAAATTCACAAGACATTTGTTCTGTTAGTTGCGATCCCTGATATTTTCTTCCTTAACAACCTCAGCTTATTAAGATTAATTATTCATATTTTGGTTTGATGCTTACTTTAGGGAAGATGCTTCTCATATTCTTGACTGGGTTACATCTCTGCCTTAGAAACATCATGTATCTCTTCTCTGTAGTACATAGGGTAGTTATGTGCTATTCGGGTATGTGCTGTTCTGCAATTTCACATTTAGTTGTGCTAATTTTTTAACATATGTCTCCCTCCATCACCTGCAAGATGCTTGACCCCGGATTTCTAAAGACTTTTACTCATCCTTGTGTCCTCAGAGACTAGAGCAATGTTTGGCTTCTAGTGGGCCCCTTCGTTCCTGGGGCCCAGTATGAACCAGACATGACCCACATCAGGGGAGAGGTCACTGTTTCCTCTTGCTCTAATGGGGACCCCTACCCCAACCTACTTCTCTACCTCCCTTTTTCTCTTCCCTCAGTGGACTTTTTTTTTTTTTTTTAATGTAATGTTCAATGATTCATTAGTTGCATTTAACACCCAGTGCTCATCACATCACATGCCCTGCTTAATGCCCTCAGTGGATTTTTTATGCCAACAGTGCTGTTTACATTTTATTCCCTTTTTATCCTTTTTCACAGAGAAATAGAAGTCTACAAATTTAAAAATGTATAGTAATTAAATAAAACAGTGATAAACATCACATCAGCTAACGTGAAAATACCCCACAATTCTAATATGTAAGCAATTTGATATTAATTTCATGTCAGACTTCCCTGTTTGCTGTGTATGCACCATTACATTTTCTTCTGATTATCTCAAGAAGGACTTACTTAGCAAGCCTCTACATATTTATATGCATATACTACTAATAATAAATAACTGAATGCATAATTAATTGGGAGAAGGGAAAGCTTTTTGAAAAGCAGAATTTTAATCAATAAACATAGAAGGAATAATGGAAATAGAAAATCATCTTTAGGTAGACAGTAGTGTAAATGAGCATTGCAAGTAAGAATGAGTGATGGATATATCATTGTCTTAAAGTATCTACTCATCAGAGACTTGTTCATTAAAAGAAAATTAGTAACTTTATAGAGGGGAAGCTTGGCAGACAGCACATTTGTCCAGTGACCAAAGCTAACATCACCAATAAGATAAATAAACACTCTGTACCTCTGCATGTGATACACAGAGAAGCAGCTCCACATTATTTCTGTTTCCTTCTTGCCAGAAACGCACAAACTCAACTTAATCATGAGAAAACATCAGACAAATCCACATAAGATGCCCTGAGGGGCATTCTACAAAATATCTGGTCAGTATTCTTCAAAAGTGTCAGGATCATAAAGAGAAAAATTGATGTACTGTCACAGATTAGAAGAGACTAAGATGACATGACAACTAAATGCAGTGTGGGTCCCAGATTGAAATCTAGACCAGAAAAGGACAGCAGTGAGAAACCAGTGAAACTGAAATGAGTTTCATAATTAATTAAGGATGCTGTATCAATGTAAGTCTCCAAGTTTCCATCATTGTACCTTGGCTGTGTAAGACATTATCATTAGGGGAACCTTGGTGAAGAGAAAATGCTTTCTATTTGCAACTGTTTCTAGAAGTCAAAATTATTTTTTTTTTAAAGTTTAATAATTTTATCCATAGTGACAGTAATAGGTAGTACCTATGAGGTCTGCTAAATTCCATGGTGGTTCCGTGTATTTCTTCTTTATAATCATTTCATCTTAAGAAATTTATTAGGTGGCTACTACTATTAACTCCACTTAAAATTTGAAGAAATAGGGGCATCTGGGTGGTTCTATCAGTTCAGTCTGACTCTTGATTTCATCTCAGGTCTTGATCTCAGGGTCATGAGTTCAAGACCCGTGTTGGAGTTTATGCTGGGATTGGAGTCTACTTAGAAAAAAAAATTTGAAAAAATAGGTATAAGTGATAAATAAATACAGCCAGTGACATGAAGCAATATTTCAAACAGAAGCAAGCAGTTGATCTTTCACATTTGTGCTCCTTAACTACTCTAGTGTGTTTGCCAATAATTAATTTTCTCATATTATTATGCTTAATATGTTGATTATATCTAATTGAAAATTTAGAAATTTTAAGTATTTTTAGATTTAGCATATTTTTGATAAGCTTTATATTTAGAGCAGCTTTATAGTTACAGATAAATTTAGAAGATAGTACAGAGAGTTCCTGTAAATCCCACCCATGGTTTTCACTATTTTAACATCTTACATTAGTATGATATATTTGTCACATTTAACAATGTAATATTGATACATTGTTAACTAAAGTCTATATATGTATTTTTAAGATTTATTTATTTATTTTATAGAGAGAGTGAGCATGTGTGAGCGGGAGAAGGGGCAGAGGGAGAGGGAGACAGAATCTCAAGGAGACCCCCCTGAGCATGGTGTCTAGCTCAGGGCTTAATCTCAAGGCCTGATCATGACCTGAGCCAAAAGCAAGAGTCGGACACTTAACCAGCTAAGCCATCCAGGCTCCCCTAAAATCTATATTTTAATTGGATTTCTTTAGTTTGTACCTAAGATCCTTTTTCTATTAAAGGAGATCACCCTATATTTAGTTTTCATGACTACTCTTGACTTCTCTTAACTAGGACAATTTCTCACATGTCCTTGTTTTTCATGACTGTGATAGTTTGAGAAGTACTGTTCAGGTACATTAGAGAATGTCCCTCATCTAGGATTTATCTGATTTTTTTCCTTATAATGAGATAGTGGTTATTGGTTCTGGGGAGGAAGACCACAGAGGTAAAGGGCCAGCATCACTTCATATAGTAGGCATATACTGTTGACGTGAGTCATCAGGGTAGAGGCAGATTCCATGACCTGACTGAGAAAGCGTTTGTCAGATTTCTCCACTGTAAAGCTGCACTTCTTTATACCTCTCTTTTTACACTCTACTCTTTGGAATTGAGTCATTATGCACAGCTCATATTTGAGGAGCGGGGAGTCATGCTGTATCTCCTTAAGGAGACATAAATTATTTGGAATTCTTCTGCCCATGAGATTTGTCTCTTTCCCACCATTTATTTATTTATTTATTTATTTATTTATTTATTTATTTATCTATCTATTTATTGTTATCAGGATAGATTCACAGGTGTTTCTTAACTTCTCCCCAATTCACAGGCACGATACACAAACTAGAGTAGAGCGGACTTCCAACAAGTGGAATAAGGTTCTGGTAAAGTAGAGAGTAGGTCTCTGTTAGGAAGAATGCTCTGGGTCTACTTTACAATTTTTACTTTTTCCTTTCCCTTGCCATGAGGGGAGATTTTTTGGCTCTTCACTGTGAGAACCTGGTGGGGTTCCTGGAAGTAAAATCCAGTAATATCCAGGGGGCAATTAAGACCATGGAGCACAGAACTTTCTTGGTCTCAAGAGAGTCCACACTCAGCCTTCAGGCATTTTTCAGCATCACCATTTAAATATTCCTTCCAGCTTAGTGTTTCAGTGGTCTCTGTTCCACTTACACAGATATCAGTTGTGACTTTCTGGATTCACCTGTCTCTCCAGATTTCAGGGACTTTGTCCTGGGACCTTAGTTCCTTAATGGATCCAAGAAAAGTCATTGATTTTCAGTTCATTTAACTTGTTCCTTATTCTAAGGGCAAGAGTAATGACACTTATGCTCTTTATGTGTCAGAGATAAAACATAAAATCAGATTTACCATTTTCCCATCTTTTTTTCATGAACATATTAATCTTCCTTAACCTTTAACCACTCCTTTTCTCACTATTCTAGTGAAAATAAAGAAAATTAAAACATTTTCAACACACTGTTGTCAATAAAATACTTAACTTCTTTACTTGCCATTTTACCTCCATATTAGTACCACATCTAAGCACCACATGGTAAGTACATCCTCCAAACAAGTGAGTAGATGGAATTTGACATGACGTAAGTTTACTTTTAAAATACCTATTTGTACATTGTACTTTTTTCACTCTGCACAATGAGCTCATCATTTTATTCATTAAAGACTTTTTCTTATAATATGACCAATCCTGTAAATTAATTAAAGACAAAGTATTTTGAAAGCAGTCATCAGGGCGCCTGGGTGGCTCAGTCGGTTAAGCGACTGCCTTCGGCTCAGGTCATGATCCCAGGGTCCTGGGATCAAGTCCCACATCGGGCTCCCTGCTCTGCGGGGAGCCTGCTTCTCCCTCTCCCACTCCCCCTGCTTGTGTTCCCTCTCTTCGCTGTGTCTCTCTGTCAAATAAATAATAAAAATAAAATCTTTAAAAAAAAGAAAGCAGTCATCATACAACTTGTTAAGTAAATAACAACTTTGTGTTGCTATTTGTTGACAACATTTTGATACAGGGCCAAGGTCATTTCTGTGACTATAGGTCCACTTTGGAGCTCCTCATTGTTTTTCTTCACATAAAACACAGCTATAATACAATCATTAATAATGGTTTATTTCAGGTTATTTCCAACCAAGTGAAAACATAAGGACTTATGAATCAAAATGAAGGCATACTCCTTCTAGATTTTCACATAGATTTTTCTATCTTTTGTCATTGTCATTTGCACAGCTAATTTACAAACCTTTTTTAAAAAACAAACTAAATTCATAAAATCTTCCCAAAGGAAATTTTCCCAAAGTATTCAGCCTTCAAGAGATCACTTTCTTTTTACTCCTGTATTTCTTTGGTGTTATTGAAATGCAGCAATTTGTACATCTGGCATACAGGATTTTGTCAATAAATGCCACCAATACCAGGGAAGCAAAAATTTAATTGCAGATGAATGAGGATGCTATACAGTTTAGCCTAAGAAGCACAAGAAACAACATTTGAATCCTTTGTATCTCCACACCAGTTTACATGGTGTGGGAATGGAGAGGGAATGGGTAGTAATAGTTTATTATGTGAGTTAGTTAAATAAACAATGGTAAAATATATTCTGCATTTTTCTCTAGCAATTCCTGAAACATCATCTTTTTATTCCTGGATGGGAAACTTAAGAAGTTGAATGATAACAAAAGAGTAATGGGTATAACTGCTTTCAAACGAATTATGTTTGATCTCTATGAAAAAAAGTTAATTAAAAAAAGGTAGTACTCTATGCAGTAGACTATCCCTCTATTTTTTTAAAATAACAATCAAGTAACACCTATTCTTTTTTACATATTAAGAATATTATTTTTAAAAAGATGCATCAATAAAGCATTAAATATCAGAAAGAAATAAGATTGGGGCACCTGGGTGGCTCAGTCAGTTAAGCATCTGCCTTCTGCTCAGGTCATGATCTCAGGGTCTTGGGATCCAGCCCCCATCAAGCTCCCTGCTCGGCGGGGTGTCTGCTTCTCCTTCTCTCTGCCTCTGCCCCCAACTTGTGCTCACTTTCTCTCTCTCATATAAATAAATAAAATATTAAAAAAAAAAAAAGAAAGAAAGAAGTTTCTTACCAGCAAATAGATACTGTCCTATGCTGAAAATTCATTATGAAATACATTTTAAATACAAAAGCAAATAAAGTTAACAGACGTTACTATTTAAATACTATTAAGCTTTAAATAATTTAGTGAATAAACAAGTTATTTATGTGATTTTTGCTTAAATACTTTTTACATATAAATAAAAAAATTTGAAGCAGACCAGTTTTTCTTTCTTTTTTTTTTAAATTTTTTATTGTTATGTTAATCACCATACATTACATCATTAGTTTTTGAGGTAGTGTTCCATGATTCATTGTTTGCGTATAACACCCAGTGCTCCATGCAGAGTGTGCCCTCTTTAATACCCATCACCAGGCTAACCCATCCTCCCACCCCCCTCCCCTCTAGAACCCTCAGTTTGTTTTTCAGAGTCCATCATCTCTCATGGTTCGTCTCCCCCTCCGATTCCCTCACTTCATGTTCCCCTCCTGCTATCTTCTTCTTTTTTTTTTCTTAACATATATTGCATTATTTGTTTCAGAGGTACAGATCTGTGATTCAACAGTCTTGCACAATTCACAGCACTCACCATAGCACATACCCTCCCCAGTGTCTATCACCCAGTCACCCCATCCCTCCCACCCCACCCCCCACTCCAGCAACCCTCAGTTTGTTTCCTGAGATTAAGAATTCCTCATATCAGTGAGGTCATATGATACATGTCTTTCTCTGATTGACTTATTTCGCTCAGCATAACACCCTCCAGTTCCATCCACGTCGTTGCAAATGGCAAGATCTCATTCCTTTTGATAGCTGCATAATATTCCATTGTGTGTGTGTGTATATATATATATATATATATATATATATATATATACATCACCTCTTCTTTATCCATTCATCTATCGATGGACATCTTGGCTCTTTCCATGGTTTGGCTATTGTGGACATTACTGCTATAAACATCGGGGTGCATGTATGCCTTTGGATCCCTACATTTGTATCTTTGGGGTAAATACCCAGTAGTGCAATTGCTGGATCATATGGTAGCTCTATTTTCAACTTTTTGAGGAACCTCCATACTGTTTTCCAGAGTGGCTGCACCAGCTTGCATTCCCACCAACAGTGGAGGAGGGTTCCCCTTTCTCCGCATCCCCGCCAACATCTGTCGTTTCCTGACTTGTTAATTTGAGCCATTCTGACTGGTGTGAGGTGGTATCTCATTGAGGTTTTGATTTGGATTTCCCTGATGCCGAGCGATGTTGAGCACTTTTTCATGTGTCTGTTGGCAGTTTGGATGTCTTCTTTGGAAAAATGTCTGTTCATGTCTTCTGCCCATTTCTTGATTGGATCATTTGTTCTTTGGGTGTTGAGTTTGATAAGTTCTTTATAGATTTTGGATACTAGCCCTTTATCTGATATGCCATTTGCAAATATCTTCTCCCATTTTGTCAGTTGTCTTTTGGTTTTGTTGACTGTTTCTTTTGCTGTGCAAAAGCTTTTTATCTTGATGAAGTCCCAATAGTTGATTTTTGCCCTTGCTTCCCTTGCCTTTGGCTATGTGTCTAGGAAGAAGTTGCTGCGCCTGAGGCCGAAGAGGTTGCTGCCTGTGTTCTCCTTTAGGATTTTGATGGACTCCTGTCTCACATTGAGGTCTTTCAACCATTTGGAGTCTATTTTTGTGGGTAGTGTAAGGAAATGGTCCAGTTTCATTCTTCTGCATGTGGCTGTCCAATTTTCCCAACACCATTTGTTGAAGAGACTGTCTTTTTTCCATTGAACATTCTTTCCTGCTTTGCCAAAGATTAGTTGACCATAGAGTTGAGGGTCCATTTCTGGGCTCTCTATTCTGTTCCATTGATCTATGTGTCTGTTTTTGTGCCAGTACCATACTGTCTTGATGATGACAGCTTTGTAATAGAGCTTGAAGTCTGGAATTGTGATGCCGCCAGCTTTGCTTTTCTTTTTCAACATTCCTCTGGCTATTCGGGGTTTTTTCTGGTTCCATACACATTTTAGGATTATTTGTTCCATTTCTTTGAAAAAAGTGGATGGTATTTTGATGGGGATTGCATTGGATGTGTAGATTGCTCTAGGTAGCATTGACATCTTCACAATATTTGTTCTTCCAGTCCATGAGCATGGAACTTTTCTCCATTTCTTTGTGTCTTCCTCAATTTCTTTCATGAGCAGACCAATTTTTCTAAATTTTTCTAAAGGAACACCCTAAAACTATTACTCATTTTGAAAATATAAAATAATTATTAAATATTTTTCATTTTCTTAACATACAGGAGCAATTACATGAAATTGAGTAACAGGATCTTTAAAAATAATTTTAATTGGGAGTTCATTTAATATGAAGAAATTCAGGGAATATGTGAATTATTGTGTTTGAAGACGTTAAAACGGTAAGAAGAAAGGTTAAAGTAACTTCTCATCTTGATACATTTGGCAAAACATCTAACAGATGTTAGCCAACTTGCAGTTTCCAATTAGAATTTTTAAACACACTTAAAGAGGATAACCGGTTTTGTTTTTAATTAGTTAGAAAGCCATTATTTTGGTTGATTTGGTTTGTTTTATAAAACTTTAAAGGGAAGTCATTTTGGTTGTGGGCTAAAGCAACTCCTGTGTCGTTAGTAGTTCTGTTCTAGTTTTAATGATCTGAAAGGCGTTTTCTGCTCAGACTTCCGTTTCTTCCTCTGTTTCTCATAGCTCCCTGCACTGCCTCACCCAACCAAAACCAACCCCATCCTGGCCCTGAGGAAACAATGGGTGATTGTTTCGCCTAAAGAAATTGTATATCTCTTATACAAATGGTCCCTGACTTACAATGGCTTGACTTACAATTTTTTGACTTTATGATGGGGCAGAAGCTATACACATTCAGTAGAATACATACTTCCAGGGTTGAATTTTGGTCTTTTCCCAGGCTAGTGATATGAAGCGTGACTGTTTTGCAATTCTGGGCAGCCCCCAGTCAGCCATGCCATCATGAGGGTAAACAATTGATACCATCATTCTGTACCCATACAAACATTTTGGTTTTCACTTTCAAAACAGTATTCAATAAATTACATGAGATATTCAACACTTTATTACAAACTAGGCATTGTGTTAGATGATTTTGCTCAACTGTAGACTTATGGAAGTGTCTGAACACGTTTAAGGTAGGTTAAACCTATGTTCTGTGGGTTGGGTGTAGATTATCCCTCTATTTTTTTAAGATAGCAATCAAGTAACAACTATAACTTAATGATACTGTAAATTTACAATGGGCTTATTGAGACATAACCCCATCATAAGTCAAGGAAGATTTGTGTCTTATGTCTTCAAATATTAGTTTCACTTCCATAATTAATTTGTTTCTGCCTAACCCAACCCAATTCATACTCTTTTTAGCTTCAAGGTAGAAGCTCTCTTGCTAAGGAATACTGGTAGCTTCCAAATGGTTGCTTGTGGATACATTAGTTGTTAGATACAGTTACTTCTGAAAAGAATTATGTTTTTGATTTGAGACCCATTTTTACCAAGTAAGGGTATTCTGTTTCTCAAACCAAAACAAACAAACAAACAAAAACCCTCTTCCTTTTCTGATATATTTTTATTGTTTGTTTGTTTTTTTTTCCTACTCCTCTGCCCAAATACATCTGTTTTTACTACTTTGAACATTTTTGAAGCAAGTACAGTTCAATTGTATCCTGAGAAACACAATCAAGAAAAATTATTCTCTCAATCTGAGTCACCACTCACTGGGCTGCTTGCTCTTTCTTGCCCATAGAAAAAAACTGTGGTTTACCACAGATGAGTTTCATTTAGAAATTTACCCAAAGATGCACAGCTATTCAACAACGAGTATGTAGTCTAAAAGTAAATACAAATCAAAAAAGAAAGTCTCTGTTAACAAGAAGGAAAGAAACTCATCCCACACCCTATCTTAGAGCATTTACTTTAGAAAAATTGTAAGTTCTTTCTCTCTCTAAAATGTATGTAATTTTTTAAAAGCTAAATAAGCCTTTTCCCAGCTTTAAGACCCAGAGAACCATCTCATTGAAATTTAACCATCAAAGAAGATGGACCTCCCATCTTCCAGTTTCTTGTAGGGGATAAAACCTTAACTTTGGCAAAGGCCTCACTCCTAAACTACTTCTTGTCATAAAGATGTGATGAGCTTATTTGTCCTTTGGATTAAGCTAGTTAGCTAACACAGATGATCAATCCCACTGCCAACTGAATGTAGGATGAACTACATTTGACAAACGGTGCTGTCAAGTCCTCCAAAATTATTGTTTATCTTAAGGACATGCATGTAATGTGTTGTATGTGCATGGCTATATAAAAGGGTGAGATTTCTTTGTTTTTGCAGTCTCTTAGGGGATTGCCTGTGGAGTGCATCACATTCAGAATTGATGCTTACTCAATTATAAAACTTTTTTTCTTTTTCTTCTACTTTTGTGGAAAGGTTTAGTTGGTTGGCAGGAGTTACGCTTTTATTTATATATTGCCAACAGCATTCAGTATCGATGTCCACCATGTTAAACTTTATCTAAGCTATATGCTTTCCAAAAGCAGGAACTGTTAAGAAATCTTCTCCCCCTTTAGTGTTCTCAGAAGGGGCTGGTCAAGAACCACCACATATTCTGAAATAAGGCCTGACTCTGGCTCTCCTCACGATGCTCCTGAAGCTCATGGAGACTTCCCTTGCTTCACTGCCTCTATCAAACCCTAGACCCTCTTCCTTCTCTTTGACACATTCTTTGTTAATAAATGTTCTCCTTACTGTAAACTTGAATAAAATCATTTTCTTAATTGTCTTGTGCATACTGTATTTAGCAATGCTCATCTTTTACCAACCCATTGGATAGTTGTGGGGTTTTTGTTGTTATTGTTGTTGTCCCTTTGCCAATTATTTTTCTTTAGCTTACTGAGTATTGCCAAATGAATGCCACAGCGATTTCTTAGCTTTCTCCTTCAGATGTGTTACCAAAACCCAAGTTCGACTGCTTGTCGCTCTAAAGGCCAATACTCAAGAGAGAAGCTTTGATTGGAAAGAAACATGAGTTTTATTTAGGAGACGGGCCACCTGGGGAGAAAGCAGACTCTTCTCCAAAGGCCAGCTCCGAGGTTTCTGCCTAGCCCAGAGATTTTTAAAAGGGTTTCATCAGTTAAGGCAGCGCAGTGGTCTGTGACATTTCTTGATTATGTGTAGACTCGATGATGCCAGCTACAGAGTTTTCTTGGTGCTCTGAGGTTGTGTAAGAAGGTCTGGTTCCTTGGTACCTGGGGTTTGTGGGAGAGCACTCTGTTCCTTCTGCAGAGGGCAAGGTCTGCAGATGCACAAAGGGAGGTCGGTAAAGTCATTGTGTGACCTTAAAAAACAAAGCAAAAAAACAAAACAAAACAAAACAACCAAAAAACTTTTTGCTAAAAGATTGCTGGGCTAATCAAAAAGCTGAGGCAGCTTCAAATGGACTGGTTGCCCTCTGTGGTCCTTTATTCCCCAAGGTCCATGGTTTGCAAATTTCAGATAAAGTAAATTAGTTCTGTTACAGATCAAGGGCCTTACTCAGCAGGCAAGGAGTGTGTTAACTTGCTTCAAGTTAACCCTTCAGACCAGCTGGAGTGCTGTAACAGATGTCTGAATTAACTATTGAATTGCCTACTAGACAGGTCTGAATGGAGGTCTTCATACAGTGCTTAACCAACAAGTTTAAACTTAACTCGTTATCTTGACTCTTTCTTTGATCTTGACTCTTTCTATTGTGGTGGTAAGTGAAGACTACTCAAATGAAAACAAGCAAAGGCCATAGCAATAGTCAGCTACACAAACTGTATTTGGCAGAGGTTCGAGACATAGAGGGGTGGGAAAGATTTAGAGTGGAAGAAAGGGAAGGCTGCAGGTTGGCCCTGACTGGAACCTGCTGGCCAGGGAAAGCTGGAGCGAAGATAACTACAAGCGGAGTGTTTTCTTTGATTTTCTAAAAGAGCATATTTGGCTTTCTTCAGTTGGTCCTAAGTTGGGAGAAAATGTAAGGAAGCTGTCAGTTATTGATCAAGTCCTGACGATTGGCGACCGATTGCTACAGAGCTTGTGGTTTGGTTTACTGCACTGGTTGCTGCAAATTTTAGGTCAAAGTTCTATTTTTTTTTTTTTTAAGATTTATTTATTTGAGAGAGAATAAGACAGAGCAGGGTGGGGGCAGAGGGAGAGAGAGAGAGAACTGCAAGTAGACTCCCTGCTGAGCACAGAGCCCATTGCCGGACTCAGTCTCAGGATCCTGAGATCATGACCTGAGCCGAAATCCAGAGTCAGACGCTTAACCAAGTGAGCCACTCAGGGCCCCATGAAGTTCTATTTTTTTTTTTTTTTTTTAAGATTTTATTTATTTGACAGAGAGAGACAGCGAGAGAGGGAACACAAGCACGGGGAGTGGGAGAGGGAGAAACAGGCTTCCCGTGGAGCAGGGAGCCCGATGCGGGGCTCGATCCCAGGACCCTGGGATCATGACCTGAGCTGAAGGCAGACGCTTAACGACTGAGCCACGCAGGTGCCCCTCAGGTGCCTCTGAAGTTCTATTTTTATATGTGATCTGGTCATTGCTTGTTTGTATATTGTCTCTTGTTGTTAATGTCATTGCCATTCTCTCTGTCATTTAAGCTCAAAACAGTAGAGTCACCTAAATTTGTTTTTGATACCTCTCAATTTTCTTATCAACTTACTTTTTAAAACTTATGCATTTTTATCAATTGTATAGTTGTGAACTATGACATCCCATACTCTTCCCATGGCCACATCTTTAATTCAGGTCTTTGAGTTCTTTATCTAGAAAATATACCAGTGTTCTTATTGGTTTCTCTGTTTTAGGAACTTTTCTCAGCATTCTATTCTCTATACTACTTTTAAATAAAGACAACTTTATTTTGATTAAATTGTCTTCCCCACCAAAAAGTCCTTCATCCTTCCTGTGGCATAGCTGTCAATTCTGTCCATATTTAGCCCAGCTGTCTTCCTTGTACATGTCATAAAATCAGTAAATGACATTTATTGGATGAACAATATTGAATAAAATGAATTCACTCTATATAATTCCCCTTTTGCTTTCCCTCCGAATCAGCCCTTTTGTCATTTTCAAGGCTTTATTTTGGCCTAGAAATTGTTCAAAAGGAAACAACAGGCCCCAAATAGAGTCATTTGTGTTAACCCCCACTTCAGCAAATCAAGACTTACTACCTAATCTAACTGTAGTTTCAGCCTCTCCCAGCAATGTAACTTTTAACAGTCAACCTGGAATTACCTGTTGCACTGGTGAGGAAATCTGCCTGAGAGACCCCTATTATCCCCCCTTAGAAGGGGGCCTTGCCTGAAACAATACACTCTTTGCTAATAAGCTCCTTTCTGACTTTAAAAACTTTTCCTTTTCTACAGCTCTTGAGAGCTCTTTTCTATTTGCTAGATGGGATGGTGCCCAGTTCATGAATTGCTGAATAAAACAAATTTGATCCTTAAGTTTACTCAGTTGAATTTTGTTAATAAAGTAAGATTTGTTTATTGAAAATATTTTCAAGTAATGCTATTCTTATTGAAAAATTAAATAATTATATGCAAATCGACTAGGAAAAAACATGCTAAAATAATTTCCCTATTCTTTCTTATACATAAGTTGAGGTAAGCCAGAGGGAATTCTCCTATTGGATTTTAAGAACAGGGACCATTTCCTTCCCATCTTGCATCCTATTAACACCTATCATAATATTTTGAAAATAGCAGATGCAGCTACAAAAAAAAATTTTAATTAAATGTAATCAAATCTAACTTTCAGTACTGTGAATCTTTGTGTGGTTCACATTATAGCTCAAAACAATCACTGACAAGGGCCCAGCAATCTGAGTGCTAGGAATTTTATAACTCTAAATTCTTACTAAGGTCATTTGAAGATTGAATCCTGGCACATTTTGCATGGGTGGTGGAAGGAAATATGTATGACTATATGGACTCAGAGCATACCAAATGTGAGCCCTCTGGAAGCATGTCCTGGATCTATGCTCTACTTCCCTAAGCACAGGGTAGGTGTCTCTCCTGTTCCATGAACACTTTGTATTAGTATTAGTATTCATCACATTAATTAATCTTTCTCCCCTAGGTGGTGATAGTTCCTTGAATAAAATGACATCATTTTTTGTTGTTTTTGTAAACTATTTTGAATGTTGGTTATAGAAAGCATTAAATACCTGAAACTGACAGTAGTGAAGATTTTGTATATTAAGGGACAACAAATTAAGGCTGTTTCAGGAAGTCATAGTATATATGACAATTTGCAAAAACACGGGACTTAATTAATAAAGAATATAAATTAGATATGGGTTTTTTTTGAAGATTTTATTGATTTATTTGACAGAGAGAGGGAACACAAGCAGGGGCAGAGGGAGAGGGAGAAGCAGGCTCCCCGCTGAGCAGAGAGCCCAATGTGGGGTTCGATCCCAGGACCTGGGATCATGACCTGAGCTGAAGGCAGAAGCTTAACCAATTGAGCCACCCAGGTGCCCCTAGATATGGGATTTTTACCTTTTTTTTTCCCCCCAGTGCTCTTATGTATCTCATTTCTTTTTTAATCTGTTTCTTTTTTAATGTTTTTTATTTATTTATTCATGAGAGTCAGAGAGAGAGAGGCAGAGGCAGAGGCAGAGGGAGAAGCAGGCTTCCCGCTGAGCAGGGAGCCTGATGCGGGACTCGATCCCAGGACCCTGGGATCATGACCTGAGCCGAAGGCAGACGTTCAACCATCTGAGCCACCCAGGTGCCCCTTATGTATCTCATTTCTATAACTAGTAAAACTGAAGAAAAAAACAGTATTCAAGAGGAATCTGAGTTTGAACTTTCTAAAGAAAATAGAATAAATGAGCATTGAGAACAATATAGTTTAGATAACTTTGTTTTCAAAACTAGGAATGTTAACTCTAATATTGTACATATGATGTGGGGAAAAAAGGCAGAAGAGAAATTATTAAATTTCCTTACTACCTATAGCCCATTGACAAGTCCTTGAAACAGTTTGGTTATTGCGGATATTGCTGCTATGAACATTGGGGTGCATATGGCCCTTCTTTTCACTACATCTGTGTCTTTGGGGTAAATACCCAGGAGTGCAATTGCTGGGTCATAGGGTAGCTCTATTTTTAAACTTTTCAGGAACCTCCACACTGTTTTCCAAAGTGGCTGTACCAACTTACATTCCCACCAACAGTGTAAGAGGGTTCCCCTTTCTCCACAAGCTCTCCAACATTTGTTGTTTCTTTCCCTGTCCATTTTTGCCATTCTAACTGGTGTAAGGTGGTATCTCAATGTGGTTTTGATTTGGATTTCCCTGATGGCTAATGATGATGAACATTTTTTCATATGTCTGTTAGCCATTTGTATGTTTTCTTCAGAGAAGTGTCTTTTCATATCTTCTGCCCACTTTTTGACTTGATTATTTGTTTTTTGGGTGTTGAGTTTGAGAAGTTCTTTATAGATCTTGGATACCAGCCCTGTCATTTGCAAATATCTTCTCCCATTCTGTGGGTTGCCTCTTTGTTTTGTTGACTGTTTCCTTTGCTGTGCAGAAGCTTTTTATCTTGATGAAGTCCCAAAAGTTCATTTTTGCTTTTGTTTCACTAGCTTTTGGAGATGTATCTTGAAAGAAGTTGCTGTGGGCGATGTCAAAGAGGTTACTGCCTATGTTCTCCTCTAGGATTTTGATGTATTCCTGTCTCACATTGAGGTCTTTCATCCACTTTGAGTTTATCTTTGTGAATGGTGTTAGAAAATGGTTGAGTTTCATTCTTCTGCATGTGGTTGTCCAATTTTCCCAGCACCATTTATTGAAGAGACTGTCTTTTTTCCATTGCATGTTTTTTCCTGCTTTGTCAAAGATTATTTGACCATAGAGTTGAGGGTCCATATCTGGGTTCTGTATTCTGTTCCATTGGTCTATATGTCTGTTTTTGTGCCAGTACCATGCTGTCTTGGTGATCACAGCTTTGTAATAGAGCTTGAAATCGGGCAACGTGATGGCCCCAGCTTTGTTTAAGAAATCCATCATTTTGATGAGGGTTACTCTATCTTGTGTTTTATTATTTCCAGCTGTGAGAAAAAAATATATTGCACTCTGTGATCTAATGATTATATGTAGATAGATAGATAGATAGATAGATGATAGATAGATAGATATTGAATTAACTAATTCTCCAAGTTCATGACTACATATAATATCTTTCACATTATGTGACATATGTAACAGTTTCAATCATGTTGATTTCATGAATTCGAACTCAGAAAGCATTTAATTTCAAGGAGGAAAAAAGAAGTGAGTGGATATGATGATGAAGGCGTTCAGGACACCATGTACTCCCGCCCCTCCCCCCAAAGTGTGCCCCTTTGGCATGTGGATTATTTTGAGTTGAAGGCACTTGAGACCCTGCAGGCTCAAGGGAAACTTTTAGCCATCCCTTAGCCACATGGAAGAATATAAATTGGGGGCCTTTCCCAAAATAAGGGTGATTAGTAGTGATAAATTTATCTGAGTGACCCATCTGTATGGTAAGGCAAATGTCTAATTATCAAACACCTGTTTTATTGCCCTGTAAAGTGCATTCCTTTCCTCTGAAGTCTAAACCTCTATTCCCTACTCTTTAGTTCAGAATGACATATACATATCTCATTTTACCTCACTGTTTTTGGAATTACCATGTCTATGTGGATTTCCCATATGTAGACCTATTAAATTTGATTTTCTCCTGTCAATCTGTCTCATGTAAGTGTGATTCTTAGTCCAGCTGGAAGGACCTTTGAGGGGACAGGATTTCTTGCTCCCCAGCAATGAAAACTTTTTAAATAAATTTTCCTCTTGGATCTTTGCAAAAATTAGAGTTTTGAAAAGACATAGACAGATATTTGTAGATTATGTGAAATAATATTTCTTTAAACAATGTATTGAAAATTCAAGGCATTACTATTAAAGTTAAAATGGGTATTGTTAAAACCTTGAAAATTATCAGAAAACTAGAGAATATTGTGTCTCCACAGTTTCAAAATTATTCCAATTGGGGAGGATTATGCGTTCATGTAAGGATTTGGTGCTACTTGATATTATCAATAGATAACCTAGTTAAGGTCTATTACATAAGAAATAGGAAAGTGGTGGACACTGGGGAGGGTATGTGCTCTGGTGAGCGCTGTGAATTGTGCAAGACTGTTGAATCTCAGATCTGTACCTCTGAAACAAATAATTCAATATATGTTAAGAAAAAAAAAAAAGAAGAAGAAGATAGCAGGAGGGGAAGAATGAAGGGGGGGAAATCGGAGGGGGAGACGAACCATGAGAGATGATGGACTCTGAAAAGCAAACTGAGGGTTCTAGAGGGGAGGGGGGTGGGAGGATGAGTTAGCCTGGTGATAGGTATTAAAGAGGGCACGTTCTGCATGGAGCACTGGGTGTTATGCACAATGAATCATGGAACACTACATCTAAAACTAATGATGTAATGTATGGGGATTAACATAACAATAAAAAAATTAAAAAAAAAGAAATAAGAAAGTGGCAATGTGTAGAAAGTTGCATAATACCTGCTTCTCAAATCTTCTAATATGATAAGGCAGATGGACATATAATTCTGGCTATAGTTAATTGTGAAGCAGGAGAAATTTAAAGTGTTACAGAGGCATATAAATTGAGAATTTGCATTAATCTCTTTTTATATGGGTGGGAAAGAACTATTTAGATAAGTCTTTGTTAAGATAGTACCAAACAAAGGCTTGAAAGATTAGCATGGGGTTAGAAAAGAGAAGCAGAGAGTAGGGGGATATACTTCGGGTCTTGAGAGCACATGCGAATATCCTTAAGGTAAAAAGTACATGATACTTTCAAGGAAGTAAAAAATGCCCTCTAAAGAAAGAAATTTAAAAATAAGGGACAATGGAACTAATAGACAATTATTGCAAGGTTGTAGGAGACAAGGTTAATACAAATTTAATTTCTTATATAACAGTAAGGGACATTTGAAATTTGAAATTAGAAACACAGGGACGCCTGGGTGGCTCAGTCGGTTAAGCCTCTGCCTTCGGCTCAGGTCATGATCCCAGGGTCCTGGGATCGAGTCCCGCATCAGGCTCCCTGCCCCGCGGGGAGCCTGCTTCTCCCTCTGCCTCTGTCTCTCTCTCTGTCTGTCATGAATAAATAAATAAAATCTTTAAAAAAAAAAAAAAAAAAAAGAAATTAGAAACACAATATCATTTACTTTAGCACCAACAAAAATGAAATACTTAGTTATATATCTAACAAAATGTGTACATGATCTATATAAGGAAAACAAAACTAGGCATCTGACAAACGAATCACATTTTATCTGACAGAATCCTCTATTTCAAGTCTGTAAAGGCCAAATAGTCCTTTTATTGTTTTTGGATATTTTCATTAAAATACTAACATGTTAGATCAAGTTGGCATTAAACAACATAGATTTAATCTGATTTTATATCTACATGATTAACTTGTTACAGGGATCTGCCTGAAACTTATCAGTTGTTAGGTGGAAAATCAGGAACAACTTGAAGAAAAATTATCATACTAAGTAAAGATAGATATGTCAAGCCCTCCTGTTGATGATATACTTATTGTACCAAAAAGTCTTAAGCCAGATTCTCGACTGAGTTTGATTTTTTTAAATTCTATTTTAATATATGCCCTGTTATTCTTGTTGTTTAATTTTTGTTTTTTTTTTTTAAAGATTTTATTTATTTATTTGACAGAGAGAGCAAGAGCAGGAACACAAGCAGGGAGAGTGGGAGAGGGAGAAGCAGGCTTCCCACCGAGCAGGGAGCCTGATGTGGGACTCAGTCCCAGGACCCTGGGATCATGACCTGAGCCGAAGGCAGACGCTTAATGACTGAGCCACCCAGGCGCCCCTTTTTGTTTTAAAAAGATAAAAGGAGTTCAAGTATGCACAATGCTACCTTCTTTGGTTAAGAGATATCTGAGTTAGAGTTAGCAAAACTTTCCTTAGGTACCTTGTAGGAATAAAATACACACACACACACAAAAGTGTTTTCTTCAATATAAAGATATCAAATAAATCTCAGAACCTGAATCCTGAGAGAATTGTTGGAAACTTTTTCAGTTTAGGCTCCAAAAGCAATAAGCAGAGGTTTATGTGAGAAAACAAAATACAAATAGAAAAGAAGTTTGTTGGGCTTCATCCAAATGAGACCTAGATTGACCTGTAAAGACCCTCAAACCAAAAGGAAATTACATCTGTCATGTTGGTTTGTCATCGCATCAAAACTATTGAGATATATTTTTTATGTGTACTACCCTTAAATTTTTGATGTTTCTTGATTTTATGATGATAATCCAGATGTTAAAAAAAAAAAACAGTAAAATTTTACCATGGCTTTGGTTTGTATTACAGCAGTCTGTAAGTTTTCCTTCATGTCAGAAACATTGGACATATTTAAATACCAATGCAGAAAATTTTAGTTTCGGATTTCCACATATGTGAATCTAAAGTGTTTTATTTAGGGACACCTGGGTGGCTCAGTTGGTTAAGCATCTGCCTGTGGCTCAGGTCATGATCCCAGGGTCCTGGGATCGAGTCTGACATCAGGTTCCTTGCTCAGCAGGGAGCCTGCTTCTCCCTCTGCTTCTGCTGCTCCCCCTCCTTGTGCTCTCTCTCTCTCTCTCTGGCAAATAAATAAATAAAATCTTTAAAAAATAAAAAATAAGCAAAGTGTCTTATTTGTACATAATATATTAGGAAAAATAACTAATTTGAACAACTTCTGTATTCCCTATTTTTGGTAACAATAATGCAAATTTTTTTTCGCAAATAATTTTTATTAGTAAATGGCTTAAATGAAATTTATACGTAAATTTATTCTAAATGAAATGATTTTTCACAGTTAACATTTGTGGATTAAAGTTTATTTTATAATATGAATCTTCCATTTCAGCATCTAAAAATACTGTGCATATAT
Source organism: Halichoerus grypus (assembly GCF_964656455.1). Taxonomy (NCBI): domain Eukaryota; kingdom Metazoa; phylum Chordata; class Mammalia; order Carnivora; family Phocidae; genus Halichoerus; species Halichoerus grypus. The sequence goes on along the minus strand of NC_135718.1, from coordinate 138,108,768 downwards.
TTCTTGATTACCAAAAATGAGATGCATTTGTTTTATTGGGGGAAAAAACTTTATAATTTCAAACTCGAAATGTACATTACAACTATTCATAGAAGTTTTTTCAGTAATGCTATTTATTGTTTTTTTTTTTTTTCACATTTGGTAAATAACAGCAAAGATTTTCAACTGGGAATGTGAAAATTCTCCAATTATATAAAAGTATATATTTTTGTTCACATATTTGACTCTAAAGGTCAAATTTTCTTTTATCTATAATAGCTTATAAAATGAAAGCACAGATACGGCGTCTGGGTGGCTCAGTTGGTTAAGCGACTGCCTTCAGCTCAGGTCATGATCCCGGAGTCCCGGGATCGAGTCCCACATCGGGCTCCCTGCTCGGCGGGGAGTCTGCTTCTCCCTCTAACCCTACCCCCTTTTGCGCTCTCTCTCTCACTCTCTCTCTCTCTCAAATAAATAAATAAAATCTTAAAAAAAAAAAAATGAAAGCACAGATACAATTTGGTATTGGCAGTCATTATTCTTTGTTCTTTTCAGCATAACTACCATTTCTTTACGTTCCCTGAAGTTAATTCTTTTCTTTTAAAGATTTATTTATTTATTTATTTATTTATTTATTTATTTGACAGAGGGAGAGAGGGGGTGGGGTGAGGCAGAGGAGAGGGAGAGAAAGAATCTTTTTTTTTTTTTTTTTAAAGATTTTATTTATTTATTTGACAGAGAGAGAGACAGTGAGAGCAGGAACACAAGCAGGGGGAGTGGGAGCGGGAGAAGCAGGCTTCCTGCTGAGCAGGGAGCCCGATGTGGGACTCGATCCCAGGACCCTGGGATCATGACCTGAGCCGAAGGCAGACGCTTAACGACTGAGCCACCCAGGTGCCCCGGGGAGAGAAAGAATCTTAAGCAGACTCCATGTTAAGTGTGGAGCCTGATGTCGGGCTCCACCTCAGCACCCTGAGATCATGACCTGAGCTGAAACCAAGACCTGGATACTAAACCGACTTTGCCACCCAGGCACCTCTCCCTGAGGTTAATTCTAAATAATAATAGAAGAAATCACCATTCATTACTAAAGTTGGCTATAACTTTTTTTTTGCATAATCACTTTAATATATTTGAACACTAAATTCAACTATGCTTAAAAATAATAATTTCATTAAATTATTTTCTCAGAAGTCAAAGTGTTTCTTAAAATCACAGAAAGAAATTCAACATCTGAAACATAAACCTGAGGTATTATCAATATGTGGGAGGTATGTTTAATGCAGAATAGGATTTAAACAATATTTTAACATCATTTTTACCCTTATTCTAGAAAAAGTTTAAGTTTCCTAGTTCTGAAGTAGCACTTTAAATCACTTAGGTCTAATTACATAGTGAAATTTCAAAATATTGTAATGAAAGTAAAATAATCCCTTTAAAATACAATTAAAGTACATTAAAATGATGAAGATATATATTAAAAAGTATCAATCAAACTGCCAAAGGCATTTTTACTTATAAATTATGTTGTGGGCGCCTGGGTGGCTCAGTCGTTAAGCGTCTGCCTTCAACTCAGGTCATGATCCCAGGGTCCTGGGATCGAGTCCCACATCGGGCTCCCTGCCCGGCAGGAAGCCTGCTTCTCCCTCTCCCACTCCCCCTGCTTGTGTTCCCTCTCTCGCTGTCTCTGTCTCTGTCAAATAAATAAATAAAATCTTTAAAAAATAAATAAATAAATTTTGTTGTATTGTAAACAGATATTAGAATACACAGTCCTCTCCACCCAAAATATTATGTTTTCCAGTGATTTTCTTTCTCTTTTTCCATCAATCACTTCAGTCACTATTATGTTGGTGTTTATGTATTTTAATGGTCTCAGACTCTTTTCTGGTTTCTACTATCAAATTTCCAGAAGCATGAAGATAATGTCTTCCTTGACTATCTCTATGGAAACTCAGAATCAATATATCTAGAATATTTTCTTGTCTTTCAATCTCAAAATGCCAAATTTTCCCTAGTCTGGCTAGTTCTTATTATATCCCACTAATAATATTATACTTCTATTGATTCTAAATATACTGTTCTAACCTTTAGTTTCTCGGCTTTCTAGAATATATTACACTTCTAGATAAATTTTCCAAAATTGCTGTTCATCATGTCACTCTCTTGGTCAGGAAAATAGTAGGTTCCTGCTATCTTTCTGAACAAATTAGTCAACTATTCAAAAATAACCATCTGGTGTTTCTATCTGTATTCATCTCCTATTATAACTTTAATGATGCATTTCCTAAAGACTAGTCTCTTTTCCATAACCCTTAATTTTTTTTTTTTTTTTTTTTTTTTTAGTTAGAGACTTATGATAGCATAATAGGAAGAACATGGACTCAAGTTAAGTCCTGTGTGAGGGATTCTGGGGTTTTGTGGGCCGGAGGTGACTTAAAATGATGTCAATAGGTGTTAAGAAGAAGTGAAGTCACCGAAATAGTGGAGTAGGAGACTCCAGCCTCCAGTGCTGCACAAATATCAACCATTAGCTATTCATGAACAAGAACAGCTCTAGGAGAGCTTAGAAGTCTAGGTAAGAAACTTCAGTAACACAATGGAACAAAAACCCTGAGAGTAATGCACAGGGAAGAAAGAACAGTTTCCATTTGCCTGTTTTATCTCATTCCAGGCCAGCACTGCTCAACACCAAGAGGAAACAATCTTGCTCGAAGTTCCCTTGCTGGGAAAGGGAGAACAGGGTGAATGACCAGCTTGGCTAGCTTTTGGGGGCACTGCAGGAAGGACTCATCTTATTTCACCCCACCCAGAGACTGGCAAAGCTGAGACATATAAAGACAGGTAGAAATAATAAGACTCACCAATATATGATTCAACAGCCACAGTGACCTGTTCTGCAAAGTACCCTAGCCTCTTTTGCCATTGAGGAAACCAATTTTGGGGACAGCCACTATGGACCCTTACGGATTTCACTAGTTGTCACCCCACAGATATTTGAATTTGCAGATGACAGCTGCCTGAGTCCCTCCTACTCCCTGCCTTCCAAACCCCAGCAGGAACCCAGGACATGCACTGGCATATAGTCCAGGCCTCTGTGGTTGTTTGAGTACAAGACACCAGCACAGATCCATGAAGCTGACTCCTCTTCATGTCGGCACGCAGGGCTAGCCCTCCCAGCTGTGATCCTGCACATCCCTGGCCCAACTCCTTTCACTGGCCTTCACTGCCATGTGCATGCCTGTGGCTGACTGGGAGTGCACACTGGACAGCATCCCCGGGCTCACCTGCAGCTAGCACCTCCACTGTGCACCTGTGTGTCCTTGCCTGGTTCCCGTCACCTGCCTCCATTGCTGTGTGTCTACCTATGTCAAGACCCTTGCAGCTACCGTACTGCGTACCAACAGCCAGGGTCCCACAGTTGCTTGTGAGCCTGGATTTGGGCTTATTTTCTCTCACTGGTCAGTCCCATTGGGCTTACCTCCAGCTAGCCCTTCCTCTATGTACCCGAGTCTCTCTAGGCTGAAACCTGTCATGGGCCTCCACTACTACACATATCCCCTGCACAGGTGAAACTGTGTAGCCCCAGGAGTGCACACAAGCAGCCAGGGCCCAGGCACTTGCCAGTGCACCCACAGTTGATTCTGGCCCTTGCTTCTGGCCTCATGTGTGTGTCCACAACCAACACCTGCTACTCCACAAGCAGCTGCAGTGTGGAGTCCTCCCTCCATGGCCCAGTGTGTGGGAGCCATGGCTCCAGCTACCAAGGCTGCTTACCCTAGTCCCTGGCCATTGAACCTGGAGGTGCCACTGAGGACTTTAACAGTCCTTGCAGACTCTGTAGAACCCCACAGCAATTGCCAAGCATGAGGAAATGTGTCTCCTTCCTTGTCCCTCAGACCAGAGCCAACATGTGCTCCTGCAATAGGAACCCTGCCCCACTAGGCTGAACATCAGAGCATGTTCCAACATGGGCCCATGTGCAGGTGAAGGCCTTTTTTTTTTTTTACTAGAGTCAGTCCATAAAAGCAAATCAAAACCACAGTGGGAAATCAGCTCACACCTGTTAGAGTGTCTATTATCTAAAAGACAAGAGATATTAAATGCTCTTAAGGATATAGAAAAGAGGAAACACTGGGGCACTGTTGATGGAAATGTAAATTAGTCCAGCCATTATGGAAAACAGCATGGAGCTTCCTCAAAAAGTTAAAAATAGAACTACCTTATGATCCAGCAATTGCACTACTGGGTATTTACCCAAAGAATACAAAAACATTAATTCAAAGGACTACTTGCACCCCTATGTTAATAGCAGCATTATTTATAATAACAAAGATATGGAAGCAGCCCAAGTGTCCATCGACTAATGAATGGATAAAGAGGATATGGTATACTATTGGAATACTATTCAGTATTCCACACAATGGAATACTATTCAGCCATAAAAAAATGAAATCTTACTATTTGTAATGACATGGATGGCGCTAGAGACTATTATGCTAAGTGAAATAAGTCAGTCAGAGAAAGACAAATATTATATGACTTCACTTATATGTGGAATTTAAGAAACAAAACAAACAAGCAAAGGGAAAAAATAAGAGAGAGAGAGAGAGAGAGACAAAGCAAGAAACAGACTCTTAATTATAGAGAACAAACTGATGGTTACCAGAGGGGCAGAGTGGGCAGTTGGGTTAAATAAGTGATGGGTATTAAGGAATGCATTTGTCATCATGAGCACAGAATGATGTATGGAAGTGTTGAATTACTATACTGTACACCTGAAACTAATATAACACTATATATTAATTAAGTAACATTAAAATAAAAACTTAAAAGAAAAATAAAACATATCACTATCAAGGTCCCAGACTGGCTACTAAGTATCTCACATTCAGGTCATGTTCAAATAGCACTGCAGAGACTTTAAAAACACAATCGAGGGGTGCCTGGGTGGCTCAGTCATTAAGCGTCTGCCTTTGGCTCAGGTTGTGATCCCAGTGTCCTGGGATCAAGCCCCACATCGGGCTCTCTGCTCGGGGGGAACCTTACTTCTCCCTCTCCCACTCCCCCTGCTTGTGTTCCTGCTCTGGCTATCTCTCTCTCTGTCAAGTAAATAAAATAAAATCTAAAAAACAAAAATAAAAAATAAAGTAAAAACACAATTGATATTGCAAGCACAGCACAAAAATGGCTGATCAATACTTGCAGTCTGAGTCCAACTGGGCTGATGGCTAAAACAGAAACGCCATTCTTCATAGGCTTTAAGTAAGAGCCAGAATCTTCTAAGACAATATTCAAAATATCCAGCATGTAATCCAAAGTTATTTGGAGTACAGAGAACAGGAACATTTCAACTCACATGAGAAAAGGCCACCAATATGTGTCACCACTGAGATGACATAGATGTAAATATCTGACAAAGATTATTAAAGCAACTACTATAAAATGCTCCAAAAAGTGAGCATCTAAAAGACTACCACCAGCACCACAATGAAGTTCTCACTGTGCGGGCTCAACAGTGAAACTGAGACGAAAGAGAAAAGTCAGTAAAGGTGAAGAGAGATCAATAGAATTTGTTCAATCTGGACAATAAAGATAAGAGATTGAAAAAAACAGGGCACCAATGCCATGTGAGACAATAGCAGAAGTTCTAAATTTTCTGTCACTAGAGTCTGAGTAAGACAGGAAAAACTGTGAAGAAAAATGGAAAAAAAATGATATAAAATTTTGCAAATTAGTGAAATACATAAACCTACGGATTCAAGAAGCTTGGGGAGATCTCAAATAAGATAATCACAAAAAAATCTATATCCAAAAACATCTTAATCAAACTTCTGAAAACTAGAGAGAGAAAAAATTCCTCAGAGCAGTCGGAAGAAAAATGCACTCACAGGAGAAAACAATTTGAATGATTGTTAATGTGTCATCAGAAACTAAGGAGAACAACAACAACAAAAAACAGTGGGACATTATTTTTAGACTGCTGATGTAAAGAACTTAAAACCTAGAATTTTATATCAGGAATGAACATAAAGTTAAGAAATTCTCAAGATGAAGAAAAACTAAAAAAAAATTGTCAGCAGATCTACACTAAAAACTTTCTAAGGAGTGTTTTTGGACAGAAAGGAAATTATATCAGAAGGAAACTTTAAACATCATGAGTAAATGATGAATAAAGCTCATGGTAAATGTTTGGGTACATGTAATAAACTATTATTCTCCTCTTGAGTTCTTTAGATATGTTTGATGTTTGAAAATATGAATTATAACATTGCCTAATCATGTTTTAAATATATGTATAGATGTAAAATATAAAGCAGCCAAAACATAGAGTAAGAACAGTAAAGATACTTGCATGGTGATGAGGTTTCTATATTCCACTTGAAATGGTAAAACACTGGTTCTAAGTAGACTTCGAAAAGTTAAGTATGTTTATCATAATCATTACATCAAACCCTAAAAAGAAAACTATATACAAAGAGATATAGTAAAAAATATAGTTGGTAAATTAAAATGGGATAGTAAGAGGGTTGAAATAATTTCAAAAAAGGCCGGAAAGGGGAAAGAGAAGAATAAAAAACAAAGGGAACAAACAGAAAACAAAAAATGGGAGGCCTAAATTCAAACCAATAATTATAGTAAAAGTCTAATTACGTTAAAAGTCTAAGCACAGCAATTAAAATACAGAGATTGTCAGAATGGATTAAAAATTACCCAACTATATGTTGTCTATAAGAAATTCACTTTATTATTATTTTTTTTTTTTAATTTTTTTTTAGAGAGAGGGAGAGAGCGCATGTGTTAGCATTGGGGTGGGGAAGCGGCAAAGGGAGAGAGAGAGAATCTTAAGCAGGTTCCAAGCCCAGCGATGAGCCCAACACAAGACTCAATCTCACGACCCTGAGATCATGACCTGAGCGGAAATCAAGAGTTGGCTGCTCAACTGACTGAGCCACCCCCGCACCCCTGTAAGAAATTCACTTTAAATATAATGATATAGGTAGGTTAAAAGTAAAAGGATAGAAATAAATATGCAAATCATGCAAATAGTAATCAAAAGAAAGATTAAGTGACTATATTAATATCAGGTAATATATAGACTTCAGAACAAAGAATAAGCATAATCACATCAAATTACTGCTTTGTTGAAAACCTGTAACTTTCATTCACTCTCAGAATAGCATCCAAATCCCTTATCTGATCTAACAAAAAATACTCGTATACACCGTCCAGCACTCCTATCCATTCACTTGCTGTTTAACTTCATAGCTTTTCAAACTATCCAACATCTTAATCATTGTTTGCTGTTTCTTTATCCTACTAAAATGTAAGCTCCGTGACAGAATTGTCCTTGCTTGTCTTTTCATTCTGATATCTTTGGTGTGTATGAATAGTGCTTGGTATAGAATAGATTATTAAACATATATTTTGAGTGCATAAATTAATTCTCTTTCTAGAAATTATTACAGAAATTGTATTTTTCCGTGGCATAATAATTTTAAAATCTCAGAACAACACAAGAAATAATTTAGTACGATTTCTAGATTTTTAAACTCATTGTCTAAAATTTCTATTTCATTAGTATTCTTCCACAGATAAATACTTCTTGACTTACCTTCATATGAATGTCTATAGATAATGTGAAGAGAATGCTTAAATGTTGATCCTTTTTACTGTGGGAAGTTATTCACATTATATGACTATAGATTTTTCAAAGTAAGCAAGACTCAACCAAAACTTACATAAGCTCTCCTGAATATCAGAAAACATGCTGAATTTGGGTTAATGATAAATTCCAAGAGAATTCAGGGCCAACTGGTCTATTGCAATTCAAATAAAGAATTTGCAATAGTGTATCTGTGAAAGATCTAGGCAAAGAGGAATATAAGGAGAAAAAGAAGAAGTAAAGTTATTAATAGTCTTGTGATTTTTTTTTAATGTTTGAAGAATCACAGAATCTGAGATGGATAGAAATTTAAAAGTCAATATTAACTTGATTCAATTCAATTCAATTTGGTAAATACACTGAAATGTGCTTTCAGATGGAAGGCACCGGCTGATTAAAGATACACAGCAGTACAGGTCTGTTTAGCAAAGACTGAGAATTCAGATCATCTTGGCATCTAGTGTCAGGATGCAGTGCAAATAAATGTTGGATAGCATAGCATTCATCACACTCTAGACATTCAATAAATATTTGTTGAATGGATGAAAGGTAAGCTAAAGACATGTTTTTAGGGATTTTTGAAGACCATTACACTGTGTACTTAGAACTGCTACTTCTCGTCTCTTTCTATAGAGATATTCTGCTTCTCTGCTCCCGGGGGTAAACATGAAGCCTAGTCTAGGCCAAGAATAATTGCCTCATTCAAAAGTACACAATGATTTTCCAAGAGATAAACATATGACCCCAGTTAAGCCAACCAGAAATTTTCAATAGAAATTTTCAATTTGCAACCGGGAGAAACAAGGTTTTCAATTTGTGTTTTGTTTTGTTTTGATTTTTGTTCTCTGCCACTGAGTTTTCTGCCACTCCATGATTATGAGTAGAGGAATACCAATGATCTCACCTTCCTCATTACATACTGATCATCAGTAAAAGAAAATGAGTATGTAGACATTTAGATATAAACAGGAGCTTAAGGAGTGGGGGTCCACTTTCTCCTCAAATTATGTTTCTTTTCATTTAGAAAAAAGATTCAATTAATTACATACTTGCTCAAATAATAAGAGTTTTTTTTATTATTTTGAGGTCACAAACTGCTTTGAGGATCTAAAGAAAGCTATTTCTATCTTCTCTACGTTGTTATACATTAATAGACTTGACCGATATTTTGGCTGTCTTGATGCTCACCCGTGTAACATTTTTGGACATTATATATCCCAACATAGTGAAGGGAACTTAGGCAAGTGTAAGTGGATACTTGCCTTATTTACACATCAGCTTTTATTTGTCATGCTTCTTCATTGACCCAATGGTGAAATCTTTGACCAGGTAGCAAAGACATGCCTGCATTTTTCCTTTTATTCCCTTGATTTAATTTTATCTGTCTTCTTTATCTTTCCTCATCTTTGTAATGGCCCATCTATATTATATCAGTTGCAGAAAATTCTCAGCTTCTTCATCTGATATGTCTCAAAACTCACAATTTCATGGCAGAATCTTCCTCTGTAGCATTTCTGGAGTGCTAAGTATTCCGGCTTCAAGTAACTATTGCACTAGCCCACACAAAGCTTAAATGTTCAAGTTGGACTCTGCAGAGTGGTTGCTTTTTATTTTTATGTAAGAATGGCTTTGCTCTCTGTGAACTTCACTTCAGAACATCTTTAATTATTCTGTATGCTCTCGAGTATGTGCTGTGAAAGCAGATGTGGATTTATTTTCTGGTCTGAATCATGGCGGGATGAGAGCTGACTTCAAATTGGTAGAATCCAAAAATGTTTTTCTCCTGCATGAAGATTCTATCTTGTAGTTATTTCTAACTTACTGCATCAGCCTGTGGTTTTACTACTGTAAGACTTCATGTCCAGTACTTTAAGGGTTACACTGACACAATGCTAATTTTATCATTTTGAAATGATCACTGTTATTAGCTCAAACTTCTCCCTGCTCTGAATAATTTCCAGAAGTCAATTCATTGTTAAAGGATTCTTTGTGCAACTATCTAATTGGCGATAGTGATTAAGCCTAAATATTGCTTGCATATTTACTAAGTACTGATTGTATGCATAAAAAGTCCTAAATACTCAACCAGACATCTCAGAATCTTGATATACTATTGCCAGCAAATGTATCCAGACTTCCCCTGCCCCGTACTCCTTAAAAAAATATTCTTCTTAAATTGTTAGCAATATTAACACCTAAGGTATACTAAATGTAGACTTCTGTCAGACACTAGGTTAAATGCTTAATCTTACTCCAGTCACCCTTTGAAGTAGGAACTATAATTATTCCCATTTTACATCTAAGACAGCAAAGGTCCAGATGGATAAAGTAATTTGCTCAAGATCACAAAAGCATTCTTACCCACTTCAACGAAAAATCTATGATGGTAGGATTTGTCAGTTTATTGATGGATCTCAAAAATATACCACAGTACTGAAACACGTATAGGATATGATAGTTCTTTAGTGTGATGGATATTCTCCATTCATTCCTCCAGATACACTGTCCACCATTTTTCACTTTCCCTGTGCCCTGAGCTATATTAACTGATCTCCCTTGCTTTCTAACTTCCTGTTGGGCTCAGCTAACAGCGTATCTGTGAAAGATCTAGGCCACCATGAAGTTATTCTCCATGTGGCATAACAGATTCAATGATGTTTCAAGTACCTATTACAGATAGCAATGCTGTATAGGGCCATTGGCAGCACTCTGTAAGGAGAATACCCTGCACATCTTCAGTGCACTGAAGTAAAGTCATACCATCCTCTTCAAATAATTATTCTCTTTTTACAAAACAGCTTTCGGCATGCTAGGGAGCCTACTAGAAACTGAAAACTTGACTATGAGCCAGCAAGTTAGTATGGAACCTGAGATGCTAAGCATAAACTTCATTTTGTTTAATCCCATGAGCTGTAAGATTGGGCAAAGTACTCAGCATAATTCCATTATCACATGGAAGTGGTGTATATGTTATTGGGTTTAAAGAGATCCTTAAGGTATAAGTAAATTACATGGCCAAGTGGTATGGATGCCCATGACCCTGACTCTCGCTACATTGCCTCCACCCTCTGAACCTATACCTATGAACTCATAAGGCATTTTCTACAAATGCTTAATAGAGGAAGAAAAAAAAAAGATTTTGTACATATGCTGGTACTACCATAAAGGAGATTAATATAGTATTTATTATATGCTTCCTCATGGTCACCTCAAAGAGGAATAGGCAAAGAGTTAAGTAGTGTGCCAATTGTTCATTTGCTTAGAAAAAGATAATCAGCAAATGGATTTACACTGAGTGTTGTCAGTGGCTAATGGTTTGGTTGGATGGTCAGCTGTATGAAAAGACTGAAATTGGAAAGTTGATGAGAGGGAAGTCTAGGGGAGAGGTATATGTTACACCTCTCTGAATGGGCAGAGAGTGTGAAGATATTTGGGTTCCATGTGAATGCTCACAGAAAAGTAAAATCTTAATAATCAGGTGGATAAGATAAAATGTCCTGTGGAAATCAATTGATCTTGTATCTGTCCTATGGACTCACAAACAAGGTAGGCATGACATCAGGGGTGGAGGTTTTGCATGGACTCATCAATGGGAGCATCCATTTGCTAAGCTCTTCTCATAATGTTAATAATGGCAGAGATAAACACTATACCCTTAGTATGGTATAATTCCCCTGAAAATGGAGGGAAGGTCAGCCAGCCGCTTCAATCTTGGAATCAGCAATGCTTTGATTTCACTAAAAAATAGATTTTCCCTTCCTACCAGCAGTGGTCCTGCAAAAATCATCTTCTGTGGTCTTGCAAATAACTTTATTTATCATTACAGCATTACATGTAGCATTGTGTCTGACTGAAGAACTCATATTAGAGCAAATGCTGTATGGCAATAGACTCGTGATCATGGAATTCAGTGGTCTTACCATGTTTCCCAGCTCTGCCTGAGAGAAGAATGGACTGGGCATTTGAAGGCTTGGACTTAACGCCGGCTGGGTGGCAATACCTTATGTGGCTGCAGTAAAGTCCTCTGGGTTGAAGTATATGTTTCAAATTGTTGACAAATGTGTGGTACAGTTTCTTCCATAGCAGGATTAACAGGTACAGGAATGAAAGTGTGGCCCCTTTCAAATTGCTCTTGGTAAATATTTCCTATAATTTTGGTCTTTGCTAGTCTAAACATTTAGTTCCCAAAGGAGGATGCTTCAATAAGGGTACCAGCCTCGAGGCACGTGACTATTTGGTACATTGGTGAAAAAGGAAAAGCAGTCAGCTGAGTAAACTGATAGCAACCACTAAGGTGATGGGAAAGCAAAATCATAAGCAGACAAACAAATAAACAAATAAAAAGACTGGTTAAAGAAAGAAGTGGTGGTCAAGTACAGTAGACTTTTTTTTCCAACTGTGCATTGATCCACCTTCTTTGGATGATAGCATCCTGATTTTCATGTGAAGATAACCCTGCATTTTAAATAATCAGTCTTAGAAGCACGCACTCAAGGTGCTTACTGTGCCCCAGCCTAGACAAAGCATGGCTTCACAGGCCAAACTAGACTCATATAACTTTATCCTAAAGCTTTAAACTTGGCCAGAGAAACATGTGGATTAGAAATTCTTAGTATTTTTTTAAATTTTATTTTACTGGCAATATGGAACAGACTATTATTGTTTTTTTGGCCACCTATATCCCACAGCCATCCACGGTTCTAACTTTTTTTTTTTTTTTTTCTGAGACCTAGTCATTTAGCTTTTCTTTCATTTCTATGAGCTACACTTAACTCTGTTTCACTGAAGTTACCTAGCGTCATTTTTCATGGTTTACAACCAAAGAATTAAGAAATTGCTTAACATGAAGATAAAACACTATCCATAGAATTTGGCAACTTGGAAATCATCATTGATCTTGCAAAAAGTTTAACTTGTTTCCTGAGTATTGAGATGAGTATAGTCTTGAGGAGATGGAGACATTGAATACAAACTTTTTTCGCAAAAACCTCTGTAAGGGAAGCAGAGAAGTTGGGTGGGAGCTGGAGAAGTTGAGCAGTATCAGGAAGAGGTTTCTTGTTTTGTTTTGTTTTCTTTTTTCTTTCAAGCAGAAACACCAGACTATGTTTATATATTGATGGGAAAATATTTAGTTTTTTCTTTAATTAATAAAAGAATGTTACTAATTTAAACTTAAAACTTAAATTCTTTCATTCAACAAACAAATCTTAAGTTTCTATTTATGAAGGTAGTAAATGTTAACATTCACTGTTAAGGAGTCTTTGAGTAAGGCTAGTTCCCATTTACTAACTTTAATTTTTTTTAAAGATTTTATTTATTTATTTGACAGAGAGAGAGAGAGCACAAGCAGGGGGAGCAGCAGAGGGAAAACAGGCTCCCCATTGAGCTGGGAGGCCGACATGGGGCCTCTATCCCAGGACCCTGGGATCATGACCTGAGCCGAAGGCAAATGCTTAACTGACTGAGCTGCCCAGGTTCCCCCAACTTTAAATTTTTGTATAAGTATATTCAATTCCTTTTGTGTTACATATATATATATTTTTTTTCTTTAAAATTTGCTAAACAAAGTCTTATTAATTTCACTCTTTGTGGTAAATAATCATCACAACAATAAAATAGAAATAACATGTTCTTCAGAAATGAAGGTTAAATGTCATATATCCATTTTATTATATTATAAATTTTTAATATTTAAAAGGCATTTAATTCATTACATAATAGACTTTTAATATTTAAAAGTTATTTATTACATAATAGATATTTAATATTTAAAAGGTATTTAATTTAAAAAATCTCTTTATCCACCACTCTGGAAAACAGTATGGAGGTTCCTCAAGAAGTTAAAAATAGAGCTACCCTATGACCCAGCAATTGCACTACTAGGTATTTACCCCAAAGATACAAATGTAGTGATCTGAAGGGGCACCTGACCCCAATGTTTATAGCAGCAATGTCCACAATAGCCAAACTATGGAAAGAACCCAGATCTCCTTCAACAGATGAATGGATAAAGATGTGGTTAATATATACAATGGGATATTACTCAGCCATCAGAAAGGATGAATATTTACCATTTACATCGATATGGATGGAACTGCAGGGTATTATTCTGAGTGAAATAAGTCAGTCAGAGAAAGACAATTGTCATATGGTTTCACTTATATGTGGAGTATAAGAAAGCGCAGAGGATCATAGGGGAAGGGAGGGAAAACTGAATGGGAAGTCATCAGAGAGGGAGACAAACCATGAGAGACTCTTAACTATAGGGAACAAACGGAGGGTTGCTTGAGGGGAGGTGGGTGGGGGTATGGGGTAACTGGGTGATGGGCATTAAGGAGGACACTTGATGTGATGAGCACTGGGTGTTATATGCAACTAATGAATTATTGAACTCTACATCTGAAACTAATGATATGTTAGCTAATTGAATTTAAATTAAAAAAATTAAAAATTAAAAATTTATATGGAATAAAAAGCTCTTAGAAAAACAAAAAGCATGAATATACGTTTGTTTAATGTGTATAATATACTAAAAGAGTGGAATCATTGCCTAATCTTGATCTTCTGAGCTTTGTGAACACTGTTTCCAAATAAATAAACTCACATTTTTATGGATCACAGGACCCCAAGTTCTAACTCAATCTTGAGGGAGTAAATCCTTAATCTGTAAAATAAAGATTGCCTCACATGTGTTTAGAACAGACTTAAAATATTTACAGCTATTTAAATTTCTGTGTCTATTCAGTTTCTCTTGTTTGACTAAGATGATTAATTTCAAATGCCAATGACTTCTCTTCCCTCTGGCTTTTGCAATCAAAGTTTAATCTGAAGAGAACATTACTCCATTTTGATAAATTTCTAATTATTTAAATATCTTGTTATTATTCTATTTTTGAACCCAACAAATTTTGATAGTATTTCTTTATAAGCCTGTGATTCACATTTAGTCCCATTTGCAAGTTTCAGTAAGCATTTATTAAATAATTTTTATAAGTACATTATATTAAAGGGTAAATATGGAAATTCTTAAATTTGCTTAATTGTTCCAAAAGAGTAAATAAACCTGTTTCAACTTAAGTCACAAATACAAAACAGTTACTCAAATTGTTGCATTTTTTTAAATCACAAAATTGACTCAGATACTCTAATAGCTCTATCTGCTGGATTTTTGGATCAGCTCAGATTTGCATGCTTGCTTTGCTCTTTAGCCAATGGGAATAAACTTTGGATAATGGGGAACAGGATCCTGAGGGTTTTCCATCCCCAGATGGGCTGGTTGGACACAAAGTAGTTCCATATGATTTCATGTGACAAGTCTGAGCAATCAGCATTTCCTTGTATTTTCTCTTGCCCTGTCTCATTCCTCTTTTCCCTATTTCTGTTCTTCTAAAATTGTAATCCACTTCACACTGCAATTCCCTAAGACTTTGTCTCATTCTTTGTTTTCTAGAAATCCCTACTTAAGATAGCCAGAATCTAATATCATATGCCTGTAAAATGCCATATTGGCACAAATTTCTTAATCAAAACATTAATGCTTTTGTCATATGTGTACTATTTTTTCTTCTACTAGCCCTGGTGGCTATGTTATTTAATTGAACTTGCATTTCCTTGGATCTTTAAGCTATTTCAGATCTTCTCTGCTAGCTCAAAATCTTTTTACCCTTGATGAAAAAACTTTTATCCCTATTTTCTCACCTGTTAAAGCCATAAAATCTTATGACACTTTGAGATTTTTCACTTGGCTTTGTCTGATTACATGGTTGTTGAATTCTAATAAAATCCTTCTCAAACTTTAGCATGCATTAGAATCACCTCAAACTTTTGTTAAAATAAGTTTCTGGGCCTCATTTCCAGACTTCCTGATTATGTATGTGGACAAAGGCCTGAGAATTTGAAATTCTTACAAGTTCCAAGGTGATGCTGATGTTTCTGTGCTGGAAACCTCATTTTGGGAACCACTGTTCTAAGAGAACGCAAGTGACATGTACCAAATAGGAAGTCTTAATTAAGAGTGTGTGATATAGATATGGGGTAGCTAAGTAGAGAAGCAGTACAGAAAAGCCTATGGAAAAAATGTAAAAACCAATTTGATAGTATCAAATTATAATTTATTCCTTAAATAAGATAAAGTTATCACAAAGATTGACAGGTTTGGACCCTTTATAGCAATATTCTATTTTGTGAAAGTTTCCATAAACAAATTGAAATGATATTTGCCAGATAAGGAGAATATCTACAACATATATAACTAACAAAAGAATAATTTTAAAAACATATAAGCAATCCATATGAGTCATAAAGAAAATATCAATAATCCAACAGATAAATGAATAATGGACATAAATATGAAATTTATAGAAGTGAATATCACTTGTTTCCATTAATCTAAATAGATAATCACATTAATAATAAGGAAAATACAAATTAAAACAAGATACTGATACTGCCCTACATTCATTAACATTTAACAAATTGCTTTACATCAAGTGTTGGTGAGAATGTAAAGAAATGCTTTAACATTTCTGATAGGATTGTTATTTGAATAACTAGCTTGGAATGTAGCCAATCTTTTTAAATTTTAGTCATTGTGGTAGGTAGGTAGTGGCAGCTCATTGTGGTTTTATTGTTAAGTATTGATACCTAGGTATTGATTTTGAAATATTTTTTAACCTGTGTCAATGTACTAAATTTACAAAATAAACATAGAAACATATTCAATGAAGAAATCTAGCCTTAACATCTGGCCCTTGTGGTAAAGGTTGGAACTCTAACGTTAAATCACTAAATAAAACATGATAGGTAAGAGTGAGAGGCTCTATTCATTATCACTCACATACTTTTTGGAATAATTTGTGTGTGTCTTGGAAATGTAAGTCTGTAGGGAGGTTTTTTTTAATTTTTTTTAAAGATTTTATTTGTTTATTTGACAGAGAGAGAGACAGCAAGAGAGGGAACACAAGCACTGGGGAGTGGGAGAGGGAGAAGCAGGCTTCCCGTGGAGCAGGGAGCCCGATGTGGGGCTCGATCCCAGGACCCTGGGATCCTGACCTGAGCTGAAGGCAGACGCTTAACGACTGAGCCACCCAGGCATCCCTGTAGGGAGGTTTAAATGATAATTCTTGTTCTAGGTGGTATTGAATATTCTGGGACAGACTGACTAATATTTCTAGGATATCTTTGAGACACATCGTGACTTTACTAATGCAGATATTGAGCAAGAAGAACAAAGCTGACAACACCACACTTCTTGATTTCAAAATATGTTACAAATCTGTAGGAACCAATACAGTGTGGTACTGGCATAAAAACAGACCATTTTTGGCCATTAAAATAGAATGAAGACTCAGAAATAAACCATTTAACTGAACTTTTACAAGGGCTCCAAGAACACACCCCAGGGGAGGAAAATGAATTTAGGCTCTTACCTCACATCACATACAAAACCCAACTCAGAGTGGATTGAAGACTTAAATGTAAGATCTGGAATTGTAAGACTACTAGAAGAAAACATAGACAAGAAGCTTCTTGACATTGGTCTGGGCAGTGATTTGGGGAAGTATGACACCAAAGCCACAGGGAACAAAAGCAAAAAATAGGTAAGTAGAATTGCATCAAACTAAAAAGTTTCTGGACAGCAAAGAGCACAATCATAAAAGTGAAGGGAAACCTATGGAATGAGAAATAACATTCATAAACCATATGTCTGATAAGAGGTTAATTTCCAAAATATATGAGGAACCCCTAAGATTCATAGCAGGGAAATAAATAATTTTAAAAAATGACAAAGAAAACAAACAAATAACCAACAGGTATATAAAAAGGTGCTCAGTATCACTAACTATCAGAAAAACGCAAATGAAAACCTCAATGATATATCATCTCACATGAGTTGGAATGACTATTTTCAAAAAGAGAGAAGATAATGAAGGGTGACAGAATATGTTACCTCAAAATATGCCACTTTGGCATTGGGTTATTTTGAGTTAAAGGCCCTTGGAAAACAGTGAATGCAAAACAAACAAAAACAAAAATAAACAAACAAAAAAACACTGACCTTTCTTCTCTTTGAGTGAAACTGTAAGAGACTTCTAATTCTAGGGAAAAAAACTGAAGGTTTCTGTAGGGGAGGTGGATGGGGGGATGGGGTAACTGGGTGATGGGCATCAAGGAGGGCACGTGATGGAATGAGCACTGGGTTATATGCAACTGATGAATCACTAAATTTTACCCCTGAAACTAACAATACACTATATGTTAATTGATTTTAAATAATAAAATAAAATAAAATAAAATAAAATAAAATAAAATACTGGAGACAGTGGTACCTGGCTGGTTCAATTGGTGGAGTATGAGACTCTTGATCTCCAGGTTGTGGGTTTGAGTCCCACATTGGGTGTAGAGATTTCTTAAAAAAATAAAATCTTTGAAAAAAATAAAAATAAAATAAATGAATAAATCTTAAAAAAAGGCAAGAGAGGAAAGTCCCATGTGAAAGATAACCTCCCTGTTGCAGAAGTAAAGAAATATCCTCATCATCAGGGGCAAGAAGTTGAGACTGAGAAAATTCCATACAAACAGACCTTGATAAAATAATCTCATCTTCCTTTAGCCTCTCCACAAAGCATAGTTACATTCCACAATTGCTTTTTTTTGTTCAACCTACTATAAGAGCCTATAGATTCCATTTCTTTGGGTCATCATGTCATTTTGAGGACCCTTATGTCACATAAAACATATATGTAAGTTTATATAACATATATTAAATGATTTTCTCTTTTTAATCTGTCTTAGGTCAGTTTAATTGTCAGGCCCAGCCATAAAACCCTACTAGGGTAGAGGTAAAATTTGCCTCCTATACAATAATAAGTGTTGGCAAGATGTGGAGAAAAGTAATCCTTGTATGCTGTTGGTGGAAATGTAAATTGATGCACCCATTATAAAGAACAATATGAAGATTCCTAAAAAAATTATAAATAGACCTATCATGTGATCTGAGAATCCAGTTCAGGGCATACCCAAAGGAAATGAAATCATTATCTCAACGAAACTCCTATGCCATCTCAGCATTATTCACAATAACCAAGATATAGAAACAACCTAAATGTCCATTAACAAATAAATGGATAAAGAAAAGGTAGCATGTGTAGTATATATACACACATATAATGGAATATTATTTTTCCTTAAAGAAGAATGAAATCCTGTGATTTGTGACAACATGGATGAACCTGCGGGAAATTATGCTAAGTAAATGAGTCAGACACAGAAAGACAAATGCTGCATGATCTCACATAAAATGTGGAATCTAAAATAGCCAAACTCAGAAGCAAAAATAGAATGGTGATTACCAAGGACTGGAGGGTGAGGGAAATGGGAGATGTTAGTCAGATAGTACCAAGTTTCAGTTATATAGGAAGAATAAGTTCTGAAGATCTAATGCACAGTAATGTGACTAAACATCATTATACTGTAACCTATACTTGAAATTTGCTAAGAAGGTATATCTTAAATGTTCTTACTGCAAAAAAAATAACAAGAGATACAAGAAAGGAAAAAATGGTAACCATGTGACATGATGGATATGTTAATTATTTTGGTTATGGCAAATATATAGTGTTGTGCATCGTAAAGAAGTACAATTTTTATTTGTCAATTATATTTTTCAATGAAAGTGGAAAAAACCTGCTTTGAACACCAGGAATCTATATGTGTGCTTTTTTTGCATAATAAGTAGTCAATATTTGCAAGTAAATTATTAATTGAAGGCATTTGATTAAAGTTTTGAAAAAAAAAATCACACATTGTCATTCAGTATTTCCTAAGGTTTTGAATGCTCGTGTGCCAATCTGAGTCTCAATGTTTGTATTTAAAATATATATTAAGAGGGGCGCCTAGGTGGTGCAGTTGGTTGAGAGTCTAACTCTTAGTTTCAGCTCAGATCATGATATCCAGGTAGTGGGATCGAGCCCCATGCCCAGCTCAGTGCTCAGCATGGAGTCTGTTTGAGTTTCTCTCTCCCTCTCCGTCTGCCCCTCCCCCCCTCAAATGAATAAACAAAGATTTTTAAAAAACAAAATGTATGTTAGAAAAAATATATATGTTAGGATATTTTTTATAATTAGCAATATTTTCCATGTGAAAAAATATGTTCTGAGAAATTACAATCAACTACTGTTTTGTGTGATTTTTGTGAATTAATTTTTTTTTTTAAGATTTATTTATTTGACAGAGAGAGACACAGCGAGAGAGGGAACACAAGCAGGGGAAGTGGGAGAGGGAGAAGCAGGCTCTCTGCTGAGCAGGGAGCCC
This sequence comes from Halichoerus grypus, assembly GCF_964656455.1. Classification (NCBI taxonomy): domain Eukaryota; kingdom Metazoa; phylum Chordata; class Mammalia; order Carnivora; family Phocidae; genus Halichoerus; species Halichoerus grypus. The sequence continues at coordinate 138,088,811 of NC_135718.1, read as the reverse complement.
GATGCAGGGCTCGATCCCAGGACCCTGGGATCATGACCTGAGCCAAAGGCAGACGCTTAACCGACTGAGCCACCCAGGCGCCCTATGAATTAACTTGTTTAACCCCTGTAACACCACAGTTAATTTTCATTTTCCTTAACAACTCATATAGCTATGTGTGAACATGTGCTAGTCACTGTTCTCAGACCTTTACAACACTTAAGTCTTGTAATCTTCATAACCACCCTGTTGGGTAGCTCTGTTACTATATGCATTTTACAGATCAGTGAATTGGCCACAGAAGCCTAAGTAACTTGCACAAAACACAACTAGTGAGTGGCAAAGGCACAATTGAAAACCCAGTGGTCTGTGCTGGTAACTATTCTGCTACGTTGCCTAAGAGGAAATAATGCTAACATGGATAAGAAGAATGAGGCCAGGGAGAACAAACTCCTAACCGGGCAGTGTCACTCCTGAATCTGGGCATTTTCCCCCTGTACAATGGCTCGTGGTGGTTTTTTCATACTAGCTAGCTTCTTTTTTTTTTTTTTTTAAGTTTATTTATTTATTTTTTTTAAGTAATCCCTACACCTGACATAGGGCTCGAACTCAGGACCATGAGATCAAGAGTCCCAGGCTCTTCCAGCTGAGTCAGCCAAATGCCTCAATGATAGCTAGTTTTTCATCAGATATCATATGTTCTAGTCACTGCAGTCAACACTTTCTATGAATTTGCTCATTTAATCCTTAAAAAAATGAGGTATATTAAATACTTAAAATATTATTATTCTTATTTTATAAATAAGGAAACTGGATCTTAAAGCAAGTTATGCAATTTAGACAGGTTACAGAGCTGGTGATTATGCAAACCAGATGCCAGTACAGGCACAATCATTATGCAGTGCAGTCCAAATGTATCATAAAATCCATTTGAAATTCTACAAACCTAATTGAGGTTTGAGCAACAACAATCACGATACAGCATCAATAAAACAAATGTGCAAAAAAATTCCTCTTTTAAAACTGTGGTAACAATTCCTTTTTGTTGAATAGATTATAAATAATTTGTTATAATCTGAGTTCCATGAGCTCCAGAGACTTTGTTCATCCCGGCAATGTACCCCTTTATTCACCAATCATCTACTGAGTGCTTGCTATTCATTCTTTCATTTATTTCTCAACATGTGTTTGCTGAGTGTCTAGACTATCCCAGGGGCTCATCAACACACCATGGATCTGGAGTGAACTAAGGAGAAAGCACCCTGGTTCTTTGGGGCTTATGTTCTGGTGAGTGGTTTCAGGGGAGAAAGATGGTAAGTGGATAAAACCAAAATAAGCAAGGGAATTTCAGAAAAAATATTTGCAAATGACATATCAGATAAAGGGATAGTATCCAAAATCTATAAAGAACTTATTAAACTCAACACCCAAAGAACGAATGATCCAATCAAGAAATGGGCAGAAGACATGAACAGACATTTTTCCAAAGAAGACATCCAAACTGCCAACAGACACATTGAAAAAGTGCTCAACATCACTCAGCATCAGGGAAATCCAAATCAAAACCTCAATGAGATACCACCTCACACCAGTCAGAATGGCTAAAGTTAACAAGTCAGGAAACAACAGATGTTGGCGGGGATGCAGAGAAAGGGGAACCCTCCTACACTGTTGGTGGGAATGCAAGCTGGTGCAGCCACTCTGGAAAACAGTATGGAGGTTCCTCAAAAAGTTGAAAATAGAGCTACCCTATGACCCAGCAATTGCACTACTGGGTATTTACCCCAAAGATACAAATGTAGGGATCTGAAGGGGTACGTGCACCCCGATGTTTATAGCAGCAATGTCCACAGTAGCCAAACCGTGGAAAGAACCAAGATGTCCATCGACAGATGAATGGATAAAGAAGAAGTGGTATATATATATACAATGGAATATTATGCAGCCATCAAAAGGAATGAAATCTTGCCGTTTGCAACGACATGGATGGAATTGGAGGGTATTATGCTGAACGAAATAAGTCAATCAGAGAAAGACATGTATAATATGACCTCACTGATATTAGGAATTCTTACTCTCAGGAAACAAACTGAGGGTTGCTGGAGTGGTGGGGGTGGGAAGGATGGGGTGCCTGGGTGATAGACATTGGGAAAGGTAAGTGCTATGATGAGTGCTGTGAATTGTGTAAGACTTTTGACTCACAGACCTGTACCTCTGAAACAAATAATACATTATATGTTAAAAAAAAAAAAAGAAGAAGAAGATAGCAGGAAGGGAAGAATGAAGGGGGGGATATCAGAGGGGGAGATGAACCATGAGAGACTATGGACTCTGAAAAACAAACTGAGGGTTCTAGAGGGGAGGAGGTAGGGGGATGGGTTAGCCTGGTGATGGGCATTAAGGAGGTCACGTTCTGCATGGAGCACTGGGTGTTATACACAAACAATGAATCATGGAACACTACATCAAAAACTAATGATGTAATGTATGGTGATTAACATAACATAAAAAAAAAAAAAAAAAAAGGAGATGCCATTTGAAATAAAGCACAAACACTGAGAAGGACCCAGACAAGTAAAGATCATTCCAGCATGAGGAGACAAGAAGAAATTTGCCTGTGCCAAGTACTGTGGGGATAATTTCTCTTTATTCCCATTTCCATCTTTTTCATCCTGGATTTCATTATTCTTACTGAGTCTTATTATAGTTCCCTAATGATCTCTTTTCTTTCACTTTCTCTGATTTCCAGTTTAGCATTTTTTCATCTGACAGGCGTATCTTTTTGAAGCACAGATTTTACCATTTAACATCCTTGTTCAAATGTTCTTATTACTTTCTCTCAGTCTATGGTATCGAATGCAAACTCTGTAGACTAGACTATCATTATAATCTTTCTTTGTTCTCATGACAATCTGCATTTTCAGACATATTTTTCAGTATACCTTTCACACTCATTTACCCTGGCCAAAATAATTTATTCAGTCTTCCTAACATCACTTTGTGGCTGAGGTTTTCCTCCTGTTGCTCTCTTAACCTAAATTCCCTTCTACCTTGGATTTATGCATTTCCAAAATGTTCCCATATTCTAATGGCTAATAAAAATTCTGATCTTACTCTAGAAACTCCCTAATTTGTAAATTATTTGAAATTACTATCCCCATGGTTTCCATAACCAAAAATATACAGTGGACTAGAGTAAGTGATTTTTTTTAAAAAAGACATTTTAGCAGATACATATTTTATATAGTGGACATTTATTAAGTTTTCTTTCTTTCTAATCATTGGATGATTTCTCTCTTTATGAATAATACATCTTGTAGCGGAGCCTTAAAACTCACTCTTGAGTGTCCTTTGCAGCTAGAACAAAGGCATATGAACCTTTGGCTTCATCAATCGATTGAAGGAATACTGAATTTTAAATAAATGGGGTATAGTTTCTGGGAAAATTTCTTGTTTTCTTATTGTTTATTTGACACCCTCAACAACTGTAACAACTTGGAGCTCAGAGAGATGCATATTGTTTCATGTATTCTCCTACTGATGTTACTCAGCAAAACTTAAAAAAAAAAAGACATCTGTATTCTCACCTTTTATACAAACTGTCCTAATGTACATGTACTATCTTCAGGAACTATGGGAAAGTATACAACGTTTTTATATTGTACTACTTTGCTTAATTAGATTTGACTCTGAATGAAGTACAATTTTGCCCTCTGTGAAACTGCCTTGAACTTTCTCCACTTACATGGATTCCTCAGCTTCGTTGCCAAGCAACCATGCTTGGATTGCTACTTTGCCTTTGCAGTGAGAAGAGTCAACTATACTACACATTCACTTTGCATTTTTTAAGCATAAATAATTTTTTTCTCCTCTCTTTAAAGCAGATGTATCTTTTAGTTCTGTGTTCTTGACAGATGTGCTCCATAAGCTATTTACATTCTATGTCTTATACCTTACAATTTTCCCACTCTGTCAATTTAGGAACTTGGCATTTATCTCCTTTTTGGCTTCTCAGTTTAGCAGAATTGTACTTGTGTCTTAGTAAGTAAAATAACAACATTTATAATAGATGTAAAAATTAAAAAAGATAAAGTAATTAACTCAGCAAACATTAACTATATTCTAGTTATTCTTTTTGGGCCTAGGGATATAGCAGTGACCAAAACAGATGAAAATACCTGCCCTCATGAAGCTTACATTCTACTCAGGGAAAAGGCAGAATACATATGTGAACAAAAAAAGAAGCAATATACATAGATGGTTAATAAGTTATAAGCAAGAGAAGATCCACTTTTTGTGTAGTCTTTTTATATCTCGATATATCTCTATATCTATATACATATCACATATTATATGATGGCACTTCTAAGAGAAATAATAAAAACCATAAATACAAAATTAGAAGAATTTGGAAGAGGCTATGCAAAAGAGGACTTAAAATGCCAACGGGGGCTTTGAAATTTAAGCACCCTCAGTTTTGTAACAATAATACATCCACCATTAATGTTATGGTTGAATATAAAAATGAGATGAGACATGTGGAGCTCTAGGCTGGTAGGAAGTTGCAATTCTGTATAGGATACCCAAAGAAAGCTGCACTGAGAGCATGACATTTATCAAAAACTGATGATGTACTATATGTTGGCTAACTGAACATAATAAGAAAAATAGCAATTTTAAATAATTGAAAGAAGTGGTGGTATGATTGATAAATGGTTATGGTTGGGTGGAACTAAAATATAGGAAGTTAAACTGGAAAGATAAGATAGAAAGTTGTTGCTGCAGACCAGAATGCATGAAATTTAGATTATGGATGTTGAAGATGTTGGTAATAACAAAGTATGGGATTATCTGTGGGAATGAACAACTGAAGTAGAGTGAAGAATATAATTATTGGAAGGATAGAGGTCAAAAACTGAGGAACAAAGTTATTAGGTAAATTAGATACATTGATTTTTAAATAATCAGAAATTAAGGCAATATTAATGTTGGGCTGCATGACAGTTAACCAGGTGCTAAAATCACCTATGAATAATGGGTATAGAGATGAGAGATGGTAGTAATAAGATTGACAGCATGGTAAGGAGGAGAGGAGGGATAAGAACCTTGCCAGGAACACCCAGAATTTTTCAGTCATGTATTCCTGTGTATATGACAGCAAAAAGGATAGATAACGAGTGGTATAATCTGGTGTCATGAAATTTATGAGTGGGGTAATTCAGTGAATATAGATGAAGAATATTCTGAACACAACAATGAAGAGCATGAGTGTTATGAGCCCTACTTCCAGGACCTTTAATATGTACAACTATAAAAGAAAGCAGCCATCACTGAGGACTACAAGGGGAAGAGTGTCCTAAAGGAGATCCAAGTTTCGTTTCCACCAAGAAGGTAAGGGGAATGTTCAAAGAAGAGATTTAGACTATAATGTGCTTGTTGATGACCAACCATGAATCCCTAAAGGCACAAGGGAAATTTTTCAAAAATTGAAGAACAGCTTCAGGAGCAGAAGCTGACAGGAGCAACTGACAGAAAAGAGGGACGTGCAGACCGTAAAGAAAAATTGAGTCTCCATGATGAGGTCTACTAGTTAGTATTTATGTGTCATGGAATCAAGAAGATCAGTCTTGCTGGTCTCAAAGAAAATTCAGACTTACATAGACATATGCATTTATCATATATGCATATATATCATTCATATTCATATATTTATAAGCATATTCAGATACAATCACAGAAAATAGACATTGGAACTTTCAGAAAACAGGCAAAGATGAGATATTGATATTAATTATCATGTCATGCATTTAACTTGCAAGTAACTTCTGTCCTCTGGAGTTCCATAAACAACTCTGATGAGTCACCTCTAGCAATAGAAGTCTATTATTATATGCAAATTTCAGAGAGAGCCAAAGCAAGAGCAAAATTTTCTTATACCTTAGGTAGATCACAATGCACAATATCATCTGGTTACATAGCTGCACTTGTAGACCAAAAATTAAAATGTGTGTATCTTTTATGTAACCTTTTTATTAAGATTTACTTTGAAATAAGCTGATTTACTTATTAACAGAAATAATATTAGAGGAAAAACCAAAAACTCAACATAACACCCTCACATCTATAGACCTGTTTAACGAGTTCTACTCAACTACTAATCTCATTGAGCAAACATTAAATCTATGTTTTTTGAATTCTTATGTTTAAAAGGAAGAGGACCACTTCATAAAAGAATCTTGTACTCCTTAATTAAATTATAAATTTCAGTGGTAGTTCATTGTATGACTCATTGACCTTTATCTCTCTGATTCTCTCATTTAAAATTGAACTCACACAAGCATTCCTAAAAACCCACACTGGTAATTTGTTTGTAAAAATCCACTTTGGAAGAGGATTTTGTAAATGTCTTTATCTCATTTGAAACATAAAGCAATTCAAATGTTTCAAAAAATTCAGAATAACTGACAGTTTCAATAAGTAATTTTCATTCATGTACATGAGTGAAGACTTATTTTTATTTCAAGAAAGTAAGCACTTTATAAAGTTAGCACTTTATAAAAGCTTTTAAAAGCTATCAAATTGTCTATTCTAAAATACTGAATAGAGGGAGATAGGCAAGAAGGATCATTGTGCATATGAAATCTGGATTAGAAAACCATGGAGCACAATGGCATAGGAGCTCAACTGCAGTCTCAACTTCTGGTAGCTTTTGCTAGGAATTCTTTAATCAGTCTATGTGGGTGATTTATCTAGAAGGAAATTTATGATTTTAAAGAGAAACGTACTCAGGGAGTCTAGATAATATTTTGTGTATCCAAGGATAGGATTGTCATTGGAAGGGCCAATTAGGTCTTTCTGATGGGTAACTTAAGTCTCAACTCAGGGGAAAGGAAGTGAAATAAGGGCTCTTGTTTCTTGAGGACCTAGTGCAAAAGGAGGATGCTCAGGTAAAATGGGGAAGGAAAGAGAGTCTGAGAATCCACAGGCAAAGGTCTCTTCTCTGAGAGGACCCACATATGTTCATCAGTTTGAGTCTAGGAAGCACCAAGTCCTGTAGACTAGAAAAGATTCCCCTATGAGGAGTTCAATATGAGTTGTCAGGACCATGGTGAATAAAAAATGCCAGGTCAATACTTGAGCTAAAATAGGTTTTTCCACCTATTCCATGAGAGAGGTATTTCCTTGTCTCTGTCCTAGAGTGACTTTTTCTGGCAATCATCAAATTACCTCAAGTATCTTTGGGACTTGGAATTGTCATGTGTCAAATCCTTTAGTTACAAGGTGGGATGCTCCCTGCCTTCACCCAGAAGGTGGTAGAGGGTGAAGAGCAGCTTCCTTACCAGGACCCCATGGCTGAAACAGGACAATTTAGTGTAACTGAGATGGGCACCTGATGAAGCAAATTCTACTCCTATGCTATTGTCAGTTTACACTCTTTTCCTTTCCATATCAACTAGAAAAAGCACAAAATGGATGTCACACATGAATAATGTTGACAGAAATCTCAAATCACTAATATATATTTAAAAAGACTGCATTTATTTAAAATTTATTAATTTTTCTTGACTAAGACAGAAGTGCTTGTAAATATAGAAATTCAGCTTCTCACTGAACAAAGAAGATGAGAGGTTATTTAGGTTGGCGGGGCGCAGGGTTGGGGAAAGGAATTTGAACTCGATTTAAACAAAGCAGGGTTTTAATTAGAGTTTATCACTGAAAGAGTGTATCCTGCAATCCAGAATGGATCTGTACCTAGAGGATCTACTGAGTGCGAGAGAGATTCAGGGCAAAACAGTCTTCGACCACTCTTGTAGTTTCCTGGATATACATATGATTCATATCCTTCAAGAAGGGCAGGATTTACAGATAGACTCCTATGTAGGGTAAATGATGTCTTCAGGCAAGTATGGAATTTGTCTTTAGTCCCTATCTTTATCCTTCTTTGGCCAGATCTCAGGGGAAGCCATTAAATATTGTCCAGATCAATAAACTGCCACAGTTCTACTCAGGAAAATTCCTTATAACATTTAGAATAGGGTAAAAATACATACATACATAAAAACAGACAACAGATAGGACAAGCGATTCTGGAACTTTCATTTTTTTCAGTGAAAGAAAGTGATAGTGTGAAAAGACAGTACTTCACCAAGGAAGAGAAATTTTTATCACCACTTTCAAATTTGAATTCTGAAAGGCTTAACAAGTCAAGCAATGTATACAAAAGTACAAAAATAAATAAACAAGCTCCAGACCTAAAGGCTACAAAATTTCAGGATAATAAGATCAATTTAGCCAGATGCAGTTGGTCTGAGCTCTAGAGACTTTTTATGAGATCTCAGATTCTCATGTTGACACTCATCCATCAGTGATGGAGACTAAAGGATTAGTAAGGGCTCAGGAAATGTATGTTATGTTTTCAAGTCTCTTGATTCCAATGAATGTACTGAGCAAGATTATTAAGGAAATCTTAGTGGAAAACCTCATATTCCACTGAAATCTGCAAAGGAAAAAGCTGAATTCATTCATTTAAAAAATGCAGTTTCTCACTGAACAAAAAAAAATTATGAGGTTAACACAGGATGTGGGGAAATGGTGAGGTTTCAGGCTATATTTAAACAAAGCAAGATTTTAATTTAAGCTAAGTATAACAGGTCTATTTTGTAAATGAAATTAAGAACAGATCTGTTCATGGGGGTGGTCTGTAGCTAGTGTGTGATTCTACACAAAACCAGCCTCAACCTTTCTTTACGTCAGTCACATCCTTTAGGGTACTCAACAGTATTTTTTAGCATTCTATTAAGTTTTTTTTTGTTTTGTTTTGTTTTTTATTTATTTGTCAGAGAGAGAGAGAGACCGAGCACAAGCAGGGGGAGTGCCAGGCAGAGGGAGAAGCAGGCTCCCTGCTGAGCAAGGAACCCCATGTGATCCCAGGGCCCTGGGATCATGACCTGAGGCGAAGGCAGACACTTAACCGACTGAGCCACCCAGGTTTCCTGCATTTGATTAAGTTTTAAGGATTCTTTTAGTTATGTTGTATAAGTATCTCCAAGAACAGGTCATTGATAAAAAGGAAGCTAAAACCCGTTGGCTGTTTTGTTTTGTTTTGTTTTGTTTTTTGATGTGTTAATTTATTTGTAAACTATTTATACCTTTCAAGAACCAATGATGATTCAGTGATAGACACATTTTCCTCTGTTAAAGGGAAAACTTTGTTTGGTGGCCTCTATTTAGATGGTAAATATTTTTGTGTGAATAATAACATATTGTAAGTAATGTGTTCTGGATCAAAAACCTGTCATATTTCTTGATTGCTTTTTAGTATTATGAAAAAATAAGACTCAATGATAAGCACAGAGGATGGTAATTTAACAATAACCAAACAGGCAATGAAGTCATATTTTCATGATTGATTCATTATTATTTCTGTGTCTTATAAAACAATGGCAATGATGATGTCATCCTGAAGCTGAAGCACTCACCCTAGAGGTGCCTGTGAGCTCAGCTGAAAGGTGAACCTCCTATCTGGCTGCCCGAGCTGCAGAAGCTGCCTCTGGGGAATAATGGGCCATTCTCTTGGCCTCCCAAATCTCATGCACATTCTTTATTGTAAGCATAATTTTAATGGTGAATAATATTTCATTATATTGCTATGTTAGGAACAGGTAGATATTGGACTACATTGAATCCATAGCAAAATTAATTGCATTGTTTGCAGTGTGAAAAGGGACTGGAGGGGCGCCTGGGTGGCTCAGTCAGTTAAGTGTCTGCGTTCAGCTCAGGTCATGATCCTGGGATCCTGGGATCGAGTCCCTCATCGGGCTCCCTGCTCAGTGGGGTGTCTGTGTGTCCCTCTCCCTCTGCCTCTCTCCCTGCAAATAAATAAATTCTTTAAAAAATAAAAAGGGACTTGAAAATATAATTTTATAAGACATGGATGCATAAAATCCTTTTAGCTTACACATTGAATAAACAAGAAACCCCACATTAATTAGAAATGTTAGTATTTTCTGATAAATACCAAATTCTGCCCTTTTCCTGCTCCAGAATTCTTTCTACTCCATGGTGCCAAACGATTTTCTGAGGGCCTTGTGCTTACGAAGTTATTTAGACTTCCTAACAGTTCTTAGAGGACAAGTTATCACTCATTTTATAAATTAAGAAAATAAGCTGTAGAGAGGCTGAAGAATTTTTCTGAGCTCATACAGTTCTAATTATTCAAGTAATAAGTGAAAGTCAAGAAAAATAAAATATCAGCTATTATGCGGTTCCACTGTTTAAATGCCTGATTTTATACATAGTGAAAAGCTATGTGTCTTATATTAGTGCCCAAGACATTTAAATAGCTTGCTATTTTTCCTTCCACTCAATTACTTTAATACTGATAATAATAAATAATAACTTGGGTTTCTATGACATTTTATTTTTTTACAAGTTATTTTACATTTTAATGCGTGAACACACACACAACTTGGTAGCCTACTATTACTAGTTTTATTCACTTGGTAAAATAAACTTTGAAATCAGGATTAATAATATGGTATTTATTCTCTTTCCTTTGGAAATGTATATGTAGAATTTATGTATTAACATTATATCAAATTATTATATTAAACATAGGCATATTTTAATTACACACAAAACAGGTGTTTTCCATGGACTTCAAAGTTATATAATTGCCTTTTTTCCATGTCTGTATATAGGCATTGACTATATTTTTAAATTAGTGATTTTTATAGACTTTAAAAATCAGAATTGAGACAGTTGTTAGTGAGGTTTTCTTTGTTTTTTGTTTTTGTTTTTGTTTTGGTACTAAATAAATCACCAGAAAGACCAACTATTTTTATGGTGTTTTGAAGTGCATTTGCAGAAAAATGCTCCAAAAAAACATACATTGAAGGTAAACGTCCTTTGCCTTTGGTTTAACAAAGAATGATGCAAAGGGAAAAGGTATGACAGATAGTATTGGCCAAACTTATGTAATACATAGTCATCTTTTAATGGGAAAAAAATTATATATACACCTATATGTAAACTTGTGTGCTTTCCACAAGACATAATCATTTATTTTAATGTTATTTAAGTTCAAAACATAGACCTAAGATAAATTGCCTATGTTATACAGCTATATAGCCAAAAGTAATTTAAAAATTAATTATAAACATGATAAAATTAATAATATTCAAATTAACAACATTGATTTAATGTCACAATTAATATTTTGCTGAAATTTAATTGCCATAACCAGCTGTGCTAGGCTCTTTTTTTTTTTTTAATTTAATATGCCTATGAACTTGTGCTCAGTAATAGCTAAATTTTCTTACCAGCATTTCTAGGCAAACCTTGGTGGAAACTTCACTAACCTAAATAATATGGCAGAAACTCAGAATTTACATTTATTATTCCCTGTTGCTGCCTCATTAATAGTAGAATATGGCAACCTTTCCTTTTCTCATTAACATAATACTGTGTGGACTCCAAATAGCTTTAAAACCAACACTCAAATTAAGAGGCAAACTCTCAATGTCTATTCTTGAAAATATATTATAATAAAACAAAATATATTATTATGTATTTATCCATCAAACTTAAAAATTGGCATAGTAGCATAGTATTAGTATTTAGTAAGGGCCTACTTTGTAGCAGAAGCTACAAAAATTTGCATAAAAAAGTTGTGCAAAGTCCATATTCGCATAGAACTTATATCTTAACATAGGAAAAAGGAAATTAAAATGAAATCTATATCTATAGCTCTCTATAATTCTACATCTATATCTGTATAATCTGAAATTTTAAAAAAAGCAAGGATAAAGGGAAACTCTTTTTTTACTTTGCAGTGTTAGATACATAAAAGTATATAAGTAATATATAAAGGTATACAAGTGGTATATATAAAATTATAAACATGTATTTATGAATATATAATATATAAATATAAATAAATATTTATATTATTTAAATAAATATGTATTATATATGTAAGTTATATATATATGTTTATATATAAAGGCATATGTTATGTTCACATATAAATAGGTATAATGCTATTCAGTGTTGTATTATTTTTAATAGCAAAAGATGATAAAACATCCTAAATAAATGTTTCATCATAGGAACTAGCTGATTAAATGTCAATGACATGGAATATAATATAGCCCTAACAAAATAATAAATGTGCTCATGATGTAACAAAATGGAAAACTGTATAACCTTTATTAACAAATGAAAAGATAAGAAGATTGTTCTATATGTAGGCTATCATTTGTTAAAAAGTAGTTCATATTTCCCATCTATCTAGATCTTTAGAAGAACTCATAGGAAAATAATAACGGTGGTTATCTGCTTATAAGATAGAGAATGAAATATAGGGAGAGACATTCCCCTGCACATACCTTTTTCTATTTTTTTGCTTTGTGAATCACAAGAATTTTCCACCTATTCAAAAAATTGAATCAAAATGTATTTTATAAAGATCTTCCAGTGCACTTGAATTTGTGTGCTGGGTTCAGAGACCAGGTGGGATGTCACTGTAGTACTTGCTTTGAAACATGAAGGGGATGTTAACATGTAAGAAGAGGTTTACACATTCAGGATACATTTGAAAAGTTGTCAAAGGAGTTGGCACACTATAGCCCTTGATCAAAATCAGGGCCAATGTCAGTGTTCTAAATAAAATTTTATTTGAACACAACTACACTCACTCTTTTATGTATTGCCTATGGCCTCTTTCATACTATGACATCATAGCTCAGTAGTTGTGGCAATGAGCACCTTGTCTGCAAAGACTACAACATTTACAGTCTTGCCCTTTATAGAAAAAGCTTGCTGATCCCTGGTATAGATCAGAGGATTTTCTAATGGATGACTTGTGTGGTATGAAATAATAATGGGAGTAAATAATGACTGTACCGTTTTTAGCCTGAGCAACTGGCAAATGCAATTGCCATTTATTGATATTTATTAAAATACGATCACTTGGAGTGGAACAAATTAGAGTTGAAGAAGACTAACACAGTCAACAGGATATTGGGGAATTCTTTGAGAGTGTCTGTGTGACCACCTGAGTTCCCAGATCCCAGTTTGAGAAGCAGTTGTGTAGTAAGATAGGAAGTACGTATTTATAGGTTCTAAAACAAATAATACTTTGAGAAAATCTTTTAAACTTTATGATTCTCAACTTTCTCATGAATATAATAGTAGGTTAATCTTAGTAATCACTAAAGTCCTTTTCCAACCACAGATTTGTGAGATAGTTACAGAAGTTTTAGTATATGTATATAAATCCATTAAATGTTGCCTTTAAACTTTTTTAGGTTAATGAAGGATGCAAGGTATCTAGTTAGGGCAAAAAGGTAACTTTCCCACTGAAGACCATAGGGTAGATGTGACTTTGTAAATTTTGTAGATTTTGATTCAAATAAAGACATCATCAAAAAATTAAAAAAATTGTTTATTAAATTGTGTGGTATTAAACTTCAGGAACATTTACATTTCAAAAGTTAATAATAGGAAAACATAACCAATCATATAGGCTTCCATCAAACTAGCATCCCACCTCCACTTTGCATTTTAGTTTGATGATTTTGCATAAATATAGAGGATTTTGATGGCAAGAATTTCAGAGAGTTAATTGATGAAGAACATAAGACATTCCTTTGCAAGTTTAACCTTACTGTGATGTTTGACTTAAAAAATATAGTAAGAATGTAATAAAACACAGAGAATTTCTCAGCATTCCTTTCCTCCCTTTCCATTAAAAACTTCCAACTTTTTTCAAAGATTTTCACATTTAAAAGAGATTTGAACAGATATGAAGGCCAAGAATCAATTTCATTATTTCTAATTACCAGTCTGTTTCTGTCACAATGAAATTTTCAGGGCTTCTTTAGGCATTTCTAAATTATTAAATACATTTAAATATTACCTGACCTATTTTTTTTAAGTGCTAGCCATTACTTTTTTTTAAGTGATGTTATCTTTATAATTGTTTTTTGCCCACACACATTCTCTCATTTATTCCACACACCACTCTTTAGAAATGCTGCTAGATAGAGAATTTCATTATATCTAATTTTCATGAGAGTAGAAGTGAGTGTTCTTTATTAAGGCTCCATAATAACTAAATTTTCATCCCCCCCGAAAATATAAAGTGGCGATGTTATCACTCTTACACATCCTCAGTGAAACTCCAGTTCTATTATCTCTAAGATTTTCCTCTTTTGTTTTCTCCAATTGATCACATTATATTCTCAGATCAGCAACTGGAATTGCAGACAGCTTTGTGTGATCTAATTACATGAAATTCAAAACTGCACCCGTTTGTTATCTGAAAAGTTATCATGCACATCTTAATAAGTTATGTAAAACAAGTTTATAAACATATTCAAGTATGCATAATAGTTATTTGCTTTTCTCATTCAGGTTTTTTCTTTATCCTCTGATAAGTTCTTACCATCAAAATTTCCTTCACTTTATCTACTTCCAAATTTACTGTTTAAAAATGGATAGAGCGATTCCTCCTTGAGCACAGGTAAAGCGTTTATACTTAAAAATTATGTGAAGATAACACCGGAATATTTCATAAACAGCATTTTGGGAAGCGATTTGTGAGGATTGGTATATTTGGTGACACTCTAGGAAGGTTTGAGTTTATAGGCAAGCTTTAAAAGGACTACATACTCTCTTCTTCTGCTAGCTGCCACAGATAACAGAAATATCTCCTTTATGATTTCATAAACTGGCTCAGTTTCCTAACAAATAAATACCTTAGTGAAAATATCACTATCTAATGCTCCACTTTAAAAACAAAAAAGTATTTGTCAAATAATAAGTGAAAATATCAACTAATCACTTTTTCCTTCCTTATGTTTTTATTACAAAATTAAATAGGAAAACATGTTTTTTTTTAAAAAAGATCTACATATGTATTTTAGAGAGGGGGAGGGGGAAGAAGAAGAGGGAGAGAATCTCAAGCAGACTCCCCACTGAGCATGGAGCCAGATGCGGGGCTTGATGTCACAACCCTGAGATCGTGGCCTGAGCCAAAATCAAGAGTCTGATGCTTAACCTGCTGAGACACCCAGGCACCCCAACATGTTTTGTTTTTTTTTTTAAGACAACAAAAGCATATAAAAATATCTCAGTCCTCTTTCCCTCTTTTCTCCTGTTCCTTCCCACCCAACTTCAGCATCCTCCTCACTCTTCCTCAGGTAACTAATATATCCTTCCAAAAATGTTGCTATGACTTTACATACACATTTTTTATACATACATCTAATTATTTTCCATACATCTTGTTCTGCAATTTGCTTTTTATCTTTACACTTAGCGATATATCAAAAGTATTTTTCCATGTGGTTATATATAGGTCTACCTCATTCAAATAGTTGCAGAGCCTTTTATATTAAGTCATTTGCAAACATTTAGGACATTTTATTTTATTTTATTTTATTTTTAAAGATTTTATTTATTCATAAGAGACAGAGAAAGAGAGAGAGGCAGAGGGAGAGGGAGAAGCAGGCTCCCCGCTGAGCGGGGAGCCTGATGCGGGACTCGATCCCAGGACCCTGGGATCATGAGCTGAGCCGAAGGCAGATGCTTAACCATCTGAGCCACCCAGGTGCCCCATTTAGGACATTTTAAACATTGCAAACAAATTTATATAATTTTTTCTATAATGCAGTGTATTGGTTAAGAGTATGGGCTCTAGATTCAGAACTCTCTATGTATCTGTTATTTTTTTTTTTTTTTTTTTGGTAAAAGTGAGGATAAGGAAAGTGTATATCTCATAGATTTGTTTCGACAAATAATGACACAATACAAAAAAAGTATTTAAGCAGGGTCAGGGATATACTAACTACTCAATAAATATGGCTACCACCATGGTCATATTCATGATGCTAAAACTGTTTATCAATACAGACATATGGGTTGTTAAACTATTAGAGTGCTTCCACTATGTTTGGTAATCACCATGGCTCTGGGTCCTAGAAGTGCTACTCAACTTTGACAGCTATTTTCATCCCATGGAGCCCCAGATGAATACCACTTGCAGAAATCCTCATCTTCTGCTATCCTGCAAATTTCTCTGAAAATCACTTGTTGGTACTACAACCCCCACAGTGTACTATCTTTAATATTAAACATTTTTTATTACACTCAAGATTATTATTGATAGTGTTATAAATAGTAATTAATTAATACAAAACAATGATAAAATACTATTTGTACATATAGTTTATAAAGATAATCTATGTGGAGGATTAATTATATATACCTTTTTAAGGATATTTTGCTAAATAGAGATATACTCCCTCACAAGAGTGCAAATGCTGATGTCACTGGTTAATTTTTATTATTCTTGTTTTAGCTTTTACGCCTGTCTTCTTAGAGGTCAGCCTAGTGCCAGTGTAGCTTAGAGGTCAGTTCGTGATTAGTCAAAGGTTGACCTTAAAAACGTTCAGCAAGTAAGACTTCCATTCTCTGCCGATGGATCTTGCACAGGATGGAAACGCAATGCAAAAAATCAGGCAGCTTACAACATCTATTTTGATTTCTACTTCTCTGCAGGTCCTCTCATATCTCCTCTGCATTCTGAGCATGGCCTCAAGTTCAGCCATGGGCTTGTGGATGGCAATAGCCCTCCCTAACTTCTGTACAACATCGTTTGATTATGCAGCTTTGTAGACTGCGTCTTATACACAGCATGTAGAGATGTGCAGCATCGTATGGAGGCTCATGTTTGCTGTTTCATTTCTTGTATTTCCCTGTTAAATTTCTGGATAGCCTTCCTGGCTGCTGCTTGCCCCAACCAAGACTTCCTGCGGGCGCCTGGGTGGCTCAGTTGGTTGGGCGACTGCCTTCGGCTCAGGTCATGATCCTGGAGTCCCGGGATCGAGTCCCACATCGGGCTCCCTGCTCAGCTGAGAGTCTGCTTCTCCCTCTGACCCTCCTCCCTCTCATGCTCTCTGTCTCTCATTCTCTCTCTCGCAAATAAATAAAATCTTAAAAAAAAAAAAATTAAAAAAAAGAAAAAGACTTCCTGCAATATTGGCCTCCTATTTGGTTGCCACTGATATTGCTACTTTTTCCCACCATGCCTGAGGCATAAGGTAGTCTCGTGCTCCACTCCAAATCAAGTGAGCACCTTCAGCAGCAGAGTTGCTGATTTTAATAGCTTGTCTATTCTGGCAGAAATACTAAACACAGAGAGTTGGGACTAGGGGAAAAGGGGAAACTCCAGTTAAGAGTGCTATGACTTCCAAGATTTTTACCTAAGGTTCAATAGTTTTTCTTGAATAAATGCATTTCTGTTTGCCTTTGGTCAACTTACAGAATCCCCAAATAGTTGTTGTTGACAATTTGGTACAGTTTTATTATTGCATTTTTGGGGTACAAAATTGCCAAACTCTTCACGTCACCAATCCAAGATTCTTGCCAAGACACCGATTTAAAAATACTTGGGTATGTTCTATTCCATCACCAAAGAGAAGGAAAATAATCTCAAATTCATATAACTCTCATCTTGAGTTTCAGACTTCTAAAGGATCTTTAATTAACACAACTTACTTTTTAAAATTGTAAGTGAAATGCCAGAGTTCTTTTTCTTGTATGCAGGAATGCATGACAAAGGGGGCATCTAGAGATATTAGAGTACAATACATGATATTATAGTAGCTATCCTTATTAGCCTTCAAGTTTACTTTAATTATATCATGCTGGCTTTGAATGGATATTATTGGAATAATATGAAATATGGTAGATCAGTAGATAATAGAGGATACATATTAGAGTATCAAGATTTTCTTGAATATAGAAAGCAAATATCTGTGTTTTAGACACATTAAAATAACCAATTAGGCAATGTTTTTATTTACATTTAAATAAGTGAATTAATGTAAACTCCTGCAAAACTAGTTATTTTGGCATTATAGAGCTTAGGAGTGTCTAATTTGAAAATTTACCTGGGCCGACTACATGAGAAAAATAAATGAAAGTAAACAGAGTACTGCCCATAAGGAGCAACCACTACTCAGCTCTGATTAACTCTCATTGTGTCAGGAGTGTTGTAGTGTTCTAGAGATCTCTCGATTGTTTTATGAAAAAAGCCAATAAACCAGATTTTTATGTAAAATATCTTGTCAAAGTACATTTTGTATATATAAACATTTTAAATTTACATTTTATAATATAAATAGACAAAGGATCTTTCTGAAATTGAATTGAATAATGAAATTGTATTGTAATATTTTAGCTATCAAAATAAACTCAATTCAAATTTGGAGTTAGCATAATATTTAGTTTTACATATTTAAGAGATAAGGCATAGAGACATTTACAAAATTAGGTTTATAATCAATTTATAACAAGATTGTCAAATGGAAGAGTTCTAGATAAAACCTTCCATATAAATACCACTTAGCTATATCATCTCCGATTTTGAGGCTTATGCTAAAGAAACCATTTAAGGAAACAAACATTTGTTACATATTTACTGTATTCAAGGCACTATGCTGAATAACAAAGATGTAAATGTGAAAAGGTCATGATTAAGAAGATGCTTTGCATTCCACATTTAAAGATGAAACTATCTTTTGGCATACACAATGTACTATTGTAGATAGGGGAGTAAAGTGGTTTAAATTCTCATTAGTGTAGGTGGGAAAGCCACATCAAGAACTCTATTTCTAATAATTTATTCTTTCTAGATAATTAGCGATGTAAATAAGAAATTGTTAGAAAGAATTTATCAAAATTAGTGTAACAATAAACTAATATTCATCAGTGGGAAATAATTTTCTAAATTATGTATATTTATAAGATTGAATATTATACAGATATTAAAATCATATTATCAAAGATATTAATGCTATGAGAAAATGTTCACATAATTATATGGTAAAGCAAATACAACAAATATATAAACATGATGATTCCAAATATATTTTTATAGAAGAAAAGGCATGGGAGTATAAAGATCTATGGATGGATGGATGGATAGATGAGCAGACACAAAGATAGATGTAGATAGATGGAAGAACCATTACAGATGTTTTCTATGGTTCTGATCCATGGGATTACATAAGACTTTCTCTCTATATTTCTCTGTGATATCTTAAAATTATTTAACAAGGATTTCATATTAAATTCCTAATCAGAGAAGAAAATTAAAAACTTTTCCCCAACGACGACCTCCTCTCTCCGCCTCCCTGTCCCATAATATTCAAAACCTGCATAAACATCCTAAACATCCTTTAAAAAGAATCATAGCTAGATCATTGTTTTATCTCCTTCAATCAAATGTAATCTCTTGAAAGACATGATCTTTATCTCTCTCTTTTTCTCTTCTTTTTCCCCAGAAATAAATAGCCACATTGGCCATGGAAGAAAAAAAAATCGAATGAAGTCTTCCAATTTCATTACAAAAATAAAAATTACTGAAATTTTTAATGGTTTCTAAGAGATCACATTTTAAAGTGGCAAACTATAGGGGCACCTGGGTGGCTCAGATGGTTAAGCGTCTGCCTTCGGCTCAGGTCATGATCTTTAAGTCCTGGGATCAAGTCCCATTGGGCTCCTGGCTCAGCGGGGAGTCTGCTTCTCCCTCTGCCTCTGTCTCTCCCCCTGCTCATGCTCTCTCTCTGTATCTCTGT
This sequence comes from Halichoerus grypus, assembly GCF_964656455.1. Taxonomy (NCBI): domain Eukaryota; kingdom Metazoa; phylum Chordata; class Mammalia; order Carnivora; family Phocidae; genus Halichoerus; species Halichoerus grypus. Next base: position 138,069,183 of record NC_135718.1, on the reverse strand, counting down.
CTCAATTGAATAAATAAAACCTTTAAAAAAATTCAAAAAAAAATAAAGTGGCAAACTATATCATTAATGTAACCTGAAAAAATCCTCAAGAATTGGCAGTTTTGAGCTCTTTGAGTTCTAGGTTGTATAAATCCAGGAAGACATTAGATTTTATTTTATCATTTTAAGTATGCATATACAAATATGTACACAAAAAGTGCAAAATAATTTGTAACAACATCACATATATTCTATGTCTTGTTACTTTCATGCACTTGTTAAAAACAACTGCAAAAATATTTAATTGGTTAACTTTTGCATCTGTATTTTATTTTTAGTTGATACTTACTAACTGGCTATTAGCCATGTATTTTTATTTCTAAAGAGACCTCCAAAGCTAATGCAATTTACCCTGATCATTTTACCCAGTGATGAATTATTTTGAACTTCTGAAGCCTTTTTATGTGAGTTTAGAGAGATAAAATACATCAAACTAAACCTTTTAATAAAGCTTCAATGAAGTGATAAATAAGATGACTATTGCAAACAATGTAGAAGTATACTTGTACCACTAAATGATGTAAGAAGCATATCTAGTATAAATGAGTTGTTTGAAAATCAAAGAAGCATCATTCCATTTAGTATGTCCTTTAAAAATGATCCTTCAGACTCTACTTTTTAAAAGCAAAATAACTTGTTTCTGTTGAGTTCTGATTTTTTTGCAAGATTCATCAGCATTCATGTTTTCAAATATACTAAACTTTTAAAAATTTAAAGTATAACCAGGTTACTCTGTATTTATTAATTTTTATTTTAAAATTTAATTTAGACCAATGAAGTATTCCAATGTCTTTTTTTTTTTAATGGGAATTCATACTAATACTCCCTTGAGAAGATACACATCAACATTTTTGGGATTACCAATGTGGCCAAATTCTCATAAATCAAAGATTGTTGAAATTATATTATTTGTACGTTTGCTTTCATCGAAGGATGTAACTTTTGAGCTTCTAAATGCTTTTGGTGTTTTCAAGAGTGTTGTGAAAATGTTGCTGTTATTATTCTTTTTCCATATTATACCTTCTCTAGTCTTCCAAAGACTGATTGCAAAGAGTTTGAGAAAGAAATGTATTACTAAGGAGAATCTTCTTTTTCTAACATGATTGACAAGGAAACAATTCAAACTAGCCCTTTTTCTTTCATCTCCTATAATGATTAAGGAGAAATGAGAATGCATTGACTCAGATTTTTTGGCACCCATTCTGGCTCTGTGTAAAGATTGTCAGCATATATAACACAATTCAATATATTTAATATTTAAGTTCCTTACACTTACTGTTAGAGTTCACATTGAATAGTGACCTAAGGTAGCTTTGCACTCTTTAGCACCATCCCTGGATTTGATTAGTATGGCTGACATTGTCTATGAAGAGAATCTGGGATTCTTGCTGATACTCTCTATACTTAAATTCACACTGCCAAGTTTGAGAAATGGGTTTCAATACTTAGAAATAGCAATAGAAAGCTTTCTTGGAGTAAATGTATGTTCAAAAACTAGAAGGATAATCATTCATTATTTGAGAATTGTTCAAATAAAAGAGGAGAGCAGAAGTAGGTGGGGAGCACAAGAATTAGAGTACATCCCAGCATTTGTTCAATCATATCTCAAGGAAGTCTGACTGCTCCCAGTGAGGTAGAAACTCCCCCACTTGATAACCAGATTGTGTTGGCTTTCCCCCTCAGCCCTCCCTGAAGAGATTCCATCTCAAGACTCTCCACTAAGTGGGAGTCCACATTTTGGCAAATTTCCAAGTCTATTGAAAAGAGAAATCTGACCTAAAAATCAAATCCCTTCTACTTTATTCTGTATGAGAATTTCCATGGAAAAGTAAGAGAAAAAAATATCTCTTCAGCTGTTGTAGCAAAATTTGTGTATTCCTGCTTTTAGATTTACTTTGCTCCTTAAAAGCACAACTTCTTTCAGTAAATATAACCCTCAATTTTAGAGAGCCCTATCAAAAATTCTCCTTTTCATCTTTGTCATACATGATACTATTGCTGGCGTGGCTTATGATTACAAGTTTTCATGATCAGTCACTCAATAAAGCAACATTATAACGAATAACTATTTTATTAACTCTATGAATATTCTCAGACATTATTTCTCTGACAGTAATTTGTAAATGAACTTTCAGAAATAGAGATAAAAATCAATAAACAAATTATATTTTAGTTCTTTAAACTTAAATATACACAATATAAGTAAAATCCATATAAATTACTTAATTTTGAATCCTTCTGTTCTCAGAATCTATTAAATAGCAATACAAGTCTAAACTCTGATATCTGATATTTCAGCAGCCACTTAAATAAGGGAAGAAATAGATTAAACAATATCATATCCATGTAAATATGTGGAAAGATCATTACAGTGGCAAAGGACCTAAACCAAGAAATAATTTTTCTAGAACATTCTACCCACTCTGGGATTGATTTTTATTCATGTTTTAAATTGATCATTCTATTATTTTAATTCTCTAAAGTAATATTAACCTACAGAAAATAAATCTATTAAATGTCTCCACTTGTAAGGGAACTCACTGTCACCTTTGCTAATCTTTGTCAGCAAAACAATGGAAGTTCTGTCCAGATTTTGTCTGCTCACCTTGTTTAAGTTCCTAATCCTACACTTTTATAAATGCATTTCATTATTAAAACCTAGATAATTTGTATTTGTCATAGCTAAAGGATCACCAGAAACATGATTTTTTTTATTTGTCCATGGGAGGACAGAGGCTCATAGACTGAGAATATTCCCAAATAGAGAAAAGTTATTTCAAAATGTTGGACAGCCATGACCATGCCAACTATTTCTTGCACCTGTCATTTTGTTGATATTGTTAAAGAAAAAGCTATGCAAAATCAGCAACTACATGCCAAAGCCATTTAATTGTATCAAATTTTTCAATGAATTTCTGAGGAATTTTTAATGTTTTTGTAGGTCAGTCAAAAGAATATATATTTAAATTGGTGACAAACCACAAACTCAGCAAAGAAGAGAACAATGTTTTTAAATAGAAACTGATTTAAAAAAAAAACCTATATTTCCATAGGTCTAACTTCTTAGAGTCCGCTATAGTCTAGGATAGAAGTTCTACTACATATCAGCTGGTTGCACTTTGGCACAAGATGCTAATCTCATACTTCCCTTGACATTTCTACAGTGCTTTAGACGGTATTCTTTGGTTTCCTGTTTTCTTCTTCGTTCGTTTGTTTTTTCTTGGCCTGTGTCCTAAGAAAGTATACATAAGAGTAATTTTCCCAAGTCTTTTTAAAATTAAAAATATTTTTATGACTTTATGCTTAATTAATACTTTAACTGAATGTGCAATTCTGGCTGAAAATCATGTTTGAAGAAGTTGCTCCATTTTTTCTACAATCTAATCCTGTTTTGAGAAATTTTATCCCTTCTGCTTTGCATTCTTTTATACAGTTAATATCCCTAACCCTTTCCCTCTCAGAAGCCTTTAGCAGCTTCTACCTCACTGTTGAAAAAGTGATGATACTATGCTTTAGTGGCTAATTAATGATTTGTGATACCTACCGTTACACTATAAACAAAACAAAAAACAAGCAAAATAAAAAGAGCCATAGAAAGCTAGTTTAAACTCAATATACCATAGAAAATATGAGAGCAGAAATCATGATAACAATAGATGAATGGCTTATCTTCTTCAGCATGCTGAGTCCTTTCTCATATTATGAAAAAATGCTCTTTCATAAAAAGCTGAATGTTGATTTGTGCAGAGTTTTGTCCATGTTAATAGTTCTAGGAAATGTGTTGATTGTGGTTGTGACTTGAACATACTTACTGAGTCTGATATTTTAAGAGTAAGGTTGACTTCAATTTCTAGATCAATAGAAAAAAAAAATTTTTAGTTTCTTCCAATTTAAAGTTCACAGTTTGACTTTATATCAATTTGGCTGATATAGGCATCTTTGTCTTAACTTCTTCCATTTTTTTTTTTTTTTCAAGCTGAGAGTTGACTACTGGAGATAAAGATTTCCTTCTTCAAGGCACACATGAAAACTTAAGCCAGCAAGTTGGCTAAATTTATTTTTTCCAGCTATTTTAAATACTGTGGGTTTTTTTTTTTTGTTACATTTTCATTTTAAGTTAACTAACTTTACTCTGTCAGCAATAATTTCTATATGATATACATTCTTTTAAAAATATTTATTAAACCATGTTTCTTGATTAAATTTGTCCTCAGTCTTCAAATATATATTTTAATTGCAGACTAACCAAGAAGAACTTCTTCAATCATGGTCTTTTGGCAATATTTCATTGTATTTTTTTTAAAAAAACACTTTTCTTTTTTTTTTAATACATGCCCTCTTTAATACCCATCACCAGGCTAACCCATCCCCCCACCTCCCTCCCCTCTAGAACCCTCAGTCTGTTTCTCAGAGTCCATAGTCTCTCATTGTTCATCTCCCCTTCCAATTTCCCCCCCTTCAGTTTGCCCTTCCTACTATCTTTACACACCTTTTTGGTCTTCTTAACATATATAAATGTGAATCATCTAAACTACTTGAAAGACCTATGTCAAATTTTCCGTATAATTTAGCCATTACTATGTTTCCAGAACTTATAGATATTACTTCCTCTTAAACATTGTATTGCTTAGTAATAATACTACTTACATTAATTCATTAAAAGACATCAAAATTCAAGATGATAAACCATTTTTCAATGTAAAAATTGAAAGTGATTAAGTTATTTAAGTAAAATATGCTATATATCTGTATTTTTTTACACTAAAATAAGTGTCTAGGGGTCCCTGGGTGGCTCAGTTGTTAAGTGTCTACCTTCCGCTCAGATCTTGATCCCAGGGTCCTGGGATTAACCCTTGCATCGGGCTCCCTGCTCAGCGGGAAGCCTGCTTCTCCCTCTCCCACTCCCCCTGCTTGTGGTCCCTCTCTCGGCTGTCTCTCTCCCTCTGTCAAATAAATAAATAAATAAATAAATAAATAAATAAATAAATCTTAAAAAAAAAAGTGTCTAATAACATATGTGGTCACTTTTGCTGAAAATACAGCCTAAGCAAATATACTAATCTCCTGAAGCCATAAATATATAATTTTACCATTTTATTATGTTTTAATATAAGATGATGTAAAGTCTATGTAAAAGAGGCGCCTGGGTGGTTTAGTCAGTTAAGCGTCCGACTCTTAATTTTGGCTCAGGTCATGATCTCAGGTTGTGGGAGCAAGCCCCATGTAGGGCTCTGTTCTCAGTGTGGAGTCTGTTCCAGATTCTCTCTTTCCCTCTCCCTCTGCTCCTCCCACTTATGCTCTCTCTCTCAAATAAATAAGTAAATAAATAAATAAAATCTTTAAGAAATGAAGCCTATGTAAAGTATGCAATATAATACATAAAATGATCATTTAATATCTTTTTTTTTTTTTTAAGATTTTATTTATTTATTTGAAGAGAGAGACACAGCGAGAGAGGGAACACAAGCAGGGGGAGTGGCAGAGGGAGAAGCAGGCTTCCCGCCGAGCAGGGAGCCCGATGCGGGGCTCGATCCCAGGACCCTGGGATCACGACCTGAGCCGAAGGCAGACGCTTAACGACTGAGCCACCCAGGCGCCCCCATTTAATATCTTTTTAAACACAACTATATTAGAATTGTTTAGCAAAAAAAGTGAAAAATTTTGCTATCTTAAGTAGTAACCTGGTTATCTGGTGGCAGGACTCATAAATTGGTATGTATTTTTCAGAGAAAGGCAAATACCATATGATATCACTCATATGTGGAATTTAAGAAATAAAACAAATGAACATAGGGAAAAGGGAGGAAAAATAAAATAAGATGAAAATTGAGAGGGAGGCAAACCATAAGTGATGCTGAACTCTAGGATACAAACTGAGGGTTGCTGGAGAGAAGGAGGGTGGGGGGATGGGGTAACTGGTTGATGAGCATTAAGGAGGGCACACGATGGAATGAGCACTGGGTGTTATATGCAACTGATGAATCACTTAATTCTACCTCTGAAACTAATTAAAATAAATAAATAAATAAATAAATAAATAAATAAATAAATAAATATTTATTAGTTTAACAAGGTGATGTTTAAATGCATAATTTTTCCCTGACCAGTGTCTTTATTTCACCATTATGAGTCAGATATTTAGTTTTTGAAAATAGAATGAGTGCTTCTTTCTCTGATTGGTGGACTTATATTGACAAAACCCACAGAGGAGTTCACATAATGAAAATCAAGGCCACCAAACACCTCTGAGAAACAGAACTCTTTGTCTATATTTTTTTCTTCCTCATTTTCTTTTTTTAATTCCAATCCCAGGGAAAATACTTTTGATTAAGCCATTTGTATCCTACCTCAGCCAACCAAATGCGCCCTCAGGAGCAGTAAAACTCAGGGCTGCTAGTTAAGTCCCACCTATAAAACTGAGTAGATTGAGAGAAGGTAGTCAACCCCCAGGAAAGGGAGAGAGAGAGAATGTGGATGATCTAGTAGATTCTCAGTACTTATACTGTGTTTGGTTGAATGGCTTATGGAGAAGCTGTACTTTCTTTATTCTCAGTACCAATAACTGAAAACTTTGCAAAGTAAAACTTTGGAAGGTCATAGTCATAATAATAACAATAATTATATCAATATATCAAATTATGTTTATTCATTTCAATGAATTTGTATTATTTCATTTAATTCTTGCTAAAACTGGTAAATTATCCAAAACAACTATAATCATTATGTGATGAAGAGATTATTATGATTCACATATATTTCTCCAAATAACATGTTTAGAATGAAGCATAGTCAAGACTAAAGATTTCAATTACCTTAGTCCAGTAATTAGCCCTGTGATAGTAGAATTGCACCATATTAGGAGTCTAGAAACCTAGGTTCCATCACAAATCATTTGTGTTATTTAAAAACTCACTTAACACCTGTCACTTACCCTCTTTATAAAATACTATGTGTTTATCACGCTCTTAATCATTTATTTTGATACTCTTACTGACTCGTGTATATCTTTATATTCTTTGTTTTGAACAGTTTAGTTTACAGTAGAATATATATACAGTAGAATTTTAATGAAATTAAAAGGAATGGATGCCTTTCTACTATAAGTTTTCTGCAATTTTCTTATTTATTTTATGTTTAAACAATTTTATTCCTGCATCGCCTGTTCACTGATTGTTTTTAGAGATGTTTGAACCTCATTTGAGTTTTTATTTATACTCTGAAAGAAGAAAAGATTGAAAGACTCAACCCAAATTAAGAGTATTTCCAGTCTCCATCTGAATGTCACTCATCGTGTAAACACAGAAATTGTCAGATGAAGCAGCAAAATACAGTCCCTCCAGAAAGTGCTATTCCCTGCTGAGCAGATTCTTAGAAACATTGAAAATCTTGAAAGAAAAAATGAAGGTAGTCGACTTTGAAATAAGCATGATGTTCCATGCTGAGATAAATCACACTCACAGGGTATATGAACATTGACAATAGAATTGCAAACCAAAAACAGGAAACAATGTAATGCTAGCTAGAGATTCTATCCCCCAAAATTAAAAAATGAATATTTTAGCATTTAGAGGAATTTAAGGCATGAAGTTAAGCAAATAAAACAACAGCAACAATAAGAAAAATACTAAGGGTTATATATGATTCCTTAAAAAACAAAAGTAAATGAGATACTGTGTTGACAAGTATACTCTTATAAAATGTGAATGCCGAAGTGTAACAGTTGCAGAACTAATTAAATGAGCCAGATGTGAATGTAAAGTCATTTCCATAAAAACTGGTTTGGGTATGTTGGCTTTTAAATGCTCTAACCTCCTCTTTCTGAAATGACTGTCAAATACAAACATTTTCAATAGGAAAACTTCTAGCTCATACCCCTTTAGAACATTTTTTTTATTTATATTGTATCCAAAGTGTAGGTATTCTTTTAGGACACAGCAGTTTTATAAAATATTGTCTGCCCAGAATTCCATGTAACTTATATTAATATTACAACCACATATTCTTACAAATTAAAAATGAAAAATAAGTGAATCATAATAACTTGAAAACTAAACACTACATAGTGGATTCCAAACAGCAATCATCAAATTAGAAGAGAAATGTGTATAATGATACATTTATCTTCATCTTAAATCATCTCAAAAACACAGGGCATGATATTTTTATTCTATATATTTTTATTTCTTCTACATTTTTCACATATCATATCAGACCTCAGTGCAATAGATGGACTGAGAAGTGGAAGAAATAAAATATAAACATGAGTGTTTAATATGTTATATGTAATATTAAAGCTGTGGGAATTAATTCTAGTCTTGTGCCTTACCTCAGAAGTTATGCAAATATTGCACATTAGAATCAGTTGTTAGAAATGTATAGTTGTAAAAGAAATAGAAAGCAAAAGAAAAAATGGTGAAAATAATATAATTATGGTTTATATTTATGATATAAGTTATTGCAAATAGAGCACTTTATTTCCTAGTTATTGTACCATAGCATTACTTTAGGATCATAGAAATAAAACAGTAAAAAATAAGGTGCACAAAAACATTTCAATTACTAACAGAATATAAGAAATGTTTGTATACTATGTGGATGCCTTTAAGGTATTCCTAACAGAGTGTTTTTCATATCACAGACCTCAATCAATGAATTAAGATAACATAAAATATTATATAGCAAACAATTCCTTGCTAAGATGTTTCTCAAGAATTGATGTCTATTCAGTTATCCAATCTTTACAGAAACTATGATGTGTAATTCCTTCTAGAAACTCTGGGAGATAAGATATAGCCTTGTCTTCAATATAGTTATTATTAACTTGGAAAGACAGAATTAAGCATTTTATAATTTCTAAATAATGCTATATGGCTTGCTATGAATAAATGCTCTCTTCAAATTATATGTTTGATAAAGCCTTAAAGCAACAATAGAATTGGGGCGCCTGGGTAGCTCAGTTGGCTAAGCATCTGCCTTTGGCTCAAGTCATGATCCCTGGGTCCTGAGATAGAGCTGCGGGTTGGCTCCCTGATCAGCCCGGAGTCTGCTTGTCCCTCTCCCTCTGCCCCTGCCCCACCCCTGCTCCTGCTCTCTCTCTCTCTCTCATAACTAAATAAAATCTTAAAAAAAAAGAAACAATAGAATTTAGGGTATATGGGTAAGGATGGTTAACGTTGACAAAAATAATGCAGTTGATTCAGGAAGACATTAACAAAGGCGTTGAAGGCAAGCATGACAGACTGGGAGATGAGTGGCCTGGGGGACATGAAGGCTCATATTAGACTAAAGTATCACATGCCCGTTAGGGTGGTATGAAAATTGCATGTGGTAATCCACAGTGGTTAGTACCTCTGGAAACATATTTCCTGGTTTCAAATCGCTCTCTCATTAATTCACTATCTGACATTAGGCTATTTGTTCAGTCTCTGTGACTCAGTTTTCTCATACATAAAAATAAGGGTAATGATTTTTTCTAGCTCACAGGAGTGTTGTGAGGATTAACTGAATTTATACAGGTATAGTGCATGTAACAGTGTCTGGCATTTAGAAAGCTAATTGTTAGCTACTGTAATTATCTGGTATTCTATAATAAATTGTTAAATATATGTACTTTAGAGGGAGGCAGAACTACCCTCACACCTTAATGGCAATGTGAGGACCACTGTAAATTCTTTCCTCCCTAAAAATAATAAAAATGTTTGAGGAATGATCCAAATCAACTTTTTCAGAACTCCAAAAATTAAGCGAAATCTTACAGCAATTTAGAGTACTTATTCAAGAAAAAAAAAAGCAGCAAAATACCTATCAATATTCTAGCAGGCTATTTTTTCATAAATTGACAAGTAGATCTTAAAGTTTATATGGAAATGAAAACACTTAGAATAGAAAAAAACACCTGAAAAATAAGAGTAATGTTAAAGAAATTTTGCTTCCTGATTTCAAAAATTATTGTAAAGTTACAGCTTGAAAGCAATATAGTGCTGGAAGATAGATACATAAATCAATAAAACGACTAAGTGTCCAAAAGTAAATCCTTATATTTGTACTCAACTGATTTTTGACACAGACGTCATGGTAATTCATTGGGGAAAGATAGTCTGTTCAACAGATGATGCTGGAACAATTGGACATCTGCATGTAAGATGAACTTAATACCTCACCTTACATCATACACAGATATTAACTTAAACTGGATCATAGATTTAATTGTTACAGTTAAAACAAATAAACTTTTAAAAGAAAACATAGAAGAATACCTTTGAGACCTAATTAAGCAAATGTTGCTTAGATATGATATCAAACGCATGGTCCATAAAAGAAAAATAATTGATAAACTGGATCTCACCAAAATTCAAAACTCTTTTACTTCAAAATGAACTATTAAGAAAAATAAAAACATAATCAATGGTCTATGAGAAAATACTTGAGAAAAACATATAAATGGCTCATATCCAGAATTTGCAAATAATTCTTACTGCTCAATAATAAGAAACACAACAACATCATCAAAAAGTGAGCAAAAAATATAAATAGTCACTTCATCAAACAATATAGGAATGGCTAATAGACAAATGAAATGTGCTGAACATCATTATGGGAATGAAAATTAAAACTACAATTTGATGCTATTTAATACTTACTAAAATATCTATAATAAATAAAGCAGACATTAGCCAAAGCTGGTGAGGATATAGAGTAACAAACCCTCATACATTTCTGGTGGGAATGTAAAATGGTGCAGTCACTAAAAAAAATTTGGCAGTTTCTAAAAATGTTAAACATGAAACTACCCTGCATTTTGACTACTAGCTATTTAACAAAAAGAAAGAAAGAAAGAAAGAAAAGAAGAAAGAAAGAAAGAAAGAAGAAAAGAAAGAAAGAAGAAAGAAAGAAAAAGAAAGAAAAAATTTGTTACACAAGGACCTGATGGTGAATGTTAATAAGAGCAATATTCATAATAGCTCAAAACTAGAAATAATCAAAATACAATGAGTAGAGAGATAATATGTAGTTTATCCATACAATGGAATATTATTCATCAATAAAAGAAAATACTGTCACATGCTATGAACTTCAAGTATGTTAAGTGATCATACACAGGAGATCATCTATAATTCTATTTATATGGTATGATATGATAGAAGACAAATGTATAGTGGCAGAAAATAGATTAGTGGTTGCCTAAGGCTGGAGGTGAGATGGGGATTAACTAAATGGATGTGAGGAATCTTATTGAAGGAATGAAAATGTTCTAAAACCAACTTATGATGATGATTGAACCACCCAGTAACATTAATAAAAATCATTGAAATGGAACACTCAAAATAGATTGGTTTTATCTTATGTAAAAAATGCCTTAATAAAACTGCTTAAAATGTAATGTTTTAATAAAGTTTATAGAAGGATATGCAAGTCAGATATGTTTAATTATATTTATCCTTGTATTTTGATACAATTTTAAAATATGCACAACATTATAACTTAATTTATCACATTTAATCTCATATAGCCCAGGGAGATGGGTATAACAACTATCTAAATATCCTTGGTAAAACTGATAATTAAAGTGGAAATAAATATAGACTCTAATGCTTGAAACTTCTTACCTACACTTGGGTCTTAGTGTCATCTGGATGACATTGGACCAAACTGGAGCTGAATGAGGGATATGAATTATAAGAATATTATACTTAATATTTTCTGTGTCAACATACAAGGAAAAATGGCAATATCTCAAAGACATTGCTTTAATAATTAATAAAAATGACAAATTAAAGTCAATACTTATTTAATTAGTTATATGAAGTATTCTACTATTTATAGCTCTTTTTAGCACTCTGACTCTTTACTGGATATGATTTCCTCACAAAAGAATAAAAGGATTTAACAACATATAATGTGAAATCACATTAAGGTGTGTTTAGACTGAATATCATACAGATCCCAGCATGGATGTCTATATTTTAATCTTGCTTTCAAGATTCAAAGTGTGAAATTACTATTTTGATTCTATTTTGATAATAATTAATTCTATAAAATATGATGGAGATACTGCTGATAATACCAGCTTTCAAACTGAGATACTGTTTTGGAAGCAACATAAAATTTCGGTGGGACAGTAGGCAAAGACAGACACTCATGCAAGATTTCAAAATTAAATTGAGGTAGTTACATTTCATTTTGAATGATAGAGATTAATATCTGTAAGTTATAAATTTTGTCTTGAGATTGGAATAATGAGAGAATTCTATCAGATTCAGGCATTTTTTTCTTGGTGACTACATACAGTACAGTGAATCAGATTTCTTCTCTATGACATCTGAGAGAGCTTGCTGAATACAAATTTCCTTTTCCAACATATCTAAGAAATGAAAAGGTTAAGCTCTTCGAGACTTTAATGACTTTATAATTGGACCATAAATAATATACCTAAAATGTTAATGTGAAATTAATAGCAAAAAAAAACAAAAAACAAAAAACAAAAAAAAAAAAGAAATTAATAGCAAGTTAGGTGTTCTCAGTTCTTTAACTTTTCTTATGATAGAAACATTTTTATTCAGTATAATACTATTTGGAAAACTCATCAGTCTATTTTGGATTGCAAATGCAGTCCCTTCTTCAAATGAAGAAAATAATTATTTCAAATTTTAGTTTATTTATTAAAATATAAAAATTAGTGTCTTAGCTCAGGAGAATTTTTTAGATGTTCCTAAGAATATAATAATAGCATGAAAGGAGAAGTAACCAGAAGACTGGACAGAGTCTTTGTCTATAGATCAAATATTTACCCCAAAATGTATTAGCAACCACGTTTCTGCATACTCTTGAAGATTACTGTTAGAACAGCCAACATTCATTGACTATTTACTATGTAATGAAGCAGTATAATTGGTTTTCACTAATTCATAAATTCACTGGACAGATATTTGATTTCTTCATGTACCAGAAAGTATTCTTGGGTTTAGAGATGCATGAGTAAACAAAGTTAAAAAAAAAAAAAGTTGACGTTCATGAAGCTTACTTCTGGTAGGGGAGGCAGGCAAGGAAAAAATTAAGCATAATTTCAAATCTAGTTTACCTTACTGCTACCGTTTTCATAATATTAGAAGGTGTAACTAAACTATTTTTCACACTGTTGGGTCACTAATGATATCAGGCTGATGGTAATTTTTAGATACATCAAGAATTCCTTGATGTTAAAAAATAAAGAAGAAACACAAAATTATACTGTAGACATGTTGAAATAGTAAGTATATAGAATCAGAATGTGATAAGTGCTATAGAAAGAAAAATTGGGACTGTAACAGGCATTTGAAGTGTTGGGGGACTTAGACTTTTCGATGGGGCACTTAGGAGCAGTGCTAATTAATACAGGGTTTTCATGAGGAGAGGAAGTAAGCCTTAAAGTTATTTTAAGAGAAAATGGTTCCAAAACCCAGGAAAAGCCAGTGCAAAAACCCATTATGTCAAAGCAAATCCAGGATGTTCAGAGATAATGAGGAGGTAAAAATGTCTGAAGGGTGGTAAGCTAGGTAGAGAATAATGGAAGGAGTGCACAATCCTGTAGGGCCTCAGGGCGATTACAAAGAACTACTGGATGATTATGTCATGAAGTGACATGACCATTTTCACACTATCAGTTTGATGTTTGCTTCGATGATGAATTGTAATAATGCAAAGGTCAAAGCATGGAGATCAGTTGGATGTTAGTGCAAAAATCCCAGGCAAGAATCATGGACATTCAGGCCAAGGTCGTAGGAGAAGATATATTTTGGAAGTAAAACCAAGATTTCTTAGAAGAACAAACGTAGGGTATCAGAAAAACATAGAATGCAAGTTGATTGTAAAGGTTTGGACATTAGCAACAGGAAGTTTCATGATGAAAGTGCAAATCAGGAAACTGAATTATAAGAGACAGTAATTCTAGCATAAACTTGCTGGAGATTTTATAAATAAATTGCTGAAATAAGGTGATTAAATGTACACCATTTTGATAGAATTAAAAATGTTTTCACTTGTTTTTTTAATTTGTTGTTCTCTAATAAGCAGAGTGAACTTTTATTGTTTAATAATCACACACATGCCTTGAATTCTGAACTCCATGCTCAAAGAGTTTTTAAGGTTTTCCATTGATAGCTTTTTTTCCCTTAATTTTTAGAAATGCTCCGTGTGTTACATAAGTTACCCTATGAAATGTTTGCTGCAATATTGGCTTTGCTTACACACAATTTTTATGCTTTTAAAAAGGTATACATATTTAATTTTTTATGTAGACAAATTTATCCAGTAGTTGCACTGATTAATTTTATATGTTTTTAGGTTTTACCCATTCTTTAATCAGAAAAATTAAGCCACCTATTTGTATTATTTTTCATTAATTCACACTTAATTTATTAATATTTCATAAACATATAAATTTATAATGATACTATGAAGACCTCTATGAACATCTTTGCATTAATTTCCTCTGGCTGCTATAACAAGTGATCATGAATTTTGTGGCTTAAAACTACACAAATTTATTTCATGGTTTTAGAGGCTAGAAGTCCATGATGGATTTCACCACACTCCCTCTGGAGACTCTATGAGAGAATCCATTTGTTTGCCTTTTTCAGCTTCTGGATGTTGTCCTTGTTCCTTGGCTCATGGTCACATATGGTATCTCACCTTTTCTCCCCTGCTTCCATGGTCACATAGACTTTATTCTCAATTCCCTTCAAAACTCCCTCTATAATATAAGGACACTTGTGATTACATGTAGGGATCATCTTCTTAAGGAAGGGGAAAAAACAAACAGGAAAAAAAAAATATTAGTAGACTTGAAGAATTCTAGACCAATCGCATCTAACTCTTATATTCACATTTAACTTAATTAAATGATGTAAGGTAGGCATATGAATTATTTTCGACATCACTAACCAATTTCCCAGCAATTGGAACAAATAATTGCTTGTTTTCCCACTAATTGAAATGCCAGTGCTGACACAAACAGGAATACCTGCCTAGCACTCTTTCTATTTTTATAGCATAGTTTGAGCATGGAATTTTAAGTCAAGGATCTGACTGCTAATACTTTTTCCAGGCTTGGTCTTTTTCAAATTCCATTGGCTCCAGACAGTCTAGAAAACTTGTTAATTACAATGAAAAGGACCTTTTGACTTTACTTGCCTTTGCTGTTAATGTTTTATCTGTTGAAGTGATTCTCCCTTTCTGTATTGCAGCTGTCTCACCAGGCTCTTTTGTGCTACTAGAAGCGTGTAGACACTTACTTTACTTTGCTTTTTATGAGTTTAAGATTAAAAAATGATGCTTTTGGTTAAAAAACAATGCACCTTACTTTGCTTTGCATTAGTTTAAGGTTAAAAAATGCAGGTTTGGATTCTACTAAGTGGGAGATTGTGAGAATATTAATTTTCCTTGTTATGTCTTATTTTCCTCAACCATAAAATGATGCAATTAACGATCCTTACTTCATGGAGGTATTGTAAAGAATAAATAAAATAATCTACATGAAGCATTTCACCTAGTACCTGGAAAAAGCAAGCTTTCAGTAAACACTAGTTATTCCTCTATTATTTTCTATATTCACTTTTAACATTATTTAGATTATTTAGATTATGACCTTCGTAATGTCAGGGCTCACGGAAATGATTTCCCCAATTCTAAGATACCAATTACTTAATTAACTTATATTCAATTCAACTAATACTCATATTCTTTTAGCTTATCCATCCTATAAAATAATCACAAACTTTAAAAAGCACAAACTTTCTCTATTCTTATTTTATCTTTATATGACTTCAAGTCATATAACTTCCCTGCTTCTAAGTGCCTCACTGCTAATACACTTACCCAGTAAATTATAACCCATGAACAATTTTATTCATTCAGGAAAACATATATAATTCTGCAGGCTAAAATTTAGTTTATCACATAAATCTTTTGCCTAAACAAACACACTTTGCAAATGACTACCCTATTTATGTACTAAAATAAATGCATTCAGAAAGTAAGTTCTAAAATTGTGTTCCATCTTTAGACAAATATTTACAAACAAGTTTTCTTGCTGAATGAAAATACCATGTTGGCTGGTTGAATTTTTACTCTCAAATAATTGTGAGTTTTTTCCCCAAAAATCATACTGAATTAATTGCATATTTTAATGTTGTAGTCAAATATACTGCCAAACTTACTTCTGCACCTTAAGTCCCTCTAAATTGTTCTATTTTTTTCCACAAGTACACTTTGCATATTTCTTTTTGATTAATTTTCTGGCAAAATAAATTATTTGCAAAATTCCCGGTCATGTGTTTTTTTTCTTTTGCTTTTCCAGTGTGGGTTAAAAGTAAAAAAAAAATCCTTTTATTGAGCAGTCAGTTCCAAGTATCGTATAACTTCTATGACTAAAAAGTACAGATAATTTGCTTGTTTTCCCAGAGAAGTGGGCAGGCAGCCAAACCTCACAACCAAAATTAGTTCCCAATTTGGTGTTCGATGTCATTTCACAAGGACTGGAATGAAAAATGAGACATTGGACATGTTAACTCTGAGGAAAATTATCACTTCACCTTGTATAGGGCATCTTTACAGGATGAAATCAGAGGAGATAAATCATCTCGTCCTGTGACAGATCTGCCCGTCATCTAGGGGAAAAACGTCCCAGAGTGAGGAGGCAGGCACTGTCTGAGTTTCCTTCAGGTTATGACCAGGTATATTTTATGCCTCAAAATAATCATAGAAATTTGGAAATGGAGATGATGTATGCAGGACACACTTACCAAGTCAATTTTTCCCAATGACATTTTAAGTGTATGTATATAAATACAAATAGAAATGCATACATATTTGTGAGCTGCATATATCCTTGAAATGGTTACTGAGTAAAGAAAACATTTACTGAATGCTTACCATGATCAGGCATCATAGTGGCCTGTGATAATCAATACAAGTAAAAGCAAATGTCCAGGTATGAGGCATGGGGTGTTTTGTCCTCCAAATTTTCCTTCAGAAAGCAGGAAATCAGCTTATATTAAATACTTGCAAAGCTGGTCATATTATAGTAAAATCTCTCACATAATTTATTTTGAAATCCAAAGTACTTTTGGGAAAAAGTACATTAACGAGAAATGATATCACTCCAAATCAAATTTTGTTACATATAGAGGTCACCTTATGGAAATAGGAACAATAGATGCAAAGATATTTTATCCAGATTTTGTGTTTATTCCTGAGCTATAGTATCACAACTGAGAGTTTTGGTTGCTGTTTTAAACAAGTATTTTTTAAAGTAATAGAGAAGCACTAATGGGGAATTTGAATATAATCCTTCAACACTAATAATTAGCCTAAATGGTCAATGAACGGGTCTTTGTAGCTTGAGATAAATGCTTGATGGCAGCAACACCATTTAAAAGAGCTGTATCTCACATTTTTAAAGGAGGTCAACGTCAAAACTTCTAGATAACTCCAAAGTAGTTCTAAATTTAATAAAGTTAAAGCTATATATTTCTGCTAAAAACTGAAAAAAAAAAAGCTCTAGTATTATAAAGATAAAGCTATGTTATGAGGGCTCTAAATAAAGTATTTTCTTCTAAAACCCTATTCCAGTTTGGCTGAAAAAAAAAATCCTCTTGAAATCATCTTATTAAATAGGCACTCTATCACCTTATATTTCTGGTTACTTGATATTTATAAAAGTACATTATAAAAATAAAATTTTTTGAATAAATTAATGTTCCCACACAAAATTTTACGTCTTTAAAAATTATACAATCTCAAACACTGAATAATATATCTATAATTAAGAAATTAAAATAATTTAAAATAATTATTTGGGTTGATCCTTCCAAGGAGACCCAAATGTGATAAGCCTATCTGTGACTTTCTGTAAGGTTTCATTAAATCTCTTCTTCAGCTCACAGTAATATTATATTGGGGCTCATTGTTCACTCCTTTATTCATCATGCATATATTGAGCACATCCTCTTGCCTGGGTCTTGTCCTGGGCACCAGGTGTACAATGTAAAAAAAGTAGACAGGTCAACTCAGATCTTGAATTCTAGTGACCATAGATTTTGTTCATGCAGTTGATTGTTTAGGACTATTGTAACCTTAATATGTAACCTTAACACTAACATATGTCATATTGTCATATGAGCCAGACAAAGGAAAGTACACAGGACCAAATAGGTTAGCAGGAAAAAGAAAATGATAGGAGATGCTTAAAAGCTAAGACTAGACAGGCCATTAACACAGGAAGGAATGCTACGAGTTTCAAAGAAAGTAATCTGGATTTAGTAGTTATGTTATTTTCTATGCAACTGATGGAGGGGAGTAATTTAGAAACTGCCACAGAGATTAACTAGGAAAAAATACATTAGCTGGCTCTCTGTTGTCTAAGGGTAAAGCAAAAACTCCACCTGACTGCATTCATGCATTCATTTCATTTTTTACTCATTAAGTCATTTATCAAAAATTTATTGGGCTCGGGGCACCTGGGTGGCTCAGTTGGTTAAGCGACTGCCTTCGGCTCAGGTCATGATCCTGGAGTCCCAGGATCGAGTCCCGCATCGGGCTCCCTGCTCAGCAGGGAGTCTGCTTCTCCTTCTGACCCTCCCCCCTCTCATGCTCTCTCTCTCTATCTCATTCTCTCTCTCAAATAAATAAAATCTTTAAAAAAAAAAATTATTGGGCTCCCTCTATCTACCAGATGTCCTTCTATCTCATGGGTATAGAGTAGTAAAACAAACTAAAAAGAAGTCCTTGTCCTTACGGAGCTTATATCCTACTGGAAAAATAAAGATAATAAATATACCATATATTTATAATATAGTCATGTACTGGCAAATCTATATATAGATTATGTATAGTATACATATTATACATAGATATGGATGGTATATTATCTACATTTATATTTCTATATATCTCTATCTATGGGAACATAGAAAAATAATAAAGAAGAAAACTGGGATGTGAAATGGCAGGAGAGAAAGAAGAGAGTTAGAAGGTTTATAAGTAATTTCACATTCATTATTTTAAAATTACGCTTCTTTCCTAGCCATCTTGGACACGATGCTTCACATGTTCCCAGTTTCTCAAACACCACACTCTCTCCCCACTCCATGCTTTTTTTTAATCTTTTTTTTTTTTTTAAGATTTTATTTTGAGAGAAAGAGTGAGAAAGCAGGGGGCGAGGGGCAGAAGAGAGGAAGAGGGAGAGAGAGACTATCAAGTGGACTCCACGCTGAGCATGGAGCCTGACACAGGGCTCAATCTCATGACCCTGAGATCATGACCCTGAGATCATGACTTGAGCCGAAATGAAGAGTCAGATGCTTAACTGACTGAGCCACCCAGGCACCCCTCTTGTATGCCTTTAGATCTATTGCTCTATCTATTTGGATGCTGCTTCCAAATTTCTTTAAATTGAGATTTAACACCCCCTGACTTTTGCTTCAAAGCCTGGCTTAATATGACACCCTCTATAATACATTTTTTCATCCAGGCTCCTCACTCAATGGTGCCTGAGAGCCCAAAAATGAGCTCTATGGTCACATTACTTTCCTGTTACGAGAATTCCCCAACTCACTCTTCAACATTAAACAAACTTTTTTTTTTTTTAATTTCACTAAATATGAATTGTCTAACATCATCAAGTTCTCTGTCAGATGTTTTTTCTTTCCATATGTCACTTCTAGTTCAATATCAATTGTTTGGAGAAGCTGGTTTTATGTTTAAAGGATATCACTTTTACCCCAGAAATTACTGTAGGCCAACGTTATGGTTCTGGAGCAAGAGAGAAGGACTCAGGATACAGAAGACTCCCCTTAGAATGAAAAGGGAAACTTATCATTTTCATTTTTTAAAGTAGATCACGACTGTATATTTGTAGTAAATCTCAAATGGTACTATGGATATTGAGAAGAGGCTTTTTGTTTGTTTGTTTGTTTGTTTTGATACAGAAACACTGGTATAAAATTCCCTCTCAGCAGCAAGATAGTTAATATATAGCATAATGAAGCCATTTATGAGTATTATGAGCAAAAATAATTATTAGAAGTTAGCAATTAGTAGAATTTAGGCTGCATTTGCATATATACCAGCAGAGGGGGGAGGGTTGCTGTTAATTTAAATAGCAACTTTAGAAAATGGTATTAGTGTTAATAAAAGGTAAATGTGCACTTGCTTTTTTTTTTTTAAAGATTTATTTATTTATTTGAGAGAGCGAGAATGAGAGAGAGAGAGAGTACATGAGAGGAGGGGAGGGTCAGAGGGAGAAGCAGGCTCCTCGTGGAGCAGGTAGCCCGATGCGGGACTCGATCCAGGGACTCCAGGATCATGACCTGAGCCGAAGGCAGTCGCTTAACCAACTGAGCCACCCAGGCGCCCAAATGTGCACTTGCTTTAAGAGTGTTTTTTATACACAATGTTTAAGCAAAAATTATATTACTTGGCATCACTCTGCCAGTAGTGTTTCACGGGCAATTTATCTTCTCGCCTCGGAAAACATACCATTCTAATCTAAAGTCCACCTGTCTAGTAGATTGATCTAAAATGCAGGTTCAGTCATTATGCAATTTTGTTTAAAATGCACCTTTGGTTTCTCCAAATCTCAGGAAAAAGTATTAAAATTTCTATTCTTCAATGCCTGTCAGTGTGACCCTTGCGTACCCATCTTGCCCATGCACTTCTTGTCAATGTTAAAGAAACAGTTTTCTTTCCAGTCCTACTACTGTCTTGCAATTCTACCTATTTCAGGTATTCATACTTTTGCAGAAACTATTCCCTAGGTTTGTAAAGCGTATTCCCATGTATTATTAAGGTTTCTCCAATTCCCTATATTTTAATATCAGCTGATGTTTTATTTCCTTCAAGATTAGCAATCTGTCTTCCACATTAACAATCTCCTAAATCCAGACTGTATAATCAAACTCCCCAAGTAGTTTGTGTGTAATCTTAATTTGATTTTTGTCACAAGTACAATTTCTATATTATACTTGCATATTTACTTGTCTCTCTCCAGCATTGTTATGTGACACTCCATAACCTTAGTTTGTTATTTTTGGTATATATATATATATATATATATATATATATATATATATATATATTTATTTATTTATTTATTTTAGGGTTCATGATTCAGTCCCATCCCAGAGATTTTGATTAACTCAGGCTTAAATTAAGCCTGAATCATGAATTTAAAAGAAAGAATCAAAAGCAAAAAGAAAGGAAGACCAAAGAAGTATTTGAAAATAATCACTTGGTAGCCAAAAGTTTGGAATCAGTGTCCTGAAAGGAATTCTGTAATCCTAATACATTACTTAATGTTTCTGGAACATTATAAGAAGAGAGAAAAAAAAATTGAAAAAAAGAAAAACTAGGTCTTCAATATAAATATCAACTTGGAAAACTTGATCATGTTTCAGTTGATTTAAAGATATTCAAAATATTGTATCATCTTATTTTTTTTTTTTTTTAAGATTTTATTTATTTATCAGAGAGAGAGAGAGACAGAGGCAGGCAGAGGGAGAAGCAGGCTCCTTGCTGAGCAATGAGCCCAATGTGGGACTCGATCCCAGGGCCCTGGGATCATGACCTGAGCCGAAGGCAGAGGCTTAACCGACTGAGCCACCCAGGCGTCCCCAAAATATTGTATCATCTTATTAACCACCTTCATTTGTAACTCTGTGACCAATGGTACCTAACATCCTTATTGTTCTCAAATGTATCTTAATAAGACACTATAACAAAGAACGACACACTTTTTGTAAGACATCCCAGGGTAATTTGTCCCATGGCTAAGGGGACTCTTAGACAGACCCAGATACAAGCCTTCCACCCTCCTCCAGAAACCACATAGCTCTAGGTGTGCAAACATCCACAGGTCCCTGGTGCTATCATCCAAATTCTCATTTCTCTACTTAGCAAAAGTCACCTGTCTTAGGTTCCATTCTCCCAGAGTTCTGTCTCTGCTTTGGTTTGTAGCTTATGTAATAAACTGAAGTAAAGTATACCAAAGGCTTCGGTGGGCTACATTCCTTATCCAATTATGTATCATCTTCCATTTATATTTAAAAAAAAGAACTTCTGGAATTAGAGTAACTTACTGGGAATCAGTGACATCAAAAATAACAATTCAGGAGTGAGACAGGTTGTTGCATTCTTTAAGAAAAAATAATTCCAAGTTCATAATCAGCTAGACTATACATATGGCAACAAATAAATGTCATTTGAATGTTTTTAATTACTTATGTTTTTAGGAAGAATGAGATCCCTTTTAAATCATGTATTTATATTTTATAGGATTACTTAGTGTTTCACGTGACTCGATATTGTCCTTCCTGCAGTGCACCATTGCTTGATATTTGGTTTGGCAGGAGAGGGGAGCACAGCAAGCAGAGCAATGAGGTGCTAGGTATCTTTTAGCCACCTTATAGAAGCTAAATTTAATTTAATTCTAATCCAGGGAACACTAAAATGTCTCAATTAACTTAGCATTGAGTAATTAAGAATATGAATATTTTTAATATAAAAAGCACCAGGATCCATTTTATAAAAGTTGTTTAAATATAAGAATAATCAACATAATAATAGATTACCACATAGAAGGCATGCAGAGCACACTAATAAACGATAAAATATAATCAGAACATAATGAACATACTAATGTAAGGCTAAAATGTTTTAAAATTAAGAACATAAATTCATTTCTTAACATATCATAAAACAAACATATTCCATAATGTTGCCACTGATTTATCTCTTACTTTTGTTGGGAAAAGAAAAAAAAATCCAGTATTATAATATTTAATTACAGCTATTTAATAAACATTAAAACAGAAAAAATGACTTAATTCTCTTTTGATGAAGTCATAATATTACGAAAGTATAGCATATCTCTTACAGATGAAAAATGAGAAAGAAAAAATTGCATTAAATCATGGAATGAAATCCATAATCCTTGGATCACAATGCATTATGTGTCAGAGCTTGAGCAATAATTTGGTTTGTTGAAAACATGAAATTCAGAGAAAACTGCCTAAGTCTGCCAATTTTTTAACTGTTAGTATTTCATTATACACTTCAAGAAAGACATTGTTAGTTTGCTTGCTTGTTGATTTGTTTTTTAATGTTCTCGAAAGTACTGTAGCCAGGTTATTACAATTTCCTTTGGCATCCGGTAATCATATATTTGATCACTAAGGTCGTTTTGCCACTGCCAGCTCTTATTAACTCTTAACATTTTTTTTCTTCACACATGTCTCAGTTCATGTTCTTCACGGAACTACTGCAATTTAAAGCTCTAATCTAATGGCTCTCCTGTGGTTCAGGCCAGCTAACCCAAACATAAAATGGCTCTTGAAATCAGATAAGTATTTGTTAAAATTATTAATCCAGAAAATAGCTTTTAGTCACTTAAATTCCAATCAGTAACCTGAATTCCCCAGCTAAACACTGTATTAAATAAAAATGTATTCCACTTGCCTTGTCACTCACAGCATCCCACTCTGCATTCAAAACGCTAAAATTTCATTATCAAAAATTCTTTTTTTTTTTTTTAAGATTTTTATTTATTTATTTGACAGAGAGAGAGACACAGCGAGAGAGGGAACACAAGCAGGGGGAGTGGGAGAAGGAGAAGCAGGCTTCTCGTGGAGCAGGGAGCCCGATGCGGGGCTCGATCCCAGGACCCTGAGATCACGACCTGAGCGGAAGGCAGACACTTAACGACTGAGCCACCTAGGCGCCCTCATTATCAAAAATTCTTGCCAAATAAACAACCTCGCCTTAATATTACTTAAATTGCATATGCTGGATAAAAATAACCGGTAGAGAACCTCCCCTTTATATCTGGGCAAAGGACTCTCTGGGTACTTCAGAAAATACTTGATTCTGTTGGTGGTTTTCTGTGACAGCTTTTTTTTTTTTTTTTTTTTAAGATTTTATTTATTTATTCGACAAAGAGAAAGGGCTCACAAGCAGGGGGACCTGCAGGCAGAGGGAGAGGGAGAAGCAGGCTCCCCAATGAGCAGGGAACCCAAAGCGAGGCTTTAACCCAGGACCCTGGGATCATGACTTGAGCTGAAGGCAGATGCTTAACTGACTAAGTCCCCCAAGTGCCCCCGTGACAGCTTTTATATATGACTTGCACAATAAATTTCAACTTCTTTCTTTCTTCTCATTATTACAGATTTTTAAGTAAAATGCAGAAGCTTCTAGCCACTACTCCTTTTTAATTCCACTATTTATAATCAAGGACATTTAGCCCCTGAGCTGGCCTTGGTGCTGCAGCTCTACCCTGTCCACACACACCGCCCCCCGCCCCCCCACCACCCCCACCCCGGCCATCTCTTAACTCTTCTGCTGCTGGGCCCTGCCCTGTGCATTTTAGAAATCAGCTACTCAGGGAGAGCGACTTTTATTCCTATGAGTCATCTTCTGAGCATCCTCTTCCAGAGACAGGGGAGTCTCTGGGCCTCTAGATCAGGTCTGGTGCTCATCTCTGCAGGGTTTGTGGCTGTTTAGGCCTCTAAACATGCTCCAGATGTCACAAGGCACATTACTGCAGTAAGGAGCATCAGACTCTAGACTGGAGATTTGAGCATAAGCAGGTTTGTACACAACCATATTATTTGGACAAAACAATTCCAGTCCACAATTTCCTTTATCCAGAATTTAAAACTGTAGTAGAAACAGAAGATGAGATTACACCTGAAGTTGTCAAAAAAGAAAATGAATCAGAAATTATGGGGAGCATGCGTGAAGCACTTGAGGGAGAATTGGATTCCATGGCAAAACATGAATCCAAGGATGATAAAATTTTCCAGAAGTTTAAAACTAAAATAGCCCTTGAGCCAGAACAGTTTCTCAGATATGGCAAAAGGACTGCACCCATCTGGATCTCTGGTGAAAATATCCTTCAAGGAAAGGTTATTCCACATTGCCTGTGGTGCCAAGAGACTATTTGAATTTCAGGTCATGCCTCAGCTGCTCAACTCCCTAAAGGCCGACAGGCTGGGCAAGAGTGTCGATCGTGGTATCCTGGCTGTTCACCTGAGCTGAAAGCTATAGACTAGAAATTGGCGACACAGATGAATTTGTTTGGAAGCAAGATCTAACAATACACCCTAAAGACAACGTGGTAAAGCCTTACAAATGCTCATAATCTCTTAGACCTTGCAATTCCATTTCTAGGGCTTTTCCCTAAGGAAATAATTATACCAGAGACAAAGGTAAAAAGGATGTTGTTTCAGATGAGTTTACAATATGTAAATATTAGTGAGACAAAAATGTCCAGTGACAAACAAGTAAATAAATTTGGGTTTATCTCTACAGCGGAAGGTAATGAAATCTTAATGATACAGACCTATATCCACATCAAATAGGATACAGGTTTAAACTGACACCAAAATATTCGTAGTATGTTCATATCTTTGTACAAGTATTTATACATGTGTATGTCCACAGAAATCTGGAAAGATACATGCTTGGTGGGAATTAGTTAACTATGAATGGTAGGACTAAGTGAAATAATCATTTTACCTATGTGTTTGCTTCCTTCTACAATAAAAATGGGTTAATCGCCCAACTAAGACAAAAAAAAAATAAGTATGTTTAGTTAGGGCATTTTAGATTTCACGTAACAGAAATTCACTTGAGCTAGCTTAAGGAAAACAGGGTATTTTTTAAAGTACAAAGAGATGTTTGATATCAGGACAGAAATGCAGCTGGGCCTTAGGAAAGACTGTAAACCAAACAAAGAGAGCTATCCAAAACACAGAACATGTGAGTTTTCTTTGGTTTTTCATTTCTAATTCCTCTGAGTTGGCTGCATTCATCTTTTCTAGCACAGCAGTATTCCCTATTAGTCAATGCACATGATAAAAACAAACAATAAGGGATGCCTGGGTGGCTCAGGTGGTTAAATGTCTGCCTTCGGCTTAGGTCATGTCCTGGGGTCCTGGGATAGAGTCCCGCATTGGGCTCCTTGCTCAGCGGGGAGCCTGCTTCTCCCTCTGCCTGGCACTCCCCCTGCTTGTGCTCTCTCTCTTTCTCTTTCTAACAAATAAATAAATAAAATCTTTAAAAAAATAAAACAAATAATAACAAAAACAAAAACAAAAATAGAGCCACCCAATTTTAACCAAGTAAAGTTTAATTTTTCTCTTTCTCTCCCTTGGTCTGAATCCTAAATTTCCAGGGCAGGATCTCTCAGTGACCGAGCATGGGCCAAGGGTTCCTTCACTGAACTAGCACTAATGTGGCCACATTTCACATCAACAAAACATACCTCATTCTAGATGTCAACTTTTGCTTATGGAATTGATTTACCTCTTGACCAGAACTAGGTATGGAAAATGGGGATCAATTTCCTGGCGTATATTTATTCTCATAGAATGAGAGAAACTTGGAAACCAACGTATTTATCAAAGAAAGAAACAGAGAAAATGGGACCATCGAAAATATAACAATGTATAGACTACAGACTTTACCATCAGTTAAACTTGCATTCACATTCTGACTGCCATTATACACGTCTTGTGCATAACATTTAATTTTTTGAGCATCATTTCCTCAATTGTATAAAAATAATATTTACCTCATAAAATTGTTTTGTGGGTTACATGGCATGATGAATATAAGTGAGTTTTGTGCAGATAGTGTATCAATATAGTGAATTAATATGGCTAGTCCTGCTAATGGCTCAGGTCCCTACTCTGATGAAATCTTTTCAGAAAATCATTCCTCGATTATCTCACCCCTTACTCTGCTTTATTTTTCTCATTGCACATGTTATTGTTTAAATTATGTCATCTCTGTCCATATTTGTTTTTTAGCTATCTCTTCAATCAGACTGTAAAGTTCAGGAGAGCAGAGTTTTTGTCCACATCGCTCACTAACATAGTTTCACTTTCTGGAACAATGTTTATTAGATGCAAATTTGTTTAATGATGGAAATGTATATTAAACACAAAACAGCCATTATATTTCAGTGAAATGTTAGAACAAGTAGTCCAGCTTCCAGATCTTTGAATATATTGTGTCATGAATAAAGAAATATTCCTTAATTAAATGCTGAAAAGAAAGATTCTGAAAATTTTCATGGGATTTCTTAAGGTTGTAAATGTAAAGAGAATGTTTCCCAATGAAAGTGAAGAAAATAATAATTAGGAAAGTAAAAGAAGATTAGAAAATGGAGTCCATATGTTTCCCATTATCCCAAAGATATAAAAAGTAGAATAAAATTTCTAAAAATGCTCTCTTTGCCTATCAGAAGGTACTTCTGGATGGTGATGTTATGCAAAAAGTTTAACTTGCATTAATAGTTTAATGAACATTCTTTTTCTAAAGATTTTATTTACTTATTTGAGAGAGATCGAGAGCGAGAGATTGAGAGAGCACAGAAGGAGAGGGAGAAGCAGACTCCCATTGAGCAGAGAGCCCGAGGCGGGGCTCAATCCCAGGACCCTGAGATCATGACCTGAGCTGAAGGCAGATGCTTAACCAACTGAGCCACCCAGGTGCCCCTAGTTTAGTGAATATGGTATGTTTACAACATGGAGCAGGTGGTACTACTGCCTTACAGTGCAATGAAGGTTGTTTTGTTTTAGATGAAATACTGTAGGTTTGAAATAATGTTATTTATATGAAGCTATTAAATCATACCAACAATGAATTTTAAGTGAGTAGTTGAGCTCCTATGGATCCTTGCCCACAAGGTGATACGAAACAAGGAAGGAAGAACATCTGGCATTAAGGAAGGGGTAAGCATTTAAAAAGTGGAATAAAAAAGAGTATTGAAGCCGAAGTAAAAATAGAAACCAAGATAGAGAAATGTAAAGATCCATTCCAGAATTTTCTCTAAGTTTGTCTTTCGTGTGACAACTCAATGGCCACAAAAGGTTGAGATTACAAAGCATAGTCAAATACCACAAAGAATGAGAGAATTTGAGAAATTAGTGGAGCAAGTGTTTCTACAGAAATACAATCAATCATGGAAAAATATTAGTGCAAAGAAATTTTAAAATCAACATTATGATATCCCATATTTCATTGCTTTCTAGCTTCATTCTTCCTTATTTCTGAATCTGATATTCAAACACCATTCTTCATGTTCAATGTGGCTATTTGGAAATATTATCATCTTGTTTTGAGAAGTTAGGCTCTAAGATTAAATGCACTGATTTCTAGCCACAGGGAGAGAAAGTACTGCAGGAAGAAGATCTGTAATCAAACTCTAGAAGTGTATGATACAAATGAGATGAGATAAACATACACTATATACAATGTACAACTAAGTAGATGTAAAATATAGACATAATTTCTGAAGGTACATGTAATAATATACTGTGGCTATTTAGTGAAAAAGTGCAATTTATGTTAATTGTATAAGGGAAGGAAAAACAATAAAAAAAAGAAATAATTTATAATTTGCAATGCCTTGGTTTTATTTAAAAAGGTAAATTAAGATATTTATAATTTATATCATCCATACCATGTATAATATATAATGCATATATTAGCAACAAATTGTTCTCATGGTCTTAGAATATTTTTTGTTTAATTAAAAACCATACTATCACCTAATGAGAAGAAACGTAATGTTATTGAACCATTTATTTTTTTCAAAATTATACTCTACCCAACGTGTACAGAATAATAATGTATGCTAAGGTTTGAAGATTAAAAGAGGTAATGTATACAAACACTCTTCTAAAAATGCTTTACAAAGCAAAGAATGTGTTTTATCTTAACAAATTAAGGTAATGCTGCGAGCTAGACATGAAAAATTTAAAGGTTGGCAATAAGAACAAAGATATACAGTGTTTGAAAAATGGTTAGTGTCTCTTGAATATCCACATCAACATTCATCTTAAGGGGACATAAACATGTGTCGAGATTGTTTCTGTTCTTCTGGCATTATTTTTCCAAAAATAATAATTAGCAAGCATTATACTATATTTCCCCTAATAACCCATTTATTTATTTATTGTCTTAACAAAGACAGTTTTAGATTAAAAGAAGCTTCGGGCACTTCTATTATTATAACAAATGTCTCATGAGATGTGATGATGTGCAGGTTACAACATTCTGATAGTGATTTCTAATGCATTACAGTAGGATGTGGACCCTTGAGAATCACATGAAATTCTCTTCCATCTAGATTACATTTTCTCACTGTCCCAATGTGCTTGATATGAACTGACACAGCCATAAATATGTTTATATAAATGGCACGCTGTCAGAGTTAGATAGAGAAATATATAGCACTGAGTGAAAAATAATTTCAGATACTTTTCAAGTGCTTTTTGCTGTTGTAACAGTAATTCCTGCAAATCACATAGTAGACTATGTAAAATAACAATACTACCTACAGATTTAGTGCACTGTGTATTCTTTGAGGAAGGTTGAAAATTTGTGTTCAGATAGTACCTAAGTGTATTATGCAGGATAATTTAACTTTCTGGTGGTTTATAGATCTCCAGTTCCCTACACTCTCTCTTGAGAAAGAAAACCAAGTGCTCTTGTCCTTCTTTTAAATTATGAATGACCAGTGATCCCTGCATGTATATCTAATTAATGAGAGAAATAGATTCACAATATTCTAAATGTATACACAGAAAAAACACATACATTAATTGTGTTGTGAATTGAGAAAATATGTATTTCAACAACACTCATAAGATTATCAATAGAGAAATTAAATTTATCAAATGCTTAGAACAGTGCCTCTTAATAAGTACAACACAAGTTGTTATTTGATAGATTTAATAACATGAAATTTGTAAATCTCTTCAGAATTATTACATTGCCTGCACAAAGCCTCACATGAAATTTATTTCATATTTTGAATATGATTTTCCCTTTGTCCTTTTATTTTGTCTAAATAACC
Source organism: Halichoerus grypus (assembly GCF_964656455.1). Taxonomy (NCBI): domain Eukaryota; kingdom Metazoa; phylum Chordata; class Mammalia; order Carnivora; family Phocidae; genus Halichoerus; species Halichoerus grypus. The sequence goes on along the minus strand of NC_135718.1, from coordinate 138,039,245 downwards.
GCTGGTGTTAGATATGATTGAGCCCTATGTTTGAGTTGGTTCACTAAATGTATTATTCAGGCTTTTCAAACAGTAGGGTGGTATTCAGAGGACTTTGCCATGTTGCATGATTATTCAAATTGCTGAAATATTTTAGTGTCATAATCCAAATTGTAGCACTTGTGATGGATTTTATATCCAACTTTTTTTTTTCAATTTTTTATGTCATACTCCTGACTACTATGCTCATTCTATTTGTCAACAATTTTAAGCTTGCCATTATTTAAAGCTTGATTAAAACATCAACTCCCTCATAAAGTATTCTCCAAATTCTATACTAATTTTCTTCTTCTTTAAACTCTGTGCCAAATATAAAGGCAGCAGGAACATTTTGAAAAACCTGTACCTTTCTTTATTGAATCTTTTATTTCCACCTTTGCTCAACAAATCCAAAGTCTGTTAAGAAACTTTGCAAGTGGACTCTAGATTTTATATGAAAATTTGAAGGTCCAACAATGTTGAAGGAAGTCTAGAAGAAAGAAGAATAAAGTTGGACATAATCTATTGAATCTTGAGATGTACTATGTATGCAATAAAGCCGGCTGGCCCTTTGCCCTCATGTCTTGGGAGATGACCTCCAAGCCTTCCTGATAAAGTTGTCTTTGTTTACCTGGAGATATTGTCTATTAGTCTATGCTGGAAGTGGGTGGTCAGCCATGTCTACATGATCAACCCCCAGTAAAAACTGGACACTAGTGTATGGGATTTCCTTGTTGGCAATATTTCATGAGAATTGCCAGACATCATTGCAGAGAGAAATACCAGCTCTTCACACCACTCCTCTAGAAGATGACAACTGGAAGCCTGGCATCTCTTGCACCTGTCCAATATGACTTTTACTTTTGTTAATTTTAATCTGTATCCTTTCACCATAATGAATGGAAACCATGAGTATAACAACTCTTTCTGGGTTCTAGGAGACTCTTTATTGGTTTGTGACTCTGAGGATGATCTTGGAGGCCTCCCAACTATATTATAAGACTACAGTAACTGTCTATTTGGTGTGAAATACAGAAAAATAGGTCATTGGAACAGAATTTTCTGTGTGGTCCAATAAGGTAGCCACTAGTTACATATGGCTGTTTAAATTTAACCCTTTAATGACTTGAAATAAAATAAAACATTCAGTTCCTCAATATATATGTATATACATGTCAAATGCTTCATAACATATGGTTTAGTGGTTATTGTAGTGGACTGCACAGTTATAAAACATTTCTATCACCATTAAAAATTCTGTTGAATAAGAAGAGTGAAGTTTCCAATAAAAGGTCCAGTTAGATAGATAGATAACTGTTTCAGGCAAATTATACATTAGAATTTGGAGGTAAACCTATAAAACTTCTAGAAAATTACATATGAAATTATCCTCATGTCCCTTGGGCAGAGAACAATTTCTTAAAACAAGACAAAAATACTAATTATTAATGGAAGCTAATGGGCTACATTAAATAAAAATCAGTTCATCAAATAACACCATTAATAATGTAAAAAGGAAAGTTAGAGAGTGGGAGAGAAATTTGTAGTGCAGATAATTAACAAAGGGCTTGTATCTAGAATATAAAAATAAATTCTACAAAAAAAAAAAAAGACAAATAGTCCCATAAAAAATGGATGAGACTTTATCAGGCATTTCACAAAAGATGATATCCAAAGAGCCAATTCACACACAAAAATGTAATAAACTTCAGTAGTCATCAAGTAAATGCTCTATTAAAAATACAATGAGATACTACTATATGCCACTAGAAAAGCTAAATTAAGAAAAACTGAGAATATCAAGTGTTGGTGCGAAAGTGAAACCATGAAAAAAAAAAAAAAAAAAGAAAGTGAAACCATGAAAATTCTCACAATGTGCAGGGGAGATTGTAATTTTTTTTCTTTTTTTCTTTTTTATTATGTTATGTTAATCACCATACATTACATCATTAGTTTTTGAGGTAGTGTTCCATGATTCATTGTTTGCATATAACACCCAGTGTTCCATTCAGTACGTGCCCTCTTTAATACCCATCACCAGGCTAACCCATCCTCCCACCACCCTCCCCTCTAGAACCCTCAGTTTGTTTTTCAGAGTCCATAGTCTCTCATGGTTCGTCTCCCCCTCCGAATTTTTTAAATTATATTTGGAAACTCTTTGACACAAATTTTCATGTTAAACAAGTACACACACTATGACCTAGCCATTCCTCATTTGGAAATATATATAACTGACACTCTCATGTGCATCAAAAGGAATGCATGAGTATAGTAATTTCAGCATTATCATTAATAGCTACGAAGCTAAAAACAATCCAAATATCCACCAACAGTAAACTAGATAAATTGTGGTAAGTATGAAAATAAGTATACATGACTAATGCTGCATGCAACAATGTGGATGAATATGAATATGAATATTACTGTAGTACAAACTTAATATAGAGGTGATATATCAAAGAATGTATTATATAATTTGTATTTCAGTTTCAATAAAAAAGAAAATTAATTCACACTGTTAGAAGCCAGGATGGTGGTTTTCTTTGGGTGAGAGGAGAGTATAGATTTTGGGAGGAGGACACCAAGGCCCTCTGCATTGCTGGTACTGCAATATTTCTTGATGTGGGGGGCAGTTACAAAGTATGTTTACATTGTGATAATTCTTCAAGTGGTACACAGGATTAAATGTACTATTGTGATGTACAATATAATTTAATAAAAAGATTTTAAAATCTTATAGCTAAAGTAAAAAGGAGTGTAATACCTGTTTAATAATAATTGCATTCATTCTGGAGAGACGTTTGTCCAGTTTTAACATGCTAAAATAAGGGGAAACAAAATGATTCTGGATAATTTTAGTAAATAAAACTAGTGAAATTACTAGTAATAACTATTTACATATTTTTCAGAGAGGGGGAAAGGGCAAGGGAAGAGGGAGAGCGAGAATCTTAAGCAGGCTCCACTACAAGGATCTCGATCTCACAACCCTGAGATCATGACCTGAGCCGAAATCCAGATTCAGATGCCCAACTGACTGAACCACCCAGGCGCCCCTTAACTATTTACATATTTAAGACAGCTCAATAAATTGCTCAGTCAGTTAAATAAAATTTAAGCTGCTTATGTAATTTATTGATTCATTAATCCATCCAGTTATTTGTTGAACAACTACTAAATGCTAATTACTGAACTATACACTAGCTGCAATCATGAATTAGATTGATTTAATGGATTTAAAAATATAGAGGATATAGAGGAGATAGAAAAAAATGTAACTCCTTTGAGTCCTTAATGAAGATCTTTATAATTCCCCCATGTGCTTATTAACCAATATAGCATTAATGCACTTACCACTCTTTTAAATAAGAAAGACATTCATGAGTGATCATTTGACCTGGTAAAGATATTTTAAACTTGTTTTTTCAGAAGTGTCAATTTCAGTTTGAGCAGTGCAGTTTTTTGTTGCATAATGAAGATAGTACATGGCCTAAAATATAAGTCGGGCATGTGCTCACTGTGTGAATCACTGAATTGATTGCCAAGAACAAAACATTCCGTGATCCTCAGTGTCTTGGAATTTACAAACTAGTAGTTTATATACACGTGACAAGAAATAATAAACATAAAACTGCGAGAGTGGTAAGTGTTATGGAACGTAAGTCTGTTGTGAAAGCATATAACAAGAATGCTTACTAATATTAATACTCATGCTAATACTAATTGTTAAAAGATTAAACTTGCCTGAATTTCTCAACGTTCTTGTGAAAAGCCCTCGCTTCCCAAGAAGCTTTTCACATACCATAAAATGTGTAGATATTTGTCTAGTTAATGGTTCTAATCGAAATTGTAGTAAAATGTCTCTTCCTAGAGAGGCCAGAACAGTTATTGCCCTGAACTAGGTCTGTTAAGTAAGTATCTTCTTAAGTATTTACATATCAATGAGTAATGAGCTCAGACACTTGGAGAAAACTCTACATCTTAAAAGCTGAGACAAAGAGAACCATCAGACCCCTGCAGAGATTGTATTCTCATCTCAAATGGCTAGAGGAGAGGGAAGACCTTTTCAGTAGAGAGGGGAACAGCTACCCTCTTCAACTTTGTGAGTAGAGGAAAATAAATTTTCCTCAAGCCTCACTGTGAGATCTCTAATTACTCATGTGGGAAAATTCCCATCATTGGCTCACAGGACTTCACCTCAGAAGTAAGGACTAGGGCAATGGGGGGTACAGACTTACTATTTGCTCTGAAGCAATAATAAATCTGTCTGATCCAGGGCAACTTGTGTGTGAATTCAACATAATAACTATGAATATTTAAAATCCAGCACTCAGGGGCGCCTGGGTGGCTCAGTCATTAAGCATCTGCCTTCAGCTCAGGTCATGATCCCAGTGTCCTGGGATGGAGCCCCGCATATGGCTTCCTGGGCGGGAAGCCTGCTTCTCCCTCTCCCACTCTCCCTGCTTGTGTTCCTGCTCTCCCCGTCTCTCTCTGTCAGGTAAATAAAATCTTAAAAAAAATAAAATAAAATCCAGCACTAACAATAAAACTGTGAATACTTTATATGCGCCAGACACCATTCCAAGTTCTCTACACAAATTAAATCATTGAATATTTACAGCAATAATTTAAAGTAGTTGACATTATTATCTCCCAATTTACATATGGGGAAAATAGAGGCAGAGAGAAGTTAAATGTTGTGCCTAATTAAAGCCACCGTCTCTAAGTTGTCATTTAAAAAAAAAAAAAAAAGAAGATTCTGATTCCAGAGTCCATGCTGTTAAAATCCATGGTATAGATAAAGGATACTCCCCTGAGGAAGTTTCATTTCATTTAAGATCCTTCTACTTGAAGGATTTAGACAAGTGTAAGTGGTAGAGGTGCTGGTCCCAGTGAAGAGAACATCATATGCAAGGACACTGAGGCCAGGAGAGTTTGGTACATTTAAAAAAGAAAGAAAATGCTGAGAACTGAGGAAGGAAACTTCCTTATAGATCTATGACAAAGTTAGCATTGCATTTCTTGTTTTCTAGCCCCCTACTAAAAAGGATCGTATACAATAATTTTAGCTATAACACTATATAGGTATTCCTGAATAATCTCATATTTTGCTTAAATTGCACACTAAAATAGCAAGGCTTATAAAAAAAAAAAGAAAAAAAAAAGGTAAGGTTAGAAGAAGACCACTGAAAATTCATGCAATTTTGTAACTGTAGAGCCCTTAAAGAGAGACAGAGACAGAGAGACAGAGAGAGAAACAGGGAGAGAGACAAAGAGACAGAGACAGAAAGAAGCCAAACAAATACAGTAAGGCAGGTAGCTAGCTCTCCGTGGGCATTCATATGCAGCATCACATCCTTACTAGCCTTCAAACTTGAATTCCTCTTTCTCCATCAAATGTGGATCCCTGAGGGGATTCACTTCCAAAACTATAGGACACCAGATATACACTACACTTTCATCTTTTTTTTTTTTCCCCATGGAGGAAGTATTTTCACATTTTCCTCATCTGTGCTCTCTACTTCCCAAAATAATTTCACATAATAGACTCAAAGAATATCTTGAAGCAACTAACTAGCTACTACTTCTACTAAACAAAGGCACTTCTGTGGGATTTTTAGCTTATTCTTAAGGTTTTTATGTTACATATTTGCCTTTTCTCTGTGAAAAAGGTTGTCAACTACAGCTTTAAAACAGTAACGTAACTGAAAAAAAATACATATAAAACAACTTGACTTCTGAGTGTTAGTAATATTATTTCTTATTTGCTGAACATGTGTGAGATGATTTGCATTAGGGTAATATATTTCTGGCAGAATAGGCTGGACTCAGAATAAGTATTAAATGTTTGACTTCGTCATTTATGAATTAATTTATGTATTAAGAAAAAACAACCTTTTAAATTTTTATGACTGGCAGTGTATTTTCCAGATAAAATTTATATCATTACTTCGCAATGGATCTTTCCTCAACCAGATGGGAGCTGTTATAAACAATTTCAAGTCTTTGTCTTTATTCTTCACTCTGCAATTTACTTCTCCTTGTGTACAGAGATAAATTACGTTTTCACAGCCTCTATTTGTTCATTTGTGAATTGAGGAGGTTAGAATTGAAAGGTATCTTCTATGTCTTGACCAATTCTGGCCAAAGCTTAGGAGAGAATAAAGGTACATTTAATTTTTTGAACTCACATTCTTTAGGAAAAAATATCTAAATTATATATATATAATATAGACACATAATCTGAAAAATAAAATGGTGTGTTCTCCTTCTGACCAATTTGCTTTAAACATTGTAAATATCTCTTATTTCAATTAGCTTATAATCCATATTCTTTACCATGACCTTCTTACGTTTGTAGACAGTGAGAATTTTTTTAAAGCTGTCACTTATTAGATGAACCACAAGAAACTAAAAAATGTAAAAAAAAAAAAAAAATTCCTGAACTTTCTGGGATATTCCTGTTTTAATGACATCTCAGTTCACATGCTTACTCCTAAATTAAAAATGTAAAATATTCAGGAATATTCTGACCTTTTCTTGATTAAAATGTTGACATATCCTTAATCTACAGCTCTTCTCATAATGCTGAGATTTCTCAAAGCACCAGTAATGAATTGTATATCAGAGAGAATAAAAAATGCAATAGTGCTGCAAACATCTACAATATTACATGCATAAGATGCATGCTCTGAAAATGCATGCAGACTTTTTAATGTCCTTTTCAATTAAATTGCACATCATTTGATATATTCACTAAAAGTCATTTAATTATAGTGAAAAGCAAAGAAATATTCATTGTCAATATTTCATGATATACTAGTTTTCAGCTGATAAAACATTTAAATATTTTGGTTTGACCAAAAATGTATGATATATAAAATAAATAAATTGTGTGGAATTTCTATTAACATAAGAAAAGAAAATTAACCATATTCCACGTAATTTGAGGGGGCCTACTGTATTATGTCCATGGTTACACAAATGATTTAAATCCAATGTTAACATTCCATTGAGACCATAGCTTTTTTTACATATTCAAATATTTCTCCAAAATTTTTTATTTAGTTTAATGAAATTTTGTAATGAAGCATTTCCTAGATACTTCTTAGAGGAAGAAAGTACTGTGAATGAGTAAATTATGCTGCAAATGTCATTGATACTGGAAAAATAATCATCCACATAGGAAGGTGGGCAGAGTCACTTTTTGTTACTTTTTCTGTTTTGCTATTTTTTATATAATAATTTATTATTCATGTATCCAACAGTACTTACCTCAGGTATCAAGTTCAGCAAACCTGCCCCTTGGGTTTAGAAGTCCCTATTGTGAGTTATCGTAACGCTGTGCATATCTCTCAGCCTGTGTTCTTTACTGTGATCAAGAATTATTTGTCTTTCTTTCCCTTTAGAATCTTAGCTCTTAGTAAAGAAGATGCCTAAATTTTCTGATCATTGCTAGTATTGTAATCCTCTGTGCCTCTCAAAAAGTTCTCTCTCTCTCCCTTTCTTTTTCTTACGATAGCATAGATATGGATATGTATAGTTGTATGGAGATAGTTTATTACAGTGGAAAAGAGTGTTGGCCCTGGGATCTTATCTGTAGGTTTCAAATGCTTGCTCCAATACAATTGTTCAGTGTGATCCTTGTCAGGTACTTAACTTTCTTATGAACTGAATTTTCTCATTTGTAAACTAGGTATAATAATAGTATGGGCCTCATTTTGTCTTTGTAAAGATTAAATAAGATGCTAATAATGTAAATAGTTATATTTCCTGATATATAATAAGTATTTAGCAAATGTTTCTGCATCCCAGTATTCATATTAGTATTATTTATGAACTTGTCTTTGTTTTAGCTTTCTATTCTTGTCTTAAGGCTATGAGACTTCACAATTTTACATTGCTCATATGTTAATGACTCACAAATTAAGATCTTCCTCTTGCTCTCCACAATGCTTCTCCAAATGCCTACTTGACATTCCCGATTAATATAGTTTATTCAGGGATCTAGCTTGTTCCCCTCTGCTCTCCAAATAAATCCATTCTTAATCCTGGCTTGCCCAACATGAAATGGCTGCACCATCTATATAGAAGTTCAAATAAATACCCAAGTTTGTCTTATCCACACCTACCATATCTAATTAATTAAAGAACATTGGGTTTCTTCTTCAAAATATAGCTCATATTCATTTACGTATCTCCCTATTCTGCTTTGTTACCTTTCTGGTACAAGCCACCATTATCTCTTGCCTGGATTACCATGCTGATCTGCCAGTTCCTGGAACAGACCAAGCCTTTCCACTAGCTATTCTCTGCCTTGTTCACTCTTCCCTCTGATTTATATATGTTCCCAGAACACACTAAATGCTCAATAAATAGCCACTCGATAAATATTTATTACTAGCCTAACAGAAAAAAAAAGATAAAAAATGAAAATTTTATTAAAAATATAATAAATATTGGGGAGCCAGTAGAGATTGGTTCAGTTGGTTAAGTGTTTGACTCTTGATTTCAGCTCAGGTCGTGATCTCAGGATCATGAAATTGAGCCCTGAATAGGGCTCCACGTTGGGTGTGGATCTTGCTTAAGATTCTTTCTCACCCTCTGCCCACCCCCATTCTCAAAAAAAATTACAGATAGATAATAGAGATTGAGACAGTAAATATTTTATATAAGTGAGATTACAACTCAGGAAGAAAATACAAACTTTATGTCCAAAAAAACCCCAAAACATATCAAACAAGAGTTTTAAAAACCAGAAATTCAATTGGTATTGTAGATTTTTACATACACATACTTTTCCCAGTCTTTGAAAGTGAAATAGATATTAAGGAGAAACTAATTTTTCTAAAAAATCTAATTAAGAAAGAAATAGAAGTACCAAGAGAATGTGCACACACTTTTTAAAAACAATAGAGATGACTCCATCTCATTTTGAAGCATCCATAAAACTTGATTAAATTTTATCAAGTATTTCATTAAATTATCTATAAGTTAACTCTAAAAAGCAAAAATCATTCAGGTTATTCTCTGTTCACAAGATAATATAACGACTAAATCACAAAAGTTGAAAAAACATATTTAATAAATTTAGTATTTCTAACTAAATTAGATTTTTCCATGAAACAAAAGTTTCTTGATAAAAATCCATTAATGTCACATCAAATTGGTAAGAAAAATCACATGATAATTCTAATAGAAAATCAAAGAATTTTGCTCTCATTTCTGATTTTAGTTATCTTCTAAAAATAAAAGTTTGCCTTCCTACTTTAAGTAATCTGCTACAATAAAATATATTTAGAACTTTTACTTAAAAATTATCATTCTATATTATCATTCTTATTATTTAATATTATAATGAATGGTATGAGATTACTGATATGATAAAAAAATAAAACTGGGGCGTATCATACCTATGTTCATGGAGAAAGATTAAAAGGATAAATTATTAAAATTGACAGCTTCTCCTTCAATATAAACAATATGAGCTGGAGGAATTACTTGCCCTTCTCCTTTCAGTTTCTATTACATTAACCAAAGACATATACAAATAAGAGTGAACTTGTATCTGCACCAGAAACTAGGATTGCACACACGCACAGAGACAAGGTACGAGTTCAACAACAATATCTAAAACAAAAAACTAGTGGTTCCAACTCCAGGTGCTGAACAGTGGCATCTGGAGAGTTTCCTAAAAATATAGTAGAACTATAACATATTTTATTTTGTCTATTTTACTTTATTTGTGTACTTCTCCATTTCGATTTTCAGACAACTTTGGGAATGGTTAGTGTAAGAAAAACCTGATTGAGGGAAAGATCAATTCTGTTGCAATTAGAAATCTAAAAAAAAAAAAAAAGTCAATAAAGTAAATCCCAATGAAATTTTCTAGCACTCATAACATGGAGTGATATGGGATATAGAATAATAAATTTATGGTGCAACTGTTGGCAGGAAGGCAAAACTTATTCCATGGGCACTTGCATCAAGAGAACCTGGTACTAAAGCCACCATGGCATTTATCTCCTGTGACACGTTTTTTTACCTCCTTCTTATATTTAATGTGGCCAAATATTGATTGTCCCAGCTGATTCATAGATGATAGTCTCATCTGAAAATGGCAGCACATCACTAGGATCACATTACTAAGATTACCACAACAAATACAAAAATGAAGTGTTGACAAAGAGGCAAATTTGCTGTTTCTTCATTTTTCATTCATTCTCTGCACAGGCACGTGGATCCTTAATCTTTCATTATTAAACTACAATAGAATTAAGTTTCTCTGTCTTCTTTCAACTCCCTTAAAAGATTTTGATTTAAGAACTGACAAGGCACTTGGATGGCTCAGTCAGTTGGGCATCTGCTTTTAGCTCAGGTCATGATCCCAGGGTCCTGGGATCAAGCCCCACACCGAGCTCCCCGCTCTCTCTCTCTGCCCCTCACCCCTTGTGCACTCTCTCTCTCTCTCTCAAATAATAAATAAAATCTTAAAAAAAAAAAAAAAAGAACTGACAAAATTGAGCCCCCCTGAGTAAATACAGGACAAAACCAAATCCTTCACTCATTCCAACTTGTTCTTCTCAAAATTATGATTATATAAAGTAGTTTAAAAGAAAGCCATCAATTTAAGAAGTTAAAATAAGATCCTTCAGATAAGCAGTTACTGAGAGAAAGAGAAAAGTTAGTATCTAGAATTCCTTTTCTCATTAAGATATGAGAGAACATAAAAACCACAAAATCTGAGATCAGTAGATTAGTTTGAAATTGATCCCATTATTGCCATATATGAAATGTGTCACAGGCATTAAGTAGCCAGTTAAGTAATACAGAATACTAAATTAGAGACTATGACAGGACATTTGAAGAGCTTGTAGAGAACTCTGAAATAATATAAATGTTATAGAAGAAAAAATAAAAGATAAATTGAAGGAGGAGCACTTCATCCATCAATTCACCATATATGAAGAAAAAGATCACAAGAGTAAAAAGTGTAAAAGACATCCAGAATAAAACTTCACTAGCACTTCCACTTTGGATTGAAGCATGCTGGAAATATTGGAACAACATAGGAAAATCACCAGCAAAACAGTTTTCCCATTTGAACTTTTGGTAGATTTGGAGGATAGATGTGGAAGTTTTAGTTTATGTTAGGAATAACTCCAGATTCATTTAAGGAAAGCAGATAGAAGATAAGCAATATTTAAAATTTGTAACTATGTGTGGAGATGGATGTTAACTAGATTTATTTTAGTGACCATTTCACAATATGTACAAATACAAATCATTACATCGTACACCTGAAAATAATACAATGTTATTTGTCAATTATATCTCAATTAAAAAAATCAAGTAAAAATTTTTAAGCAAGTTTTCTGAGCAAAAACATTGTTTTTTTTTCTTCAAAATATGACAACATCATTAAAATTTTAGCAGGTATTTAATGCTTAGCACACACCTGCAAATGTATGAATCCTTTAGGTTACAGTAGTAAACAAGATACGACCTTTGCTTTTCAGTCAAGAGAAAGCTCACAATTTTGTGAAGGGTACAAACTGGTAAATAAACTGCTGTGCCAATTAACAGCTGTGTAACCATGAGCGACTTGCTTAACTTCTCTGTGCCATTTCCTCACTTATAAAAAGGGATGATTTAACTTCTACTTGGGATGGTTTGACTATTGTCAATGTGGCATCATTAACACATCTTTCCAAGGTCTCCTCTGCATTTCCCTAACCTCCTTGCCCCATATGTCTCCTTGTTAGAGTTTGCCAATGATAGATATTTGTGAGCCTTGGAAGACAGAAGAGCAGAAGAAGCCATTATTCTCTGGAGGCTGTCACAGCCAAACAAATGAACAAATGGGAGATTCCATTGCTGCATCATTTCAAAGAGCACTGGGGTTCTAGCTGCTTGGCTTTTGCACACTCAGACAGAGTTTCAAGTAGACTGTTGAGCATGTAGCAGTTTCCAAGATAGTTCTTGGGAGCTTCTGGCTGAGATCTCTGGTAGCTTTCCTGAAATTTCTTATTGGGTTCCTTACCCTTCAGAGTCAGCCTTCATGACCTTTCTTCTTGTTCTTCTAATATTCTTATCAGCCTTTAATTCTTATATTAACTCTTTCATACCTGAAAAACTTAATATGGCTTCTGTTTGCTCTTGGATTTTAGACAGCTATAGTTTTGGTAACAGGAATGAGTTTGATTTTGCACCTCTGACACACATGTGTGTTGTTACCAAAACATCTATGGTATATAAAATTTTTCTGCTTATCAGTCTAATCAGCATGATTGTAGGCCAGCCTGCCAATAGCTACACACCAGATGTTGGGGACTACAGAGATTTATTCTAGTAAAGAGACCATATTTGGAACAGTAACTGTGATTGGCAACAACATGGGGTGGTTCATGATAACTCATTAATATTCTCTAAGATCTCTTAGCTTCTTCACTGTCCAAATAAGCAAGCTCAACAAGGATGTGATGGGATTCCTCACTGCTCCATGTTTAACAGTTTTTATTGTGGCATTAATCTTGCTAATTCTTCCCAAAATATGATATGGCTCTGTTTTAATATTTTGGAGAGAGACAAGTGTAGCAGCTTCACTTGGCCCTTCTTGCTGTAAGAGCCCCCAGTCCACTTCCTAGGGACCAACATGAGTGTTCTGCCAATCCTTATTTCATCTACAGCTTCAAAAACAGGAGAAAAAACACAAGTCAGGTTTGTGGACCCAATGGGCCCACTTTGACATAGATTTGAGCCAAAACTAGATCATGACACTTAGATACATTTACATGGTAAGGAAATTATACAAATGAAATCTTTTAAAACTACGAATCACAATATATTTTGGGTCTCCTGGAGATAATATCTACTTACAGCCAGTGTATAGTAATCCCTTAAAATACTGTGGATGGCTATCAGTAGATACTTTTGGAAATGGAGAGAAAGATTTTCAGTATAGTTTTTTGTTTGTTTTTGTTTTTATTTTTGCATTTGAAAACAGTTTGATTAAAAAAAAAGAAAACAGTTTGATTAAAATATCAAAAACATATGCATACTACTTTTCGTTATAGCTAACATGTGTTCAATATATTTTAAACTTGGCAATAAAAAAATAAAACATATATATATATATATATATATATATATGAACTAAATGAGAAGTCATGGGATTAATATTCACAGATTAAGAGTATGTAAGGTAGTTTACCTATCCAAAAGCCCAAAACATACTATTGTAACTGGCTCAAAAATAAAACTCCAAATTAAAAAAAAAAGTAAAAATTAAAAACTAAACGTAGAGATATCATTTAGCTTGTTTTCAGAAAAAGTATGGTAAAACCCAGGTAAGCTGATCAAGGAAAAAGTACAAAAAGTGAGAAGACATAAATTACCAATAGCAGGAGGAAATGGGGGAACACATAATGCTAGACCAAATGTGGCTTATCCATGAAATTTAAATTTGGGGTAACATTTGAAAATTATTCTCATAAATGAAGAGACAAAAAGGAGAAAACTAACATGATTTTTTTCAAAAACGTTTTAAAGCCACTGTTATGAAAAAAAAAATTATCAACCCATCAGAAGTAGAAAAGAGTGTCTTTAGTTGTAGAACATCTACAAAAACCTGCAGTGAGCATTAATACTTCATGATGAAATGCTTTCGGCTCAGGAAGAAAGCAAGCATGTCTTCTTTCTGTTTCTATTTAACATTGTACGGGGTGTCCTAATCAATGCAGTAAAATAAGAAGAACAATTAGTAACCATAAAAATTGGGAAGAAAGAAGTAACTTTATTAAGAGATAAAAAGGTTGTTTTACAGAAGATCTAGTGGAATCTACAAAAAGAATACTAGAACTAAATATTTTCAGCAAAGTCATAAGACAAAGGACCAATATAAAATATCAATTGTATTTATATACTACAAAACATTGTTTAAATTAATATGAAAACATGTTATTTTAATAAATACAGATTATTTTATTATAAAATGTGTCTTTGGAATTCTCCTTTGACTGAAATCTAACTTATATGCTATTAGTTTAAACACACTAGAGCTTAAAAATATGAACTATTTTGTATTCATATATTAGGAACTTAGAAATATGAACTATTTTATGTTCATATATTAGTAGTAGTATCATTTTCAAGATGTCAAGTCTCCCCAACTCATCTATAAATTCAGCAGAATTCCAATAATCCCAAAAGCCTTTTTGTAAGAATAGGTCAAATGTGTTGATAGGCGTGCACTCGCAGTGGATTTGGCATTGCAGGAGACCCAGAATCAACAGTGGCCTAAAGTGAATGAGTTTGAAATGACCTAACATCCGTAATGGAAGAAATATGAAGTCTTAAGGAAGTGGAAATGTTGGGATGAAAAAAATATTATGTGAAACCTTCAGAATGCTGCAATGCTGCCCCAGGAATATATCATAAAGGCAGACTTAGAACATGTACTAAGAAATTTTTTTTTTTGCGGGAAGAAGCATCCTTGAATAGAGACTGCTCTCTGCAGTGACTGTTCTCCGTATTTAAGACATTATGCTATGATGTTTTAAGGGGTGCTGTAACGGATTTGCATTTCCTGATATCAATAGAAATAATGAGATCTTACAGTTGTAAGTGGTAGGTAGTGGTGCTAACAACCAGGGACAGAGTAGTTACAACCAGCCACATCAAGCTATGGGCTGAAAAGGTAATCCAGAGTATTTTGAGACCTGCAGGGATTTGTGGTAATGGTTAAATGGTTACTGGATTTGTAGCAGTGGAATAGCTTGCTATATTATGGTGCAAATTTTTTATGCCTAGTGGGAAGAAAATTAACTTGTATCATCAATTGGGCATTCACGCTCTCTTATCCAGTCCCCATACTTAGGTAAGTTTACTCAAGGATATCTTACATTGAAGGGAGGCAAGAAATGTTTAAGGAAGGATCCTGCAGGCCACAAGTTATAACACCATGACTCATCTGCAAGCTTCCTTCAGAGAAAACTGCTGCCACTTACTGAGGCCTTGTGCATTGTGAGAAATGAATCGCCCATCCCTTCTGAGAGGTATAAGGTGCTGGCTCTTAAGACACACATATCTCTGAAGACCAGAAACCTCACTTTCTACCAGTCAGGATGGGGCTTAAAAGATGCCTCTTGGCAAAATCCATCTAACTGTGGGTTTAGAGAGACTGTAGACCATGCTGCAGTTATTTCTCTTTGCTCAGAACAAATAGTGAGAGTAGATAACCTTGGTAACTGACCCAATCCTTGTCTTACTAACTCTACTTACCGAATCAAGAAACAGTTAAGGAGGAAGTCCTGAATAACCATTCCCTCACACACATGCTCCCTAACCACCAGGTGAATAAACTGAACGCAATGCTCCATCCTGGGGTGTCATGCAGTGATTAGACTCATCAGGGAATGCTTGAAAGATTCAAGGACAGTGATAATGACATAGATGTTATATAAATGAGCCTAAGATGACCTCTGTATTTTGGCCTCTAAGTTATCTACTTCTTTATATAGGCTGATATTTGTTATCTCAAAAGTCCACTGGTGCCAAACTCAAATTTTGACGCATCTAATTGTTTTAAACATAGCTCAAATAAGCAGATTTTTGGGCATTTAGAGCTTGTCTGCTTTGCATACCCTGGAAAGCTCCCACACATTTGCTAGCCATGGGTTAGATAAAACCCACAACTATAAAGATCCCAAGCCACTGCTGCCCTTTGGAGCTCTCTGTCCAAAAGAGTCCCCACTGAGCTGCTGAAAGACATCCCCTAAATATATAAGTCCCATCTTTGATTCCCCTTTCTCCTGGACTTTGCTTACTCTTCTTCCCTTCTGAGTAAGCCTTGAACTTTGGCCCCTATATTGTCTCATATGATGAGGGACTTTGCTTACATATAGCTGTCCTTATATAAGCATGGGTTTTTATTTCCCATTCTCCCCCGTGCATATTAGACTGCTTTATGTCAAAACATTCCTCAAATAAAGCTGTGTGCCATACTCTCACCTTATGATCATATCTTGTTCCTTAACTCCCCAAATTCCTTGAACTCCTTATGGTAGCCACATTCAAGTTTTCTATTTGTCCATCACAAAAGCCACATGTTCCTTGAAGAATGTTAATTATAACATAACTAATCAGGTAATAATGCCAGTTACAACTGTATTTCTGGATGTAGTATCTTTACTGGAGCAAATAAAGTCTCTGCAACTGGTATGCAGACATTGATCGAGCACTTGATTTTAATTAAATTCCTACCAACCAAAAACGTGGGAGCAGTTAGCCTTCATGTGGCAGGATGGCCACTTGCATTGTTTTTCATCTTGATCTATCAAATCCCTTGCCTTTGCTATAGTCAGGGATGACATTGATTTTCTTACCATCAGGCAGACCATGAATGTGGTGCTGCTGAGCAGGATGTAGAAAGCAGCCAAGGTACCCTCTTAACTTCTATGCATGGTGGAGAATGGAAAGTAAACTCCACGCATGTGTAAGAACCTCATACAGCAATGAGGTTTCTAGGTTTCCCTTTAAGAAAAAACAAAGTTGCTGTATCTTTTGATGCCCAAAACAGAGAAAGGATATACAATATTTGATGGGATTTTTTGTTTGTTTGTTTTGTTTTAAGATTTTATTTATTTGAGAGAGAGAGAGTGAGTGAGAGAGAGAGAGCAAAACAGCAGGGGCAGAGGAAGAGGGAGCAGCGAGCCCGACACAGGGCTTGATCCCAGGACTCTGGGATCATGATCTGAGCTGAAGGCAGACGCTTAACCACCTGGGCACCCCGATGGGATACTTTTTTAATTTAAAAGGCAAAAGAGAACATATTTGAGGATGCTGTTCTAACCCATCTTCTATGTAAACTCAAGAGTATTTGGTGACAAGTCTAGACAACCATACTTTTTCCCCTAGCCTGCCAAAGATACTGATGTATGTGGTGCATTGTGGAACCTCAGACAATGGGTGCATCTAGCTCAAACCCTCAAAGTTTTCATGTAATACAAACCAACTGTTTTCCATTTGAAAAGCCGCTTCTGGTTTGCTGCTGTGCTTCGATAAAGACCGTAAACATGTCCAAGGGACACCAGTAACAATGCAACCTAAATTTCCCATCATAAAATGAGTTTTATCTAATCTACAGATCATGAAATTGGCCATGCACAGCAGCATGCTGTTGTAAAACTGAAATAGTCCATGCAACACCAGGCACAGACTTTACAACTGCTGGCCTGGGCTCTCATGGTATCTGCTCCTGCTGCTCGCAAACCTTCCCTCAACCCACATACCTATGGGAATTCAGTATGATCAGGAAATAGAGAAAAAAAGAAAAAATAATAAGCCTGGTTTAGTGATGGATCTGGCACTAATTGGAGTTGTCTGACTGGTGTAATATATACACAGTAAGAAGTGAGGAGTGTCCCTGAGAGATAATGGAGAAAGAAATGTCTTCCAGTGGGCAGAATTTCATGTAGGACCTTCTGCTGCTTACATTATTTGGGATGATAGCTAGCGTTAAGTGTGAAACCACGTTGATTCATTAGCAGTGGCTAAGAGTTTTTCAGAGGAATAAGAACTTGGGAGACTGGTGACAAGGACGTCTTAGGGGAGACGTGTGGTTGAACACTCCATGATAGGTATCCAATGTGAAGATATTCAAATCTGTATGGTCAGTTTCCGGCTTTGCAACACTACCAACCACATCTAAGGACTTTACTGCACTTCGAAAGAAAAGGAGGAGTTAGATTTCCAAGGATGCTTTTCTTTTTAAGAGTCCATATGAGAGTGGAACACACATCAGGTTTGGGAGGTGAACGTGAGGAGAGGGAATTATTATCAAGAAACCACATGGTCAGACAAATGGACAACCACAAAATATACAGTGGCTTCTCTGGTCAACAGTTCCTAGAGACTTCTGAGATTTACAGAATTTCCCAGTGAGATTTTGCAAACCACCTTCTTCTGCTCATTAACCTGATGTTTTCAGTGACTCTTTCTAAACTATCAATCATAGTTATTTAGGCCCTAATTCCTATATTAAACTCCTTAATTCCCTTAGATAGAGTGACTGTTTTCCTAACCAAACGCAAACTGATAGAAATTTGGTACTGGAAGTAATTCTGGAGGAACAGAACTTTGAGGATGGGTCCTTGAAGTTTGTTCTCTGTGTATAATGATTTCACTGTCAGAAGTATATGGGACACCAGTAGCCCATGAAATGCTTTGACAAAGAGTTACTTGTTACCATTAGTGAGTTTTGCCTGGAGTTGAAGACCTAGAGAAAGCAAGCTTTAGGAGATGAGGCAGCTTCTGCAATAGAATATTGCAGGGAAAATATAAAGACAAAGATTATGAAATAACTTTTCTGCTTCTATCCATGCTTAAAAAACTTGGAGAAAGAAAATTACTAGCTTGGGGCTTCAAATTCCCAGCTCAAGGTCGAGATAAGGAATCAGAAATCTCCTGTGACTTTTTCAATATATATATATTCTTATACCGGCAAGATGGAGATTTCTAAAAACCTTAGAGTCTGGCCTAGTTGGAACTTACGTTGTAATTACAATACAAATTGAAATAAAAGTGTTTTAAGTTCTGTTAAGATCATGCTAGAGCACTGATTAAGAGAAAATGGGAAGCTTGAATGGGCCAAATTTTCCAGATGCTCATGAAGATGCGTACCTTGAACCCTCACATTCAGCCAAGCTTATCTTGCCAACAGAAGCAGCCCTATCTAAGGAAGTTAATATTTTTTGCTTGAAAACTCTATCAAGACTTCACCTAAGTTAGCTCCCTTGCAATACTCTCAAGATGTACTCTACCAGATCTTTGCTAATATTGTCAGAACTAGAAAGAGTTACACATACATCAAAAGAATGACAAGAGTTTGCAATTTATATTTACATATGTAATATATCTTATATATGTACAAATCTATTATATATATTCTAAAAATATTAGATGAGAGTGGAAAAAATAATGTATAATCAGGCTGGATTTATTTTTATGGGTGCACTGACCATAGATTCTGGACCCGCTGTGTACTTTAAGCAGCTGAGAAATTTGCTCAATTGCCTGAAATCTGGGCTCAGTGGTGACCTATGTTAAGGAAAGTTTATGTGTTCACATTTTTTTTGTTAAAATGCCAAGGATGCAATGTAGGGACATAGAAATGATACTATGAATTTATTTTGTTCAATCTGTTCTCCTACTTTCTATGTCCCTAGGAAAGTCCAGAAGATACCACCATTATCAAGCTTTTGAGAAACACTTTGATGCAGAGGATACGAGCATCCCTGAAAGGGCTGGTAATGTCAGTTCTCTAGGCCAGGAATAATGGAGATAAATACCACTCTTCCAAAGGGCTCCCTGAATTCAATGCTAATGATGGAGTTCTGGACAAGCAGAGGTCAGGTGGTCGCACTTAGCTACGGGATACAAAAAGAATATAGTTACTCTAATGAGTGGTAGGACCAGAGCAATAACCAGAATTATTTGTTCCCAAAGAGACCTTAGGGACTGAAATAGAAATGTATCCTACTCAAGCCTCACTTGATAATTCAAGTTTCACTGCATAATTAAAATCTGCTAGGAATGGTGAACAGACACCAGATTTTCATCACTCCCAAAGAGTTACGACTGCTCACAAATTTTTCAGACATGAGTCAGTTCACAGACAAACACTTTGAATGAAGGAGAGGGAGGCTGTATCCTCTTGAGATAAGACACAGCTATACTACCAAAAATTTATACCATAAGCTATTTTTTCCTCTGCTTCCTCAAATTGATATATGGCTATTTGCCAGGGTCAATATATATGTAAAAATCTTGCCAGTTTTAAGCAGGACCCTATGAGAAAGAACGTTGTGCAGTAGGTCAGGGCTATGTGACAGTTGCCCTGCATTTTCCTCATGTGATTTAAGAGATTCCAGGTACTGACATGTCTGTTTTACATAGGGTTGCTCTATGGAACCTTTGGCAACCCCTATGGGTGAATCACATATCATAACTTCAGCATTTTGGAGCACATCATGTTGCATTATGAATAGAATTATCCTTACTTTGAAAAGCAACATTCACCTTGTGACCAGGCCCTGGTAGAGATTGATTGCATAACTTTTAGCTTTTAACCTATTGTGTGACCTGAGCTGCCCATGATGAATTGACTGTTACCTAACTCACCTAGCCTGCATCCAATGATACGTGTGAGATCAGTCTTCAGCAGGCAGAGGCACGAGTAAGTTGCATGAGCAAGTGGCTTAAACCTCCAAGGCATAGACTTTGGATATCTCCTCTTTCTCTCCTCAAAACTATAGTTACATGAGGAAGTCCATATGGCTAGTTAATTGAAGAAGAACTATAATCTGGGTCCATGTTTTAAAATATTGTGTATTAATAGGAAATTTGAGGTATAGTAAAGCCCCAGGAGAAGGGGTCTTACCATGGCATAGAGGACATCATGGGGAAACACAAGGGTTTGTCACCAGGTTGGTGGGGGGAGGGGAGGAGGTGAGGGACTGTTGCAAGAGCTTTTATTGTGTTCTCCACAAAAAGGGCAAGTAAAGCAAGGTCAGAAGACATAAGAATTGGTTAGTTTCAATCATTTCAGCAGGCTCTGGAGCATAAGAGCTGTTGTTTTTGGTCTGGTGCTTGGGCCTGAGGTAATTAGGGCAGGTGTATAGTGCACCAGAGTACCAGAGTCCGACAGAGAGGTGGTTGGCGGTGTGAACTCAGGATTGGATGGTTTGTATTTAAAAAGCATGCCGATAGGAGGAGGCCTTCTCACCAGGAGGTAGGGGGGATGAGACGAGGAGACAGGTGACTCATTCGGTGATTTATTGGATTGTCCAGAATAAAGTGTGTCCAGTATGTGCATCTAGAGCAGATATTAAACCATCAAGTGTACAAAAACTAAAATGTAAATAATAAGGCCTGTAATATAGAAGGTTTTGTACAATAAGCTGGGCCACTTGCAATTGGATAGTGATAGCATTATAGTCCCATTCAAACTCTGAAAGACAATGGTAATGGGAAATCCTAATTTGCATATATGTGAACAGTACACCTTGTGTTTACTTTGCCTGGAAAGAGAGATGGCCAAATGTACAGATCTACATTGACTTATTGGCTAATAAATTTTTCTGAATGGTCAGGTACTTGGCACAGATAATAATTATATAGCTAGATGGCCAAGGAACAACATTATAAAATGGATGACAATAAAGTCTGGAAAAGAGATATGTGGATGGACCTCTTGTAAGGGTCAGGAAATATGAGAATGATCATGTCCCATGTAAATACAAAGGGAGTTCTCAACAATCTGGTAGACTAGATAAGCTATTCTGTGGATGTTGTTCTTTCTCCAATGGGCTCATGAACAAAATTGGCATCGTGATAGTGACAGAGGTTATGTACCGGTTGAGCAACATGGTTTCCACTCACCAGTTGGGATCTGGTTCCAGTTACTCCTAAATGCCTTTATTAGTTATCTATTACTATAAAAACACACCACCTCAAAACTTAGTAGATTAAAACAACCACCGTTTATTTATCTTGTGATTCTGTAGGTTGACTGGCATTTCTTCTTCTCTGAGCTGGCTTCTCTAATCTCGGCTTGTCTCATTGATGAGCCTCTAGTGATTTGATTGGTCAGCTGGTAGCTGGAAGATCTAGGATGGTGTCACTCACATGTCTAGTAGTTGGTTGGCTATTGGTTGGGTTGCTAGGGGCAAAGGCTTTATGTCACTCAACATTCTTCACGGTAGCCTGGTTTCTTCACTATGTGGCAGACAATGTTCCAGAAGTTGAAAGTGAGAAATTCCCAATTTGTTAACGTCCCTTTGGTCAAAGCACACAATGGATTAGCTCAGATTTAAGAGAGGGAAAAACAGACTTCACTTGTGAGACCCATCTCCTCCCAAAGTCATACTTCAAAGAAAAATTAAGATAAGGCTCAGAAAAACTTCTGGCGATTCCCCCCCCCCCCCAACCAATTACAGTTCTCAAACTTTTGTTTATCTCAGTACCCCTCCTGCAACATAGCTTCCGACATAGAAATACTCGCCAGAGGAAATAGTGAGCCACCTAGTGGCAGGTCGATTACATTGTACAGATTCTACTAAGGAACTAGGCAGCAAATTTTTCCTTCCCAAAAAGATTCTCTGGGCATGGCTTTACCTCCTTGTCCACAATGTTTTTGCTAAAATCAAATCTTTGAACTTCCAGAACGACTTATTTTTCTGACCAAGAAACTTATTTCACAGAAAATTAGGGGCAACAGGGGGCTCATGTTCATGGAATTCACTGGGCTCACCATATACCTAGTTACCTTTAAGGTATCTTAACATTAAATCGCATTGCAGCTTCAATGGCTTCTTGTCAGCAGCCACTTGCGTGTTGCATTCAAAGGCAGTCTGTGGATATTTCATAAACCTCTTGCAAATGACAGAATATTTCTTGTGAGTTTTTGAGAATTATCTATTACAGTGCTTTAGGCTTTTATTCAGACTGGATCTATGATGATCAAGTGTCCCAGTTAAATGAACATGGTAGGTTATAAAGTAGATAAAGACCTCAATAAACAGATGGAAAATGTTACTATTAACTCCTTTTCCCAGTCATACTGGTGCTTGCTCAGTGGACATATACACAGTGGCCACGATGACAAAGATGGAAACTCTGCATGGGTTCAACTACATGATATTTTTGCACTGAGACTGATCTGATTATTGTCACTGCTGAGTGCCAATCTGTGCATGACAGAAGCCAATGACAAATTCTACATGGCATAATTTGCAGAGTGCCATCCAAGCATCCTGGCAGATTGATTGTTTTAGACTCCTTTCATCATGGAAAGAGCAATGATTTGGAATATGTGTCCATAGAAGTACAGAATTTTCTTATTGCCCACAGTATTTCTGCCAGCCCCACCATTTGCAAACTTACAGAAAGTTGTAGCCTATGCCACAGTATCTCACACAACATCTCTACCTATAAAAGGACGTGTTTTATGATAAAGAATTGGAACAAATTGGCTCACAATCAAAAATTCACTGGTGCAACCACATGTTTCATTAATCAGAGGCAGCTATTTGAGAAAATTGTGAGATGGACTCCTGTACTCTTAGTTATGGAACCATCTTGGAGGAAAAAATATCCTCACGGGTTATGATGCAGTTCTAATGGTGCTATATACATCTTAAATTAATACTCAGTATGTGATGGTCTTTCTCACATGATTAGTATGCACGGGTTCAGCAATCAAGTGAGGGATATGTGGCTCTCTCACTGTAAAACCAAATAGTATGCTGAAATAAAATTTCCCTCTGTTTCAATAATCTTAAGCTCAGTGAGTTCTATCCCCAAGAGAGAAAAGCTTCCACCAAGAATCATAGTCATGGTCCCCTTAAATTGGATGCCAAGACTGCCACTGGCCATTTTTGTCTTTTATGCTGCTAAATCAGCAGGGAGTAAAGGGGGTTACTGTAAAAGCTAAGGTGATTGATCAATCACTTTCAGAGAGTTCATCGATTCAATCTAGTAGCTGGCCAAATTGCCCGTCAGCTGTGTTGATTCTACTATTCAGCTCATTTATTGAGTTTTCTCTTTCAACAGACAGACTGCCCTCTTGGGCCAATGTTGGCCATAAATTTTTTGCTGCTTTGAACAGATGTTAGTAAGTCCATTCTTGCTTGCTAGATAACAATTCAGACAACATGATAAGCACAAAACTTCTATTTGTAGTTGGAATGTCATGCATAAGAAGAACGAATTCTAGTTTAAAAAAATCAACGTATAGTTTTTGACCTGGTGGATCTAGATAAAAGATGCAATTTTAAAATATGAGTAGCATTAGCTTACATTTGTAAAAGAAAATATTTCTCATCATCTTTGTACATTTAACAGCACTCTGGAAAGATAATTTCAAGCATGTTTTTAAATTGCAGAGCCTTCCTGCATTGTAATACTATTTAAATTATTTGAGGAGATGGCTATTTTTCTTTCTGTACCACTGAAAAGTCACAAAAATATATATCTAGAACCCCTAAAGTTTCCACTTCCAATAAAATAAACTTGAACATTAACAGTATTACTTCTAAAACATTATTAGTTCACAATGAGTACACCTTCTTCCTCCTTTTGTAGCTATGTAGTGCAGACTTCTCACAATGTTAAATTGAATGCTGTTATTGTGGTCAAAGCTAACAAGGTGGTATATAGGGCCATTTATTCAATTTCTTTTTTAGTGCCTACTATATGTCAGGCAGTCTTCTAGGTTTGTGGGATGCATCATTAAACAAAACAATAGCATACATGGAACTTGTAGTCTAGTAGGGAGACAGCAGACAATAAATATAAAAGGACACGATAAATAAGTAAACTATATAATATGTAATAAGCTGTTATATGCTATGGATAAAAAGAAATAGACTAGTTTGAGGGAGAATCAAAAATTTTCTCCTCTTCCAATAGGAACAAGAGAATTGGACTGACGTCGGATTACTGAATTTTTTATTTACTTAAGGAAAAAGTGTCAATCAAAAATATTTTATCCATCATACTGTCTTTCAGGTGTTGAGGTAGAATTCAGGGAGTGCTAAATACTGTGGCCTTCCCAAGGAACCAAAAAGAAGATGGCATTTATCCCAACAAAAAACTAGAAAATCAATGTTGAACGTTTCATATATTTAATTGTAGAGCTAAGACTAATACATGGTGGGGTCATCAGTTGAAAATATATGTGAGTATTATCTGCCTGATTGAAGAAAACAAGCAAATAAAAATGAATAAAGTGGGGTGAGTAAAAGAGGAAAGTAACATAATGTTGTTGACTGTTCTTTAAATAATATGTAGGAATCAAATGATTTCTTTTAAAACTGACTGATAGTAAAAGGTTAAGTTAGAAAAAAAAAGATGAAGGTAACTATAAAAAATATTACCAGGCCCAGAAAACTATGAGAATAATAATACAAATCCTCCCAAATAACAAAAAAATTAAAAAGCAAATAGAACACACAAAATAATGAAGTAGAGAACACCAAATATAACATAATACTCAGAACTGAGAGCAACAAAAAAGTTATTAATAAATGGAATGAGTGAATTGTTTTGAAGAGAAAAATATTTTCAAATATGCCCAGGAATGAATTAAAATGAAGGAATTTAAAATAGTAAAATTATTTAGACATGAATAAAGATTCTTTAACCAAATGCAAATAATGAGAAAGGTTAGTTTGCAGTTCTGCTACCTGACAAAGTAAACTTCACTACCAAGATCAAAAAATTAGACAAAAAAGGACACTTTCTAAAATGTTAAGAGCCACATTAACAACAAAGCTTTAATATACCATTCTTGGAACCAGACAGGTCAAATGAATGAAAAATAAGAAAAGATATAAAAGATCTAGACAAGAGCAATAAGGTAGATCTTTGGGATATATCTCAAATGCAGTTGACCTTTGAACAATACAGGGATTGGGGTGCAGGTGCCCCTACACAGTCAAAAATATCTGTATAACTTTTTGACTCCTCAAAAACTTAATGACCAATAGCTTAGTGTTGACTCTTGCTGGGATAACATAAATTGTCAAGTAACACATATTTTGTGTTATATGTATTATATGTTGTATTCTTACAACAAAGTAAGCTAGAGAAAAGAAAATGCTATTAAGAAAATCATAAGGAAAAGAAAATACAATACTGTACTGTAACAAAAAAAAATCCATGTATAATTGGACCTCCACAGTTCAATCCCATGTTCCTGAAGGGTCAGTTGTACTACACTCTATCACAGGCAATATAACCTGTCAAGCACATATTGAACGCTCACCCAAATTGATCGCATTCTAAAGCAAAAATAAATAAAAGTAGTTTCCATAAAATTCAAATTTACAAACAAACCCTGTGTATAGGCTACAAACAAGAAGCAAGAAAACTCAACAAGTTATAATAAAAAGGCATTTCACTAATCAATTAACTGGTAAAATGAGAAATACTGCAGTTACAGAATTTCCAAAAACTAATGATAATGAAAACACAAAGTATCAGCAGTTAAATTAATGTTCCCAGGAAAATTTATGGTGCTTATATATATATATATATATATATATATATATATATATATATATGAATAAAAATTGAAAAGGCAATAGAGTTCAATTATTGTATTTTAAGTTCTTTAAATTCCATTTTAAACATTTCTATTTCTTCGCTGTGATTCCTCATCACTTTGTTCTCTATGCAGACATTTTGTAAACCCATGAACATATTCATGTTAGTTGCTTTACAGTTCTTATCTGCTAAATTCGGCAACTGGGTAATCTCAGGGTTAGTATGTCTTGAGTGCATTTCTTTTTCATTAAATATTGGTTAGATTTCTCTGTATCTTTTTATGTCTAATGATTTTTTTTAGGCCAGTGGGCATTTTGAATAGTATATATTTTGGAGACTCTGTATTCTGTTGTGTTCCTTTGAAGAGTAATTTTTGGTTTTCCGTGTGGCTACCATGGCCAGACTTAAACTCTAATCTTTACCCTGCAGCATCCATCTGCCGTTTTTTTTTTGTTTTGTTTTGTTTTTTTACTGGTATCCCTGGAGTCTCTCCCAGCCATTTATACCTTAGTAGTAAACCAAGGATTTTGGCAGATTTCATTTCATATTTGAAGGCTCACTCCTTCTGTGGATCCCTCCCCCTACATACACACTCAACTTTCTGGCTGTTCTTCCATACCCAAATTCTACCTCTAGAATTTATTCTCAAGGCAGTAAGACTGGTTTCATGCCACTCTAGCCACTAACAAACGAGACAGTTTCCCACTGTAAATGGCCCCACTTGCAGTTCTCATTAATTACACTTCCCATCTATCAAGATAGATTTCTTCCATTTTTTGCCTGTTTTTAATCCCTCTATACTGCTCCCAATTTGTTTTTCTTAGATATAATTTCTTGATCTCATCATTATTATCTTGGAATGATAAACTGACCAAGGTACTTGTCCATTTTGAGAAGTCAGAAACTCCTAAGTGATTGTAATTAATTCAATTTTAATTAATTAAAAGCTGAGGGTGCACTCACCAACAGTGTTATATCCAAGAGAAGTACATACGGTATAACATATTTGTTCAGTCCACTTACTTTAAAAGCTAATCATTTAAAGAATACACATTCAAGCAGAGCAATTTAAAATGAAAATTCAGGATGCATCAGTCAGAATAGAATGGATTATGTTATAGCAACCAACAATCTTAAATCTCAGTGGCTTAAAACATTTTATTTCTCACTCCTATTACATATCTAAAGTGGGTTGTCGGGGAAACTCTGGTCAGGAACTCATGCTGAAGAATCCACGTAGGAACTCAATTCCACAGTCAGTCAAGAAAATGGCAGATACATTTGCATGTATCCATCTCAATTGTTTCTATCACTTTAACCTCTGTTATTCTTTTTATTTTTTTCAAACATAGGTTATTTTTATTTTGTCTCTATTCCTAGACTATAAATTCTTCGAAGATTGCAGAAATTTGAAAGTTTTGTTATCTCTTCACAAATCATTTTATACTTAATATGATCAAGAAATATTTGTTGAAGTGTGGAAGGGAGGAAAATGGAAGGGAAGGAAGAAAAGAAGAATAGAAAGGAGGTATTTAAAAATTACACAATATATAAATGTTTATAGATGTTTAAGATACACTGTTGAACAACGCAAGACAAAAAAAATCTTGTCCTTATGTAACTCACTCTGACTTACTCTACGTGGATATGAAAAAGAAACAAGTAAAAAGTTTATAATCTCTCTTGAGATTTCTTGCTATCCCAAACTATGTATTTTTCTTCTCTGATTGTATTAATACTGTTAATAAGACATTAGTTTTTGTTAAATTATGAGTTCCTAAATTACAGTCTTTTGGTTAAGTTTTTTTGTAGATATTTTTGGTGGCAAGGAACAAGTACACACTCTTCTTACTTTTTTTTTTTTTTAAAGATTTTATTTATTTATTTGTGAGAGAGAATGAGAGAGAGAGAGAATGAGAGAGAGAGAGCATGAGAGGGGGGAGGGTCAGAGGGACAAGCAGACTCCCTGCTGAGCAGGGACTCGATCCCAGGACTCCAGGATCGTGACCTGAGCCTAAGGCAGTCGCTTAACCAACTGAGCCACATATGCGCCCCACCTTTTTTTTTTTTTTTAAGATTTTATTTATTTATTTGGGAGAGAGAGAGAGCACAGAGGGAGAGGGAGAGGGAGAAACAGACTCCCTGCTGAGCAGAGAGCCAAATGTGGGACTCATCCCAGGGCCCTACGATTATGACCTGAGCTGAAGGCAGACACTTAACTGACTGAGCCACTGAGGAGCCCTACACTCTTCTTACCTTAAAAATATTTTATTAACCTAATGCCAGAGAGCATCAGTTCTGGTGTTAATAATTGGATGTTTTAATCAATCTCTCTCTCCCTCTCTCTCTCTCTCCTTAATTTGGCCTGCTCATCATTTTGTGCCAAGCCACATCGCAGGTCAATGGAAAGCTCTGCTTAGGTTCAGTTGCCACCAGTGGCCCAATCAGACCAGAGTTTACAAAGGTTTTGGATTACTATAGCATGGCTAATGTCCAAATCTTCAAGGTATTTTCTTATTTAACAAACGAATCAGATTAAGACCTAAACAGTTATTAAATAACAGGTAATTTGTTCTTTTAAGTTTAAAGATCATAGAGAAAAAAATCTATTAATAATACAATACAATAAAAATTTAAACAGTTCTTAGGAATGAAAATGTAATGCTTGCAAGAATCCTGAGTTTTTTTTTTTCTAATTGAACCTGCATAATAGAAAAGTCAATAAAATATTAGCATAGTTTTAGAGAAAGCAAGTTGCTTTAAGTAGCGTACTCTAGTTGAAAAAAGGTTTGAGGGATCTTTCCAAATGCACTGATTAGTAAAATTAAAATTGAAATATTCTATACCAAATAGATAATAAGCTTAAGGGTACAGTTGTTCTTAATTGAAAAATGTAGCCTTAAGAGAAATGTAACACCAAAT
This sequence comes from Halichoerus grypus, assembly GCF_964656455.1. Taxonomy (NCBI): domain Eukaryota; kingdom Metazoa; phylum Chordata; class Mammalia; order Carnivora; family Phocidae; genus Halichoerus; species Halichoerus grypus. The sequence goes on along the minus strand of NC_135718.1, from coordinate 138,010,199 downwards.
TAAGGAGAACAAAAGCAGCACAAAATCCTTAAGATTTTTCAGAAAACTATGAAGAAAGCTTACTATGCTTAAAAATGCAACTAAAGGAAAAATTTTAACCATAGGAACTACTGGGTTCACAATTTAAAGATGTGATAAAAACAGCATATAAGTTTAGGATGAGATGCCTAAACCATGATGTATTTCAAAATAGTTTTTGTTTGTTTGTTTGCTTGTTTTTGCTTGTTATTCACAGATGACCATTTAAGCATACGACCGTCTGATTTTGCTATGTTAGTTATTTCTGACAATTATACTATGTAATTGATACCCATTAAGATAAATTTATAATTCTCTATGCATTTTATTTTATTTTATATATTCTTTTATGTACATTATCCAAAGTGTTCAAATGAAGTAAATGATGGGTAAAAAATGATCACAGATCTTTATTAGGTAAAAAAAAAAAACATAGCTGAGAAAAAAAAAGAAAAAATATAGAGATCATCCCATAAATGCAACCTAATCAGTTTTTGAAATATTCTATATCTGAGTTTGTGTTCTTTATTATAAACAAGTGTCTTTAAATTTGAAATTAATTCACAGCAGTAGCCAGAGATCAGTTCTTAATATTGTGTAAGTTCGTTACTTGAAAAAATCAAGGACAGAAATAAATGTTCACCATGCATGAAAATATTGCCCAGTAGCACACTGCAGACAAAAATAATTTTATTAGTCAACATTCTTATTTCTTTTTAATTTTGAAGTTTCTTAGTGTTTACATAGCTAAGTGTGTTAAAATGTTGCTACAAATTAAACCTAATACTACCTTTCATGAAAATTCCTCACAATCTAAAAAAACTCTTCTGTCAAAACAGTAAATATCATATGTTCTAATAATTATTCTCAGACATTAATATGCAGAAAAAATATCATCAATGTTATGAACAGAGAGAGGCATTTAACAAATTAAATGTTTGACAGAATACACTTTATTGCTCTACTTTTAATTTCTTTACATTTATTTGGTGCCTAATCATGTTATTTCTTTTGAAGTTGATAATATGTATCTGGTTCTTCTGGATTCTCTAAGAAATTTGTAAGAGCTTGCATGAGATGTCAAAGTCTTAGAAGAAAGACAAAAATTAACTTAAGAAAGACTCCAGCATAAAAATTTAAACAGTGTATTCTTTAGGTCTAGGGAGCCCACGTGATAGAACCAAACAGCTTACATTTTACTTGCAAAAATTTGTTATTTGCTTAAAATTGAATACATGGTATTTTACCCAATCTTTCAAAAGTATATCAGAGACTGGATCCTCATAGGAGAACATACAACTTTTGAACTGTTAACAAAACTGTGATCATAAAATTCAAGGTGCTATGTGTTTCTTTGCTTAAGGTCTATGAATATTCATGAGCAATCAGACATAGATCCATTCAACAAGAATCTTCACATTTCTTTGTACTCAAAATGTGAATGATCTTGTACATAAAATATTTTTACATTAATAATATAAGATAAAGATGCCAGTTTCTCCACTGTAAGGTCTATTTTTTCATTACGATTAAATTGTTAATTTGAATAAATAAATCATAAAATAAAAGGCTATGTAACTCAGAGAAAATATTTCATACTTTTGTGTATTCTAACAAATTACTTTGAGTATACTACAGAGTTCATTTTTTTTGAAGGAAGAAATAAGCATTCAGAAAATTCCTTCGTGAACTATAAATGTCATACAAGTGTAAATTTTCACTCATCCTCTTTAATAAAAATATTGTTTTGATATAATATGCATTATTTAAAAATATGAACAAATAAAGCAAAATTTTAAACTGTAGGATTGATTTTAACTCACAGGACAGAACTTCTCAGAATGTTCTGGTATTAAGTAAATCCATGCTGCCATGGTCAGATTCCAGTATATTTATAAACAATATGCTAGAATGAAAGTTTTGGCACTTAAACTATAGGGAGAGAGATATAAAATTAGATGTATTATAATACAATACATCTTTAGATACAAAAATGGAATGTCTTAGCACATATTTAATAATGTCTGACAGTAATATTTTCCCTAATGGAATATACTTATAATCTACTCACAAAGAGTTTAGATTCAATGAAATTACAGTGCAAATTCTGGCATTCAGATATTGGTAGAAATTCTGGAATTCAGACATTGGCAGAAAAGTGTTTTCCATTTTTAAAAACGTTATGTGTGCATTTACCATTGTGCACAGATGGTTTAACATCTCCCCTTCCCACTGATACACTTACCTGTGTGTCTCTATTTCCAAGATGCAAATCAGTATGCATTTTAAATATTATAAATAGTGGATGGATAGACACAGATTGATTTTTTAGAATGCATTTGGGTGTCATAAGTAAAGTTAACAATATTTAAGTTAAACAAGGATTGCTATTAAGGAATTAGATTATAGTTACATTTTATTATTAAGGCACTGCATTTTTGAGACTTATTTTTCTATAGAAATATTGATATTTACATTTCCCTTTTATTCTCATTATCCTTTCTCACATTCTCTACCAGAATCTCAGTGTTAAGAATGGTCTACTTGGGCATACAACTTAAAATTAGAGATTTGTTTAAACTGAAAGAGGTGTTTCATGACATCTTTATCACACATTGAAAATACAAAATATAATTGCTACCTTTGGCAAGATAAGTTCTGGCATCTTGGCAGTAACGGAAGATATTTTTGGAAACATTCCAACTCCATGTGCAGTGATTGTACAGAAATTTTGATGGCCTTTGTCATCAGTCCCCTTTGGGACTCCCTGCCTTTGGCAGGGTCACTGATGCCATTGATATGGTCACAAGGAATCTGGTTAGAAATTCGAGCAAAATATAAAATCAGAAATTACCCCATTGAAGCTAAATCTATGAAACCTCTTAGTAACTCACAAAAATAAATGAGGGAAGTTGTTAAAGGAGATCTATTTGTCTCCAAGGACTGTGCAATTGGACTTCTGGCACTTGAATGGTGACCTTAATATTTACTAGTTGCTATTTAGATGTGATTTCATTCACAAATGACTTATTACCTCGATTATGTGACATCTGTCATTCACTGGCACTATGTTATACTCTAGTTCGTTTATTTTCTATCTCTCCAACTAGAATATACACCTCTTAGATGCGATGATTTTTATATCCTGTTCATTGCTGTATCCTTAATGAATAAAACATTGCCTGGCATGTAATCATTTCTCAGTATGTGTCAGTTGGATAAATGTGTATGAATGAAGTAATGTGTAACACAAGCTATGTTTCCCTCGTTGTGGTTTTCACAACCTCACATCTCTATCCTATACATAAGGAGTTAATTTCCATATTGCATTAATATTAAATGTATGAGTATATGATGTATTTCTGATAAATTTTTCCTGATAATATAGTAATAATAGTAGTAGTAACATCAGCAGCAACAGTATTGTTTTTTTTTTTTTGTTTTTTTTGTTTTTAAAGATTTTATTTATTTATTTGAGAGAGAGAGAGAGCATGAGAGAGGGGAGGTCAGAGGGAGAAGCAGACTCCCTGCTGAGCGGGGAGCCCCATGCAGGACTCGATCCCAGGACTCCAGGATCATGACCTGAGCCAAAGGCAGTCGCTTAACCAACTGAGCCACCCAGGCACCCGAGCAGCAACAGTATTGTGCTAGTATTAACTTTAGAAGCATCTCTGAGGAGGAGAAAAATAAGCACTGACATTCTTACTACTACTTGTTACTGTTTCAGATAAAAGTTACAGTGAAGTTGCTTACCAGTGCTCCTATGTGGTCCATGCTACCAAAACCTAATTTATTGAGCACTTATTTGTAATGAGACTCTTCCAAAATACTAATTAAAAAATAATTTTTTGTCACCCTTACAACTCTACCCCGTAGCCCCTCCCAGCCAAGCGACATAAGCACACCATGGGGAATAAGAAGTTAAGAGTCACCACAAACCAGAAGTTCACATATGTAACTTTTATTATTTTTTTTTCTTTTTAACAGCTTTATTGAGTTATAATTTGTTTTTTTAAAGATTTATTTATTTATCTGAGAGACAGAGAGAGCGAGCATGCATAAATGGGGGGAGGGGCAGAGGGAAAGAGAGACTCCCAAGCTGACTCTCTACTGAGTGCAGAGCCACATGTGGGGCTCGATTTCACAACACTGAGATCATGACCTGAGCCGAAATCAAGAGTCAGACACTTAACCAACTGAGCCACCCAGGCACCCCTGAGTTACAATTTATATACAGAAAACTGCACATATTTAATGTATACAATTTTGTGAGTTTGACACCCATTATACCATCACCACGATCAAGCTAATAAACACCTAATCAAGCTAATTTATCACCTCCAGAAGTTTTCTTGTGCCTCTCTTTTTTTGAGGTAAGAACAATTAACATGAGATCTACCCTGTTAACAAATGTTTTTAAGTTCACAATACAATATTGTTAACCATAGGCATGATGTAATGGAGCAAATCTCTAGAACTTATTCATCTTGCATAATTAAAATTTCATGGATTGGAAGACTTAATATTGCTAAAATATCCATAATACCCAAAGTGATCTACAGTTTCAATGCAGTCCTTATCAAAATACCAATGACACTTTAAAAAAATAGAAAAAAAATCTTAAAATACATATGGGGCCAAATGTTTAAATTTGGTAATATCTACTACAGATACTTTTAAGAATTTCCAAAGGATTCTATATTTAAAACCATGTCACTGCAGAAACAGAAGATGCTACTCATGACTCTTAGTTTCTAAGCATTTTTTTTCATGATACCATTGGACTGAAAGAAATTTCCTAACAGTTCAGCCTATTAACTAATTAGGTCCAAACACTTTTGTAAGTATATATGCCCTGACAACTTGATGTCTGTTTGAACATATAACAGACTTGAAATTAAAAATAATTCTTAAATAACCAAAACTACTTACTACTGGGATGTGTGCATTGTTGAGTATATCACAAACCTTAGAATCATATTGGACACCATTACTCTCTTTTTTCTTCCATAGTGACTTTTGCACCATTATTTTATTTTATCACAACAACTATCAGAAACTCAGCTTTACATAGGTATGATGTGATCAAAACGATCACAGCTTAATCTCATAATGAAATTGTAAACTATCTCAAGCTAGTATTTTTCATTATGTCTGACAGATGTCAAGTATTGCTACACTTATCTTAAATGTTTAAAATATCCCATAATTTAATTTTAATTTTAATTTTTCTTTAATTTTCTGGGGCTTTGCCAGACACCTAAGCACAGAGTTTGGGATCCACAGGACTGAAAAGTAAATACCATGGAAGAGTAAGTCATCATATTGGAGGAATCTGAATTCAGACTTTAAGGAGAATAATTGAATGGCTCATTTGGTTAAGCGTCTACCTTCAGCTCAGGTCATGATCCTAGGGTCCTGGGATTGAGCCTTGCTTCGGGCTCCCTGTTTGGTGGGGAGCCTGATTCTCCCTCTCTCTCTGCCTGATGCTCCCCGTGCTTGTGCTCTCTCTCTATCAAATAAATAAATAAAATCCTAAAAAGAAATAAGGAGAATAATTCAGAGAATTATGGAAAAAAGATTCTAGGGAAAGAACCTGGTAACATGAGAAAAGGCACAGAGGTGGGAAAGTAAGGACATGTCCAGGAATTACTTGTGAGTAGTTTTATGTCACTAGAGGTCTTCTAGCCCAGTCTTCCACTCTTGATCCACATAGTGTTTATTTCAATCTTTGAATTAATTGCTAACATTAAGAAACAGTGAATTTCACAGAATAATGGATTTCTGATTTCTATTTAAAACTAAAATCTGGAAAGCCTTGATTCCCTATTCTACATGACAAATATCTGTGTGCTGAGCTGCAGCCCCTGATATGGCCTGTTTCAGACCACCCAGTTATCCACATGGTCTCTGTAGGCACTCACCTGCACCATCCTTACACTGCAGTGTAAGTTATATATAGAAGAATAGTAAACAAACTCAGAAAGGAAGTCTAATTTGACTTGAGGTGTTTTTTGGTTGGTTGGTTGGTTGTTTTGTTGTTATTTGTTTGTTTTGCTTAGTTTTGTTTTACTTTTGCAATGGGGCCAGAGGAGTTATAAGTGTTTTGAAATGACAAGTGGCATTAAGTGATGCTCTGGAATGGGAATAAGAGTACGTCACTTAGAGAGAATAGTGACAGAGCAAGGGAGACTTAGAATGAGGGCCATGATATAAGACTTGAAGCTGTGTGCTGCACAGGGCACTTGGCCAAGAGGATAAGGCGGGCTGAATGAAGCCTCCCTTTTGCCAAGCTGAGGACCACACAAATGGGATTCCTTTCCTAATTCACACAAAAGTACTATGGGGACTGAGACATCTCTGGGTACAGTAGACTAAGTAAGAGGAAAATAGCTTTGAATTGAATGGGGGTCATTAAATGGAATGGATATGAGACATATCATCGTGTTTATTTAACAATACTAAGCAAAATATTTGACGTAAGAAGATGGGGGGAATTAATTATGAGACTGGTTCTTAGAAAAAGGTAATATGCCTCTAATGTTGATGCAAAAGGTAGGAGCATAAAACATTGGCAGAGGATTAGGCAGTAAGTTGATGAAAGGCTTTGAATTCCATACATCAGATGCTTGTTTTGAAGAAAGAATAAAGAAAATAAAGAGGGCACCTGGGTGGCTCAGTTAGTTAAGCAACTGCCTTTGGCTCAGGTCATGATCCTGGAGTCCTGGGATCGAGTCCTGCATCGGGCTCCCTGCTTAGCGAGGAGCCTGCTTCTCCCTCTGACCCTCCCCCCTCTCATGTACTCTCTCTCATTCTCACTCTCTCAAATAAATAAATAAATCTTTAAAAAAAAAAGAAAATAAAGAGTTATGACAAGAGTTAGTGTTCATTAGGAAAAGAGTAACACAATTTTATGTGGTTGTTATGAGATAATGGATCATCAACATATTTTAATTTGATAAAGTACATTTTTCTTAGAATTAATGCATATTATTTAGTGCATCATACAGAAATGAGGAAAAATAATTATTTTTTTCTCCTGAATAAAATGTAAACCGTTAAATCTTATTTAGACTCCTTTTCACTAGAAAATAGCTTTTTCTATTACTCTCAAGTAATAGAAATTTTTGGCATTATAATATCAGTAATTTCTTTAGTTTATCCACATAAAGCTGATATTTTCATCACAAAATGAAGTATTTTACTCAAAAACAGATTAAAGAGAAATCGTTTATCAATCATCTCAAAATTCTAAACTTCAACAGCATTCTCTATAAAGATATATATAGAACATTGTTTAATTTTCAATTTTAGGTGTTTGCTGGTGATATTTAGTATCTTTGAACATATAAATTAATATGTATGTCCTCATCCATAATATTTATTCTCCTCAAATATAAGTACCCTTTATTAGATTATTTACTTCTATAATTTTTTTGCAATTAAATTCTTAAGATTCCTTAATCAATCATTCTTCTCTGCTGCTCCTCTCTAATCAAAACATGAAAAAAATTAGTATGAGAGACAGAATATCCATAACCTGATTCTCCAAGATTATTTAAATACTCTTTGTTAAAGTTTTATTGAGAATTACTCAGAAATGTGTCTAGCTCCAATTATGAAACATGTAATGATTTAGTTGGTGAAAAATCATAGTTATTCATTAATTCAACAGTATGCATGTATATGGACAAATTTTGTCAGAAAACATGGTAATTTTTAAAAGGCCAAACTTTTTCTTGTGTATATTATTGTTTTACTAAAAGATGGTCCGTCGTATTTGTTATAATCAGAAGCCTTTTAATACATCCTATAAAGAGTAAAGCTGTCAGAAATAACAAGAAAAAATCAGTAAAACAGTCAACTCTCCCAAATGGATTTTGCAGATAAATTTCTGCATTCTATGATTTATATTATCTCATGGAAAACTGAAAAACTAATCATGTATTAAGGTAAAAAATTCCTTTGTAAAAGAGGAAATATGAAGACCTTAATAAACATATTGAAATGAAGCAAGATTTAGAGAGCAAAATGTTAACACTAATTGCAACAAAAATTCATCTGTGTGAAAATCATAATACGCATCCTTCTAAAGAACTTAAACACATTTAAAATGATAAATTCATATTGCCAAACGTTTATAATGTGCAGGATTATTCCTGACTCCCAATATGAATATGCAGATTAATATCACATCTATATGTTGATATATATGTGAATATATCTAAATATGCATTCAAGGATGAAGTTTAACACAGACGAAATGAATATATGTACATGTATATATTCTCATACATACTGTTGGTGGGAATGTAAAATGGCATAAACAGTTTTGAAAGCAGGCGATTTCCTACCAATGTCAGTATCTGTACACCAAGTCACTCAGCCGGTCTACTCTAGGCATTTATTCCAGAGAAATGAAAGTATATTTCTATAAGAATACTTACGCATGAAAGCTTCCTAGGAGCTTTGTTTGTAACAGTCAAAAACTGGAAATAATCCAAGCAATCATCGATAGATGAGTGGATAAGCAAATTGTAGTGTATTCATGCCACTGGTTACTCCTGAGCAATAAAGAACATGCACTACTGATATATACAACAACATGGGTGAATCTCAAAGTAATTGCACTTAGGAAGTCAGACAAAAGACAATGCATTCTGCACATACAACTTGCGTACTCCATACACCCACATATACTCAGGTGATAAAAAAATTTTACAGAAAATACAATCTATTAATGAATGAAAGCAGGTGAACAGGGCCTGAGGCTACAGTGCTAGGGGAGCAAAGGGCATTAGAAGACTTTCAGGGGTGATTTATCTTGACTTAGTGATGATGTTATAGGGGTTTATATAAATTCACATTTTATTAAATTATGCATTCTAAATATGTGCAGGTATTATATGTCAATTATATATCAAAAGCAGTTTAAAAAGCATGTATTTTCAAGAAAGTGCACATTTAGAATCAACAAAATTTTATGTGTAAATAACACTTTATGATACCAATATTGCATAATCTATTCTAGTTTGTAATAATTAGTGGTGTAATGTTTGCATAATTCAGTATAGAACATGATGTGGAAGGGGATCTCCTTGTGATTTGGGGTTTATTTTTTGCTACATACTATGTCTCTCATATATTTAAATAAATGAGAATTAGGCATTGATGGAAACATTCAACTTCAATAATATTTAGCTATTTATTTTAATAGTGTGACAGTTTTAAAATAGGTCTCCCTTTTTCTTTTTCTTTTTTTTAATAGTCCTACCTTTAAGAGGTAAGGGTAGACCTGACTCTTGGGTCTGAGTGGACTTCTACATATTTCAACCAATATTGTATGATGAACTGATACTGAGTGACTTTTGAGTTTTGGTCATAAGGGGCAATGCAATTTCTGTCTTACTCACAGAAATACTTGGATGCAAAGCCCTGAGGCACCACAGAAATACTTGGACTGGAAGCCCGGAGACACCATGTATGAATTTCAACCAGCTTGAGTCTGCCATGCTGTGAGGGAGCCAAACTGCAACGGAGGGACCTGCGGAGGTGCTTCCATTGGCAGTCCTCACCGTCAAATCATTCCAGCCCAGGAGCTTGATGTGTAAGTGAAGGTGCCAACCGATGATTCCAAATCCAGTTCTCGAGTTCACTGCCAGCCTTCTAGTTTTCTGAGTGGAGTTTCCAGACATCATGGAGCATAAAACAATCATTCTTGCTATGTCCTGTCAGGATTCCTGATCCATACAATTTGTGAGCATAATTAAATGTTGTTTTAAGGCACTGAGTTTTGTGGTGGTTTGTATTCAGCAACAGTACCTGGTCTCTAAGGTAATGGCCATTTTAATATCAGTATGTTAAATGGATTTTCTTTCCAAGACCTACAGTATTAAAAAAAAAAATAGTCAAGATTTAGACTTAAATATAGGCAGAAACCTTTGGATTGCCAGATGTTTGCAACTCTCTAAGCATGTAGATAAGCCTGAATTAGAAATGGTAGGAATTATTTTCATGAAGTCTGGAAACAGGGCTGCTATATGAGAACAGCTGTTGACTTTACAGAGTAAGGCTTGCACATATTTAATAGCAAAACTAATATTGGCTTATTAAAAATGCATTATTGCTTTGTTCATTCTGTCAAATGACAGGTGCAAAACACATATATCTTTATTTAAAATGCAGAGATTAAAAAAGATATTGAACATATTGTACTGAGCTGTTTTAGACAACTGTGCTGCGCATTCATGCACAACCGGTAACAAAATAAAAATAGAGATTTCAAGTAGGTATATAGGGCAAAATTCAAACCCCAAAATATTTTTCCTTTCATCTTCCTACAGGCAAGAATGTACTTCATGACATTTATTCCCAGACAGCTGAGACAGAGCATCCTTGGCAGGCTATGTTCCCGATTCTACTGTTCTCCATCAGTTTTGGTGGCATAACGGTGCTTAGTTAATGATTGATTATATTATGAAATTGAATATATTTGATACAATATGAATCCATTAAGTAGCATCTGCCATACGCTTTCATCAATAATCTTATAGGACATGGGTAAATCAGACAATTCTTGGAACTAATAAAAACATGGCTCATAACTAATTCCCTTAATTCTGCTAAAGACCAAAATATGGAATTGTCTTCAGCTTCTGTTTACATAGCCACTAGAGAACATCATTCTTGTTTTGTGCTATCATGTTTCATTTCTACTGAGGCTTGATTACTTATTTCATTCCCTAGAATGTGCCCCAAATATTGTTGAGTCTTTATCAGAATTAAAATTCAGTTTTGACAGATAAAGCTTTAAAAACATTGAGAACTATTGGATGTAATTTCAAAACCATTTTATTTTTTTAAAGATTTCAAATTAGCCTTAAACATTAACAGGAACATTTACATAAGGGCATCTCAAAGAAACAATTTTGAAGAGGAAGAACTACCGTATTTTTTTTTTTTAAGATTTTATTTATTTTAGAGAGAAAGAGAGAGAGAGCCTGAGCAAACAGGGGGAGGGAAGTAGAATCTGAAGCAGACTCTGCACTGAGCATGGATCCCAATGCAGGGCTTGATCCCAGGACCATGAGATCATGACCTGAGCTGAAACCAAGAGTTGGATGCTCAACCGACTGAGCCACCCAGGTACCCCAGAATTACTCTACTTTTAAATAAAAGCAATTATAATTTACACTGAAACCTTGTTTATGGTATCTGTGTCCCGGTTTACATTTCTATGTTGCAAACCTTGAAAACATTGATACAATGATCAAATGTCCTCTTTGTAATTTTCTTTCCTTTACTTTGATTTTAACAAGGATATCTAACAAAGATCAATGAGCTAAATGACAGCAAATATGGCATATGGCTCAGCCTTTCAGGAAGAGAATTAGGATTAATGTGGGACTATTAATGGGGACAGTGGAGATGGCTCTTCATTAAAATGCATCAGCATCAATGCTGATAACTGTAACAATCTCATCAGTATCACTGGGTCAACATGCCAGTTCTCTTACCCAGGGTTCTCTACTGTACCAAGTGATATATAATTTGCAATACTATTGTATGTCCAGGGTGGGAAGTTCATAAAGTCATTTTTAAGATTTATGAGGTCATAATATTAGGGTTGTTTTTGGAAGGGTTATCTTTTGAATCAAACACAACCAGAATATAGAAAAAAGAAGAGTTTGGCATTATTATGACTATAATGATAATATGGGTTTTTACTTTTCTTTTCAGTCCAAATCACAAAAGAATTTTATAAAAGGAGGGTTTTTTGTTGCTATCACTTTTCAGAAAGCAATACAGAGAAGGCAAATAATACCTTCAAACTGAGTTTTATTTGATGTTTCAAACCCTGGAACACCTTTCGAATTATACCCATAATAGTGGATTGGTATTTAATGTTATTTTACTTTTCCTTTCTTTTCTCATCTGTTTTTATGTAGTTTGATAGACTAGCATTCAAAGCCAATTGAACAGGGAGATGAAAGCTTATAGAAATAGAGAAGGAGAGAAAAGCTTTGTTGATAGCAGTTATAGAAAAGAATAGATTGCAAGTAGTCAAACAGGACTAAAGGAGGGAGAAACAAATAATAGTTGAAGAGAAATACAGCAATATTGAGAAAATATTAGTAGCACTATAATAGCTCAAGATTTTTTACTGGAAAATGTTTAAAATGAATTTATTATTGGCATGTGAAGGAGTTTTCAGACAGGAAAAAGAGTTGTTTTTTTTTGAAATTGTTTTTGATACTATAGTATATTCTCAAATGTTCAGAGGGACAGGGCCCTCTCCTCCTTTTCACCCCTGCTGTTTGCCTTCAGGCTACTTCACTGCTCATTAGCACCTTCACCAGAGAGTGGGCAGGAGGAAATAAGAGCTTAAACACAAGACAGTCAATTACAGTTCTCATTAGGGGCTCTGGCAAAAAATGTATGGGTGGGCGGAGTCTGAAACTGACAGCTAAAGAGAGATGTAGGATTATCCATGGTATTCTCTTGTCCAAATCACTCTGCTCCCTGAATATCAGAGATAATTGCATGTTGACTATATTATAATACATTTCCATAACAATTACTGACATGTTTACAGAAGGGAAACAAAGCAAAAAGGTAAAGTAATTATCTAGGTCAGTGGTTCTCAAATTTGAGCTTGCATTGAAATCACTTGTGGTGCTTTTTTATAAAAAAGGCAGATTGTGGGGCTCCACCCATAAAATTTCTTATTGAATAGGTGTGTGGTGGTGCCCAAAAATATGAATTTCTAGCAAGTTTGCAGGTGATGCTGCTATTGCTGGTCCATAGATCATACTTCAAAGGTCATTGACCTAGATAATTCAAAAAACATTTCATAGTTGCTAACAAGAAACATAATTCACTGATTTTAATTTTTTCTTGTTATAGGGCTTATGAATCCTTATATGATTTCTTATAAGAATTCTGGTAGTAATGTCATCCTTTTTGGCCTCATCCTAGTTTGATATACAAACAACAAGAAAAACAAACATTGAGTTGCTATCCAACTTCGTCAATAACATTCTAAAGTATAATGGCAAAAATGGAGGTATTATTCAGATATGTGCTTTCAAGTTCATTTTTATTTCATTGACATATAGTTTGTCCATCTGAAACCGTTAATTTGCCAATTAAGTCTCTTGAGGCTATATTTTTTCTTTTTCTGTTTTAAACATTCAAAGCAGCATGTGATCTTTGAAAAAGAAATGTATGGAAGTCTAAAGTAAAAATGCAAAAATCTGCACTTTCTACTTCCACTCAACCCATAATCTCACTCTACAGACATGTGGATAGGTACAGTTACCCATATAGATATGCAGAAATTCACAAATATAATAGCATATATTGATATTTTTAGTATAATTTATGTGAGTATAATATATATTATATATGACTATTGTATATTTCTTCTGTAAATTGCTTTATAATTTATTGACAATCTATTGTGGATGTAGCAGAAACTGTTCATTGACTCTTTTATCCATTCCCCCTTTTTCTTATTTTAATATAACTGTAAGATTTTGGCTTTTCTTATGGACATCTAGATTAGATTTTATTTGTTCTATCCTGATTTGCAGTTTGTTGTGGTCAAATTGAATGACTAAAATGTGGCATAAGTGTTGTATTAAACTTCCCAGAAATATCTTTAAAACATTGGGAAATTAGCTATATCAGAATCACCTGGAAGGCTTGGTAAATCAAAATACTGGGCCCCAACCCTAGAGATTCTGATGCAATAAATCTGGGATGAGACCTGAAAATCTGCATTTCAGATAAATATCTAGGTGACCCAGATGCTGCTGTGGTTCAAAGACCGCACTTTGAGAACCAGTGCCATAGAGGAAGAAGATGTAAACTCTTTCCCTTGTTCTTGTGCTGGCTTAATATGGACCTTCCTCTTAATCACAAGCAGCCATTTTGACATTATGGTAAAAGTCACACTCTGAGAATGGCAGAACAATAAGATTAAAAGTACAAGGGTCTCTGAAGATTATGGGACTTCACTACCATCTCAATACTCCCTGCCTTTAGGTGAGAGAAGAACATTTCTACTTTTTTTTTAAGTTTTTTAGGTTATTGTGTTATTGTCTTTTTAAATTTCTCCTTTTTAAAACCACTTATTGTGTTCTCTCTCATTTGCAATCAAATTTGCATGGATTTCATGGACATATTTTTATGTAAAATACATATAAATTCAATGCATGGTTTTTAATTGCTGCATAATATATTCTTTTATAGATAAACAATTTTTTTAAAGATTTTATTTATTTAAGAGAGAATGGGAGTGAGAGAAAGCACAAGCAGGGGGAGGGGCAGAGGGAGAGGGAGAAGCAGACTCCCCACTGAACAGGGAGCCTGACACGGGACTGGATCCCAGGACCCTGAGATCATGACCTGAGCTGAAAGCAGACACTTACTGACTGAGCCACCCAGGCGCCCCAGATAAACAGATTTTATTTTGTCAAAATTAAATACAAAATGAAGACCAGATTTGAAAATTCCCTGAGCAGACAAAACCATTTAAACCACATAAGCAAAACTAAATCTATCTTATTTCATGGACATAGGAAAGTTCTTAGGTTATTTCTTGTAAATGCTTCTGACAACCATAAAAGAAACTTGTCATCTTCCTAAAAATGGCATGAGATAATAAATTTTAAATAATCTCCCGCTGTCTAGAAACCCCCATTGTAATGACTAGCCATTGGAAAGGGTAAACAACTTCCTCATTTTTCAATTGATAAGCCTTCTTGTGACTTCATGCTTTGGAGCTTCCTATCAGTCTTTGAATTTGAAGACTCCCAGCTGGTGAACAGTTTTTTTTGCACACTAAACTCTTACTAAATACTATTTACTGATTTGGTGGTTTTAATCGTGCTATTTCTGAATTTTTGATAGTTTCTGGAATAAGAAGTGAGAACCAAAGGATACTCTCCGCTCCGCCCCCAATGATGCTGAGACTAATGAACAAGCAGGTATTAGACCCACAGAACCCACTGAGTTTACTGCTTTCTTGCCCACACTGGAGTTTGGAAGTTAAGTCTCTCTTGGAGCCCCGCTCTGCTATCTTTGTGTCTTAAACTCTACAACTTTATTGTACATATCTATATTTTTATTTTTGAAGCTTCTTATTAAGACACCCCATTCTGTTCAAAAGGAGGGAAAACATGTAATTCCCTGTGTTTGGGAACAGCTGTTACAAACAGGGCCCCTCATAGTTAAGAGGTCTTGAGGAATCTACAGGTAAAGATAAGTCAAAAACTCTCTTACCTCTCTCAAAAACTACTGCTTCCTATATGTATGTACACGGATGCCCTATATGTATACCCACTATGGACCAGGATCTTATGTCTTTTGGAAAATGAGTAAACTTTTGGATAATTTGGAATTGTCATGGTCACTTTGGGGAACTTTTAACTTAGATGATATAATCTACCTTAGGGGGCATGACTGAAAAAAAGGATCCCAAACTCCTCAGAAAAAAAATGCAGTACATTCTTTGGTATGCAGAAGCTTCTAAAAGACAATATGACTCCAAAAGCAACTTCTCTAAAAGGATCCTTATAGTATGTAAATAACATTTTGTAAAACCCTTTGGCCATCTGAGCAGATAACCTTAATTTAGTACATCTGCCAGAAACACAATTCGGATTCAGTTTTTCCTTTGAATTTTGTATTATTGTACCTGAAACATGGCTAAAATTTAAAAACGAAAGCTCTAAGATCTCTGTGTTTGTCTCTCTCTCTCTCTCTCTCTGTGTATATGCATATATACACATAATATTATATATTTATATGTATCTATATGTATCTATGTATATTATGTATATGTGATACTTTTATTTTTTTAAAGATTTATTTTATTTATTTGAGAGAGAGAGTGAGCGAGCACAGGGGGAGAGGCAGAGGAAGACAGAGTCTTTTTTTTTTTCTTTTTTTTTAAAGATTTATTTATTTGACACAGAGAGAGAGACAGCTAGAGAGGAAACACAAGCAGGGGGAGTGGAAGAGGGAGAAGCAGGCTCCTGGCTGAGTAGGGAGCCCGATGCGGGGCTCGATCCCAGGACCCTGGGATCATGACCCGAGCCGAAGACAGACGCTTAACGACTGAGCCACCCAGGTGCCCTGAGGAAGACAGAGTCTTAAGAAGACTCCGCATTGAGCATGGAGCCCATGCGGGGATCAATCTCAGAATCTTGAGATCATGACCTGAGCCCAGACCAAGAGTCAGCCACTCAAGGGACTGTGCCACCCAGGCACTCCTCTATGTGATAGTTTTAAAAGAGTTCTATTTAATTGACTTAAAGAAAAATGAGCACTTACTATAAATTACGGATTTCTAAAACTTTCAGAAATAAACTAATCCAAATGATTTTCAAGTTCACATGGTCTAGGATTATCTTTGATATATAAAAGCTACCTTAAGTTTGCTGGTTTAATAAAACAGGCTTGTCTTCAGAGTTGTCAACATTAAATACAATGCAAATATACAAATTTTTCTACTTTGGCTTACTAGGCAAATAAGCTCTTGCTATATCTATGTTATAAAATTTGTCAACAAAAAAAATAAGATGATGGTTAGCTGTTTGATATCTAATCTGAGCATAATTGATTAAAAACAAGTAATTTAAGCAGATATAAATATGTTTATATGAAGTAAAACTAAATAGATATTTGTTGAATATCTAAATCACTTCCAAATAAGATAATATACTGAGGTATTAATTACTAAACAATAATTTGTCTACTATTGGCTTTTTAATTTTTACAGAGTGAAAAAAATACTGGGGTCTATTAATAAAATATGACTTTGCCACATTAAAATATATGATGAAAAACATCTCTGAAAATTATAAATTTCATAATTATGTATTTATAAACTTGTTAAACTACTACAGGATGCTATTATATGTAGTTCACAATTGCCTGCTTCGTAGTTTTCCGTGGCTTCAGAAAGCAATTTTTGAGCATTATTGGAAAAGTACATGGATGTGGGAAATGAGTCTTACTCAGATATAAATCTGGAATCTGGATTTAAAATGTTAAAAAATGCTTTGGCCCTGACACTGAGGTTAGAGGTTGATAATAGTGGATGGAAATCAGTCATGTGACTCAGTGAGTAATAGTCACTGTGGTTAGAGTCACGAGGGGTAATCACTGAAGAAACAATCTGTTAACCTGACCAAGTCTGACTTAAACTGATGTTGTTAAGTAAGCTTGGCGTGACAATACAAGAGTGAAGTTCAGTTGTATGATATCTTCTTTTGATAAAATGATCATAAGTCACATCAAACGTGCATTCTGTCTTATTCACAGCTGTTTTGCAGTGCTCAGCAGAATTTCTAATATATGACAAATGTTCAATAATTATATATTAAGTGATTATATATGTAATTTTTATGAACCAACTGTTACCTAAGAAATGCTGTTTTCTGTAAATACTGTATTTCTCAGAATATCATAGAACTTACATTAAAAATTCTATACATGAGTAATACTGTTTAAAATATCTAATATTTGGTAACAGGAATTCTAATTTTGCTATCTCAAATTCTATTATTTTATTACTCTGGCAAATAATTTTTGTCCTTGTTTTGTGCATTTTTAGATCCCCTAATTTTTTACTTACTTTAGATTGCCTTTTAAAAACTGATCCTAGTTTTATTTCAATATTCTTGGGAGAATTTAAATGAATTGTTTTTTTATAATTTTTAAATTTTTTAAAAATTTATAATTTAAAATGAACAAAATAGTCACTGAGCAATAAGAATAATAACTCCCTCAGGAGAGGAATAGATAATTTAAAAACAGTATGTGGATAATTTCTAAAGTATTAGCTAGAACCATGTGAAATCACGGGTATCCAACTGTTTTGAACCTATAGAAATGAAAATTCCATATAACTAATCATTTTATTTATTTTTCATAGCAGTTTATGTCTAAATATTGTTTTCATTAGTTTATTTCTTTCATTGATGTTTCATATATTTTTGTCTTTATTACTATCGTAACTACTTTTAATTTTTTGGGAGAGTTATTTTACATAACACTGAAAAATATATATATAATGAAATAATTGTCTTAAAGGATTTTTCCTGAGTAGAAAATTAGTAGAATTACAGCTTGAAGGATATTAACAATAGCTTGGCCTATCTACTTTTAGAATTTTTAATAAAAAGTTAAATGTATGTTAAATAAACTTTTTCAAGACCTGACTATATTATCTTCTTCAATTCATATTTTCTTTCCATTATTCACATATAAATTTCTCACCTGCAATTTTTTAAACTTTGCCTAGGACATCTTCAAATAATCTATTTTCAGGTCTCAAAAATTATTATAAATTGAAAATGAACTTAATTTCCAAGTGTATTCTTTATTTGCACAGACCTGCTAGATGCCCGCAACTAAGTTTAATTAAGAATCAGATAAACCTGGGGCGCCTAGGTGGCTCAGTTGGTTGGGCGACTGCCTTCGGCTCAGGTCATGATCCTGGAATCCCGGGATCGAGTCCCACATCGGGCTCCCTGCTCAGCGGGGAGTCTGCTTGTCCCTCTGACCCTCCCCCTTCTCATGCTCTATCTCATTCTCTCTCTCAAATAAATAAATAAAGTCTTTAAAAAAAAAAAAAAAGAATCAGATAAACCTGAATTTGTATCTTAGCCGTATTATTGACTTTCTGTGAATAACTTTTAAAACTTATTCAAACCCCCGAGTTTTAATTTCTTCATCTGTAAAATGAGATGCTAATTCATAGAGTTGTTGTAAAAATTAAGTTATACATTTGTTTAGTCTGTAACACAGTGCCAGGTGCATGTTGAACCTTCTAGAAGAAATTGTGTTTCAAATAGGAGGAGGAGCAAGATGGTGGAGGAGTAGGAGACCTAAATTTCGTCTGGTCCCAGGAATTCAGCTAGATAGGGATCAAACCATTCTGAATACCTATGAACTCAACAGGAGATTGAAGAAAAGAATAGCAGCAACTCTCTGAACAGAAAAGCGACCACTTTCTGGAAGGTATGGAGAAGTGAATCTGAGGCGATATTCGGGAGGATAAAGGGCAGGGGAGGGGGCCTCCATCAGCCGGCTACCAGCAAGTGATAGAGCAGCACAGCACAAAATCAGAACTTTTAGAAGTCAGCTCCGCTGAGGGACGTCGTTCCAGTGGCTAAGCGGGGGGTGGAACCCTCGCTGGGACAGTTTGGTCTCAGGTCCCTCAGGGTCACAGAAAGACCAGGGGTGCCTGAGTGCAGCAGAGCTCCCAGGGATCGGAGCGAGGAAGCCGGCTGCAGAGATGGAGCCGAGGCACAGGCTCTCAGCTCAGGGTTGCCATAAACCGTGATCCACAGCACAGTCGGGCCACTGCTCTTCCAGCAGGGACCTAACAAGCAGCAGATCCGGGGACACTCCCCTTCCTCCCCCAGGAGGAGCGGCACAGGAGCGCACCACAGGGATCTGCTGGGTTTGGAGACTCCACACGGGGTCATGTGCCAGAGATAGAAATGCTCGGTCACAGGCCAGGTGAGCAGAGAGTGTTGCCGCAGACCAGGGAGTAGGGAATGACTGACTGGTTTTCTCTGGGTGCGCACTGAAGAGTGGGGCCCTGGGTTCTCAGCCCCTCTGGGCCATTTTCACTTTCGTCCTCCAAAGCTCTATGGAAAGCTTGCAGGGAACAAAAGCTCCTGAAAGCAAACCCAAGCAGATTACTTAGCCCGGACCCCGCAAGGGCGGGGCAATTCCACCTCCTGCAAAGACATTTGGGAACCACGGCAACAGGCCCCTCCTCCAGAAGATCAGCAAGAACCGCCCACCAAGACCAAGTTTACCGATCAATGAGAATAGCAGAACTCCAGCGCTAGGGGAATACTGCACAAAGAACTCATGGCTTTTTCCCCATGATTCTTTAGTCTTTCAAAGTTAATTTTTTTTTTAATTTCTTTCTTTTTTTAAATTTTTCTTTTACCCTTTTTCAACCAACATCTTATTAATCCCTTTTTTAAAAAAATCCTTTCAGGGCGCCTGGGTGGCTCAGTCGTTAAGCGTCTGCCTTCGGCTCAGGTCATGATCTCAGGGTCCTGGGATCGAGTCCCACATCGGGCTCCCTGCTCGGCAGGAAGCCTGCTTCTCCCTCTCCCACTCCCCCTGCTTGTGTTCTTGCTCTCGCTGTCTCTCTCTCTGTCAAATAAATAAATAAAATCTTAAAAAAAAAAAAAAAAAAAAAATCCTTTCATTTGTCATTTTTAGAGTCATATTGTATCCCTTCATAGTAGTTAACTTTATTTTTGGTATATATATATAAGTTGTTCTCTCTTTAAAATTTTGGGATACAGTTTCTTTTAATAGATCAAAATATACCCTAAATCTCTAGTGTATGGATTTGTTCTAGTCTCCTGCCTGATCACATTCTCTCCCTTTTGTTTTTAAATCTTCTTCTTTCTTTTTTCAACCAACTTCTTATCTTATCAATTCCTTTTATAAAATCTTCTATAATTTTCATCTTTACAGTCATATTCCATCCCTTCATCATATTAACCCTTATTTTTGTACATATATAAGTTTTTCTTTCTTTAAAATTTTGGGAGGCATTTTCTTCTAACAGACAAAAATACGCCCGAAATCTAGTGTATGGCACTGATCTATGCACCAGCCGATCATATCTGTTTTGTTTTGTTTTGTTTTTGTTGGTTTGTTTTTATCTTTTTCTTTTTTTTTCTTTTTTTCTTTCTTTCCCTTTCTTTTCCCCTGGTTTCAGGTCTTTTCTGATTTTATTTAGTATATATTTTCTGGGGAAGTTGTTACCCTGTTAGCATTTTGTTCTCTCATTCATTTATTCTCCTCTGGACAAAATGACAAGACAGAAAAAATTACCTCAACAAAAAGAACAAGAGGCAGTACTGACTGCCAGGGACCTAATCAATACGGACATTAGTAAGATGTCAGAACTAGAGTTCAGAATGATGATTTTAAAAATACTAGCTGGGGGGCGCCTGGGTGGCTCAGTCGTTGGGCATCTGCCTTCAGCTCGGGTCATGATCCCAGGGTCCTGAGATCGAGCCCCGCATCGGGCTCCCTGCTCGGCGGGAGGCCTGCTTCTCCATCTCCCACTCCCCCTGCTTGTGTTCCCTCTCTCGCTGTGTCTCTCTCTGTCAAATAAATAAATAAAATCTTAAAAAATAAATAAATAAAATAAATAAAAATACTAGCTGGGCTTGAAAAAAGTATGGAAGTTATTAGAGAAACCCTTTCCGGAGAAATAAAAGAACTAAAATCTAACCAAGTCGAAACCAAAAAGGCTATTAATGAGGTGCAATAAAAAAAGGAGGCTCTAACTGCTAGGATAAATGAGGCAGAAGAGAGAATCAGTGATATAGAAGACCAAATGATGGAAAATAAAGAAGCTGAGAAAAAGAGATAAACAAGTACTGGATCACGAGGGCAGAATTCGAGAGATAAGTGATACCATAAGATGAAACAACATTAGAATAATTGGTATCTCAGAAGAAGAAGAAAAAGAGAGAGGGGCAGAGGTATATTGGAGCAAATTATAGCAGAGAACTTCCCTAATTTGGGGAAGGAAACAGACATCAAAATCCAGGAGGCACAGAGAACCGCCTCTCAAAATCAATAAAAATAGATCAACACCCTGACATCTAATAGTAAAACTTACGAGTCTCAGAGACAAAGAGAAAATCCTGAAAGCAGCTCAGGACAAGAGATCTGTAACATACAATGGTAGAAACATTAGATTGGCAACAGACCTATCCACAGAGGACTGAAAGGCCAGAAAGACTGGCATGATATATTCAGAGCACTAAATGAGAAAAATATGCAGCCAAGAATACTATATCCAGCTAGGCTGTCATTGAAAATAGAAGGAGAGATAAAAAGATTCCATGACAAACAAAAACTAAAGGAATTTGCAAACACAAAACCAGCCCTACAAGAAATATTGAAAGGGGTCCTCTAAGCAAAGAGAGAGCCTAAAAGTAACATAGAACAGAAAGGAACACAGACAATCTATAGTAACAGTCACCTTACAGCCATACAGTGGCACTAAATTTATATCTTTCAGTAGTTACCCTGAATGTAAATGGGCTAAATGCCCCAATCAAAAGACACAGGTTATCAGATTGGATAAAAAAACAAGACCCATCGATATGCTCTCTGCAAGAGACTCATTTTAGACCCAAAGACACCCCCAGATTGAAAGTGAGGGGGTGGAAAACCATTTACCATGCTAGTGGACACCAAAAGAAAGCTGGGGTGGCAATCCATATATCAGACAAATTAGATTTTAAACCAAAGACTGTAATAAGAGATGAAGAAGGACACTATATCCTACTTAAAGGGTCTATCCAACAAGAAGATCTAACAATTATAAATATCTACGCCCCTAATATGGGAGCAGCCAATTATATAAGGCAATTAATAACAAAAGCAAAGAAACACATTGACAACAATACAATAATAGTGGGGGACTTTAACACCCCCCTCACTGAAATGGACAGATCATCTAAGCAAAAGGTCAACAAGGAAATAAAGACTTTAAATGACACACTGGACCAAATGGACTTCACAGACATATTCAGAACATTCCATCCCAAAGCAACAGAATATACATTCTTCTCTAGTGCCCATGGAACATTCTCCAGAACAGATCACATCCTAGGTCACAAATCAGGTCTCAACTGGTACCAAAAGATTGCAATCATTCCCAGAATATTTTCAGACCACAGTGCTTTGAAATTAGAACTTAATTAAAAAAGGAAAGTTGGAAAGAACTCAAATACATGGAGGCTAAAGAGCATCCTACTAAAGAATGAATGGGTCAACCAGGAAATTAAAGAAGAATTCAAAAAATTCATGGAAACCAATGAAAATGAAAACACAACTGTTCAAAATCTTTGGGATGCAGCAAAGGCAGTTGTAAGAGGAAAGTATATAGCAATACAAGCCTTTCTCAAGAAACAAGAAAGATCTCAAATACACAACCTAACCCTACACCTAAGGGAGCTGGAGAAAGAACAGCAAATAAAGCCTAAACCCAGCAGGAGAAGAGAAATAATAAAGATCAGAGCAGAAATCAATGAAATAGAAACCAAAAGAACAGGAGAACAGATATCGAAACTAGGAGCTGGTTCTCTGAAAGAATTAACAAGATTGATAAAACCCTGGACAGACTTATCAAAAAGAAAAGAGAAATGACCCAAATCAACAAAATCATAAATGAAAGTGGAGAGATCACAACCAACACCAAAGAAATACAAACATTATAAGAACATATTATGAGCAACTCTATGCCAGCAAATTAGATAATCTGGAAAAATGGATGCATTCCTAGAGATGTATCAACTACCAAAACTGAACCAGGAAGAAAGAGAAAACCTGAACAGACCTATAATCACTAAGGAAATTTAAGCAGTCATCAAAAATCTCCCAACAAACAAGAGCCCAGGGCCAGATGGCTTCCCAGGGGAATTCTACCAAACATTTCAAGAAGAATTAATACCTATTTTTCTGAAACTGTTCCAAAAAATAGAAATGGAAGGAAAACTTCCAAACTCATTTTATGAGGCCACCATTACCTTGATCCCAAAACCAGACAAAGACCCCATCCAAAAGGAGAATTACAGACCAATATCCTTGATGACCATGGATGCAAAAATTCTCACCAAAATACTAGCCAATAGGATCCAACAGTACATTAAAAGGATTATTCCCCATGACCAAGTGGGATTTATTCCTGGGCTGCAAGTTTGGTTCAACATCCGCAAATCAATCAGTTTGATTAATACATTAATAAAAGAAAGAACAAGAACCATATGATCCTCTCAATCGATGCAGAAAAAGCATTTGACAAAGTACAGCATCCTTTCTTGATCAAAACTCTTCAGAGTATAGGGATAGAGGGTACAAACCTCAATATCATAAAAGCCATCTATGAAAAACCCACAATGAATATCATTCTCAATGGGGAAAAATGAAGAGCTTTCCCCCTAAGGTCAGGAACACGGCAAGGATGTCCACTATCACCACTGCTATTCAACATAGTATTAGAAGTCCTAGCCACAGCAATCAGAAAACAAAAAGAAATAAAAGGCATCCAAATCGGCAAAGAAGAAGTCAAACTCTCACTCTTTGCAGATGATATGATACTTTATGTGGAAACCCAAAAGACTCCACCCCAAAACTGCTAGAACTCATACAGGAATTCAGTCAAGTGGCAGGATATAAAATCAATGCACAGAAATCAGTGGCATTCCTATACACCAACAACAAGAAAGAAGAAAGAGAAATGAAGGAGTTGATCCCATTTACAATTGCACCCAAAACCATAAGATACCTAGGAATAAATCTAACCAAAGAGGCAAAGGATCTGTACTCAGAAAACTATAAAATACTCATGAAAGAAAATGAGGAAGACACAAAGAAATGGAAAATGGCTCCATGCTCATGGATTGGAAGAACAAATATTGTGAAGATGTCAATGCTACCTAGAGCAATCTACACATTCAATACAATCCCCATCAAAATACCATCCACTTTTTTCAAAGAAATGGAACAAATAATCCTAAAATGTGTATGGAACCAGAAAAGACCCCGAATAGCCAGAGGAATGTTGAAAAAGAAAAGCAAAGCTGGTAGCATCACAATTCCGGACTTCCAGCTCTATTAGAAAGCTGTCATCATCAAGACAGTATGGTACTGGCACAAAAACAGACACATAGGTCAATAGAACAGAATAGAGAGCCCAGAAATGGACCCTCAACTCTATGGTCAACTAATCTTTGACAAAGCAGGAAAGAATGTCCAGTGGAAAAAAGACAGTCTCTTCAAGAAATGGTGTTGGGAAAATTGGACAGCCACATGCAGAAGAATGAAACTGGACCATTTCCTTATACCACACACAAAACTAGACTCAAAATGGTTGAAAGACCTAAATGTGAGACAGGAGTCCATCAAAATCCTAAAGGAGAACACAGGCAGCAACCTCTTCGACCTCAGCCGCAGCAACTTCTTCCTAGAAACATCTCCAAAGGCAAGGGAAGCAAGGGCAAAAATGAACTATTGGGACTTCATCAAGATTAAAAGCTTTTGCACAGCAAAAGAAACAGTCAGCAAAACCAAAAGACAACTTAGAGAATGGGAGAAGATATTAGCAAATGACATATCAGATAAAGGGCTAGTATCCAAAATCTATAAAGAACTTATCAAACTCAACACCCAAAGAATAAATGATCCAATCAAGAAATGGGCAGAAGACATGAACAAGACATTTTTCCAAAGAAGACATCCAAATGGCCAACAGACACATGAAAAAGTGCTCAACATCTCTCAGCATCAGGGAAATCCAAATCAAAACCTCAATGAGATACCACCTCACACCAGTCAGAATGGCTAAAATTAACAAGTCAGGAAATGACAGATGTTGGCGGGGATGCAGAGAAAGGGGAACCCCCCTACATTGTTGGTGGGAATGCAAGCTGGTGCAGCCACTCTGGAAAACAGTATGGAGGTTCCTCAAAAAGTTGAAAATAGAGCTACCCTACGACCCAGCAATTGCACTACTGGGTATTTACCCCAAAGATACAAATGTAGGGATCCAAAGGGAGCAGCAATGTCCACAATAGCCAAACTATGGAAAGAGCCAAGATGTCCATCGACAGATGAATGGATAAAGAAGATGTGGTGTATACACACACACACACACACACACACACACACACACACACACATATATATATATATATATATATATATATATATATATATATAAAATGAATGGAATATTATGCAGCCATCAAAAGGAATGAAATCTTGCCATTTGCAACGATGTGGATGGAACTGGAGGGTATTATGCTGAGTGAAATAAGTCAATCAGAGAAAGACATGTATCATATGATCTCACTGATATGAAGAATTCTTAATCTCAGGAAACAAACTGAGGGCTACTGTAGTGGTGGGGGGTGGGAGGGATGGGGTGGCTGGGTGATAGACATGGGGCGGGGGTATGTGCTATGGTGAGCGCTGTGAATTGTGTAAGACTGATGAATCACAGACTTGTACCTCTGAAAGAAATTATACATTATATGTCCAAAAAAAAAAAAAGAAGAAGAAGATAGCAGATGGGGAATAATGAAGGGGGGGATATCGGAGGGGGAGATGAACCATGAGAGACTATGGACTCTGAGAAACAAACTGAGGGTTCTCAAAGGGAGGGGGGTGCGAGAATGGGTTAGCCTGGTGATGGGTATTAAAGAGGGCACGTACTGCATGGAGCACTGGGTGTTACATGCAAACAATGAATCATGGAACACTACATCAAAAACTAATGACGTAATGTATGGTGATTAACATAACATAATAAAGAAAAGTAATTTTGTTTCAAATGTGTACCATTTAGGGGTTCATGGTAAATATTTATCTTGCTGTACATTGTTCTTCTAAACTTTCTCAAATCTGTGATGAGTTTTACACAAAATGTAATCTTTTAATTGAACAAGTTACATGACAGCATATTTTCTTTGTAAAAATTAGAATATTACTGAGCAATTGTTTTCTGAGACAATTATTGTTCTTTTTTTGTTGTATATCTTGCAGGTCTTTTTGTGTACATTACATATTCTGAATAGCTGTAGATATGCAGAATTTCTTCCAATGCTTATTTGCCTTTTTTTTAATGTAAATGGTATTATGTGCAATCTCATGTTCTATAATTTGTTCTTTCTCTTAGTATATATTGAAGATCCTTCTATGTCCAGTAATATGAACCTACCTCCATTTTCTAACTGAGGCATAGACTGAATCATAGTTTATGCCATACTTCCTTAGTTTATGGACATTTAGATTGATTTTAGGCTGGTCATTATTAGAAAATATAGTGCAATGAACACCTTTATAGAAGTTATCAGGCGAGTATGCAAAGTTTCTCTGGTGTAGATCCCACTAACAGAATTTCTAAGTCAGAATGTGTACATTCTTCCTAATTTTATAACCATCACAAAACAGGTCTCTTAAATACCTCTACCAATACATAAACCCATTAGCTACATTTAAGATTTCCTCTTCTTCCCATGTATATACTAATAGTCAATATTTTTTTAGCTTTTATGTTTTGATAATTTGATGGGTAAAATAATGCTTTTTCATTGTTGTTTTAATTTGTTTTTCCTAATAATTAATAGAATCATCTTTTCATAGCCTTAATGCTCATTTCTATTTATGCTTCTGTGAAATGCTTATTTTTTTTGAAAATAATAGTATTATTATTATATTCTGAATATTATTTAGCTATTATAATATTCAAATATTTTCTCCTTGAGAGCCAAGAGTCTTTAAAACTTTTTTACAGTTACTTTTTCCCCATGAGGAGGTTTATAATTTTGATACATTTAGATTATTTTATTTTCCTCC
Source organism: Halichoerus grypus (assembly GCF_964656455.1). NCBI lineage: Eukaryota > Metazoa > Chordata > Mammalia > Carnivora > Phocidae > Halichoerus > Halichoerus grypus. The sequence continues at coordinate 137,982,749 of NC_135718.1, read as the reverse complement.
ATGACTTTGGCTTTTTATGTGTTCTTGAAAAAACCTTCCCCTAGCCCAAGGTCATAAATTTGTTCTTCCATATTTCCCTTTATTTATTTATTTTTTATTACTTGTAAAATTATTTATGGTCTTTAATACATCAAGAATGATTTGGGGATAGTGTGAGGTAGGGATTTAATGGATATGCTTTTCTAAACATTTTCTAACATCATTTACTGAACATTCTTCTCTGATTTGAAATGTGACTTTTATATCATAGTAAGTTCTCGTATCCACATGGGGTCTGTAAAGCAGTTTTCTTTTTAACTTCAAGATCTTACTTTTTTAAAGCCCGGCTATCAGTTTTAAGGTTCACGAAAATTCTCTGTAATTTTACACAAAGCTTTGTGAGTTCACATGTACATTTCTCTCCAACAAGTAACCTTAACTTTAATTAGATCTTTAAATAGTCACACACACAATGCAACATGTTGAAAGACATTGCATTTAAATGAAGGAACATTGGTGAACCTTTCCACCAGAATTGCTGCTTTAGAATCATGTGGAGCCTACTAAGTAGGCAGAAATCAAAAAACATTAGGGATCACGTTTACAGTTATGGTCTGCTGGATAGGCAGTAAAATATTGTTTCATCATATGAAAAGAAAGACCTTTTAATGAGTGCACTTAAATTTTCCTTGGAAGTTTTATAGTTTGCTCTATAGCCATCTGGACTCAAAGTTTTAGTTCTTTTGAATTACTTGATCATTGCTTCTACTTCTAGCACCACAGGGGCAAGTAGGTTTTCTGGTTGAGCTCTTGAGAGCTGAAGAAAATCTGAATTAATCAAAAATTGGCATGTTCTCACTGTTAAATTTTCAAGGGAGTTTCTTCTATATAGAGTGTTTGATAATATTGAAAACAGCATCTGTTACAGTTTTTGCTTTGTTTCCTGCTTTGCTGTGATTGGATTGTTGGTTCTTTGTCACTATGTTGAAGTTTATTGTTTTCTTAATTGAAAGGCCAACAGCTGGCTTTTTTGTTACACTCTTTCCCCTACATGCTATTAAAATACTCCTTGATTTAAAATGCAATGGTGCAATTATAAAGAGCAAAAATCATCTCACATGTATGTAACAGGAGGTTCTGACGCAAAATAGAAAAAAATAGATGTTAAATTTTGAATAACACCTAAGTATTAAGCACAGATGCTATTTGCTTAAAATTTCTCAATAAGTGAGCATCCTTCCTAATTAAAATATTATATACTATATAAAATACTTTAACTTATATGAATCATTGACCTTGTACCTTCTGAGATATACACTTGTTTAGCTCTATGGGAACTGTAATGGACCCCTAAAGGACAAATCTTCCACAATCTTTTAGTGCTATGGAGATGGAGATATGCCAGGTTCTCAATCAGAATTGGACAGCCACATGCCAACCAGGTATAGATGGTGGAGAGGAAATCTTACAAAAATGTAAACAAGCTCCAGGCCAACACAGGGCCTGTGTGCACTGAGGTGAATGGACCTCACCTCTCTGCCTGACAGAGGAAAGAGAGAACACCAATCAAAGGTAACCCCTTCTCTGGAGGCTCTGTGGTTCTTTTATTCATGATACCCATTATATCTTAAAAATACATTGGGGCCCCAGGGTGCCGCAGTCTGATAAGCAATCGACTCTTGGTTTCAGCTCAGGTTGTGATCTCAGGGTCTTGAGATCAAGCCCCACATCGAGCTCCACACTCAGTGTGGAGTATGCTAAGGTTTCTCTCTCCCTCTCCCTCTTCTCCTCCCCACACTTTCTCTCTCTCTCACAAATAAATAAATAAATAAATCTTTTAAAAATATACATTATATAAAATACGCAAGTAGTCAATAAAATATGACCAGCAATGAAGAGGGAAAAAAAAAAAAACAGAAATAGACACATTGCACAAAATTCAGTTTATATTATGAAACTGCATAATATCTTTGTTTTTCCTCCTTTGACTTTTTCAGTCCTTGGAAATATATCATATAAATGTGGCACATAATTATAATTCTATGCATAGAGCATTTACTATGTACTTATCACCTAAATCATGAATAGCCTCATATTTATTAATTTAAAGTTTGTAATGACAAACTTACTGTTGTTAAATACAGATAATTTGGAATGTAAATCAGAAAAAATCAAATAGACAAATTAATCAATTGCAGATATAAAAAAATTTAGTTGGCCAAATTTATAATTGCTTTTCTTTTTCAAATAGAAAATTTGTGTGAGCCATTTCAGTAGATACAAAACCATCCCTTTTTATAATGAGAGCTTCTCTTGGGGAGAGGAAATTTAAACTATGATTATCATTAATTAAGGGTGGTTCAATTTAGCTGATGGGTTGCTATTTTGACCTCCCCAAATGAAATATGATTGAGTGTAATCAAAAAGATAATAATTTACCAAATTCAGAGAGATCCTTTTTAATATCATATAGGTTAAGATTAATTGGAGCATTCCCCAAACCCCTCAAGTATCTCACTTTTCATGGATAAAGTAGTAGAGAAATTATATTCATGCAGCTGTCTTCAAAAAAGGTGATCTCTGTAATTCCTTGTTCTTTGTTAATAAGGTATTGAATTAGGCATATAACATGAACATCATTTTTCTAATTTAAAACCTAAGAGAATTTTAGCTTATGGTTACTTAAGTTGTTTTATCTTCTTCCATCTCCTATTTAAAACAACACTTGTGTTTCCTCTCTTGCTGTGTCTCTCTCTGTCAAATAAATAAATAAAATCTTAAAAAAAAAATAAATAAAACAGCAGCTAATCAAAGAAAAGCATTTTGTAAACCCTCTAGAGAGTCAACAGTTACCTTTTATTACACGTGTGTGTGTGCGTGTGTGTGTGTCCATATGCTTGCTTTTTAATCAACAGGTCAATTTCTCGATTACTCTAGGTAATAATATTGTCATTACGGTGCCTTCTACTACCCAGCTACAGTAATGCTAGAGGCTGTTCTCTGATGTGGATCACTATCATTCAGTCACACAATAGGATCACACTTCTCAACCATTTTAACTCAGGCATAGACTTTGATTTGCATTAACCAGTACAATGTGAAAAGAAGATAGATGAATATCTTGGAAGAAATTTGAAGAACCAATTTGCTTCCCACTATAGTCACTTTTCTCTGAGTCTGCACTCTTAACCTGGAAGCATGCATCAAGATGGGGCCTATGTTAGATGGTGCCTCTGAATAAAGACAGTGAATAGAGTTCCCATGATAACCCATGAGAGATGTAGCATGAAGAAAGAATAAACTTCATCGTTTTATGCCGCAAGGATCTTTGAGATTGATTGTTTCCATAGCATAACCGGGCCTCTTCCAGATGACAGTTTAATTGGAACCAAAAGTAGTTTGCAAATAACCTCAAATATGTGGCAGGGCCTTTGGAATCAACCAAAGAATGGTGAGGTAAGTGCTACTGGAGTTTGGGAGTAAATGGAATTGGAAGCTCTCAGAGCTACTATGTTATGCACTGGCAAAATGTAGTAAACTGCTTCTCTATATAATGAGCTTATAGCTCTAGATCAGGGATTGGCAAACTTTCTTTCTTCTTTTTTTTTTTTTTTGGTAAAGGACCAGTTAGTAAGTAAGTGTTTTGGGTTTTGTGGGCCATATGGTCCCTGTTGCAATGACTCAGCTCTGCCATCATTGCAGGAAAGTAGCCATAACAATATGGATGTCTAGTCAAAGATGTAATTTAGAAATGCTTTTAGCCACAAAGACTTATCTTAGCCTCTTATTAAGGATAAAATAAAAGGTGTAGCTGTCACACCCATGTTTAAAAGCTCTGACTGGGTTAATATGATACTCAGAAAACTTTTTCAGTAAAACAAATGTTTTACTGAAAGAAAAGTGTAGTTTCCCAGGGAGACCTCATATACTCAAATTATATACAATTTACCTAGTTATGTCTCCAGTGAATTATGGGTGTGATATTTGGCACATGCAACTGATTGAAATCAAACAAATAATATGTCTAACCCGTTTCTAAGATAGTTACACTGCTACACAAAGAACCACCATCTTGGATTAAAAGAAACCATAACTCTTCGGTACTTAAAACCCTTCCTTGAGCTCCCTACTTTCTATATGCAGGGCAGATTTAAAAAGATGCTCAGCCCTTAAAGATGGAGCTGAGAAGATAATTAAAAAGGGAAAGAACCATGCATGATGAGAGGCTGATTTAGAGAATGAACTAAAATGCTATTCTCTGGGATTAGAATCTGTCTAATCTAAAAAATTCTCCGTTCCCAGGGTATGAGATTAGAGGCTTCACCTAGTATTTGTCTTCTGAAATTTAAATATTGCTATAAAAAGGGGCTGATGTATAGCTCCAATTCTTTTTTATTTTTTCCAAAAGGTGAGTGTTTATTATGGTTATCCTGCCCCAAAGCTATCACCTTTTACTGGGTTTGTGGAGAGAGTATTACTTGTCTTCTTGGTTCATAAGTCTCTAGACTCAGACCAGATGTAAGATTTTCCCAAGAGCCTGAACATGGAATATAATGAGTTGTAATGAATTTTTGGGTTTTCTTCCTTGAAGAGGGGCCAGTATATTATGCATGAGTGATTATTTTTTTTATCATAGAAGGACAGAATATTTTATCCGTTAGGATTATTTACAAATTTGTAGTGTTATCACTAGAAACATGGCACATTTCTACCCACTTTAACTAAGGTGTTTCCATTTGATTTTATTTTACCAATAAAATGTGAGCTAACGTGATATGTATCCCATCTAGATGAAAATTTTGTCATGTGACTAGCCAATTTTTATCTTTCTCTCTCTCTTCTCAAAAGTATATAGCATTTATTAAAACATTATATGTTAATTAATCCATTTTGGAATAAAGAGAAGAACAGGAAAAAAAAAAAACATTATATGTTAAAAAAAAAAAAGAAGATAGTAGGAAGGGAAAAATGAAGGGAGGGAAATCGGAGGGGGAGATGAACCATGAGAGACAATGGACTCTGAGAAACAAACTGAGGGTTCTAGAGGGGAGGGGGGTGGGGGAATGGGTTAGCCTGGTGATGGGTATTAAAGAGGGCACGTATTGAATGGAGCACTGGGTGTTATACGCAAACAATGAATCATGGAACACTACATCAAAAACTAATGACGTAATGTATGGTGATTAACATAACATAATAAAATTAAATTAAAAAAAAAAATCAGGGTTTCCCAAGCTGAGGCTCCCACTGCAGGACATATCCACTGAATAACTCCACCTAGACCACTCGACTGCAAGATTGCCACGGGACTGGGGGGGCACGGAACACTGATGCAAACATGAAGCTCCCACTGCTTGCTGTGCCATTTGTATTAAAGTTCTCATTCTCTGAAAAAAAAACAAAAACAAAAAAACAGACCTCTTGCCAGTTCATGTCTAGGAGTAGCTACTAAGGCTTCACAGTCATCAATGGCCATACGGCCTCAGTGACAGACACATTTTCTTGTTTTAAGCTTAAAATATAAGATGAATAATACCTTGTTAAAATTGTGCACTTTCCAAACTATACTTGCAAGTCGACTAGCAATGCTCCCTCTTCAATTCTCTTTGATTGGCACTTGTCAGTCTTTAAAAATCCATTTAAAGTTCTTAAAAATAAGGAAAGTCTTCAAAGAAACAAAAGTGTCTGGATGGGAAGCATCCTAGAGCATGCAGCAAGACAACCAGTAGACAAAGGAGTCAGGCAAGAAGACATCATAGGCCGGTAACCCAGACTTGAGTAATAAGGGTGCTGAAAGCTCTAGGGAGCCTTCCAGGATTCATAAGCAGCGAGGAAGGATTGGGTTGGCCCAGGCAGCAACACCAAGGCTACTAAAACTTGAAACAGCAATAAGTTAGAGAAACTGAACCTGAGATAACCACTTACAGGTCAGCAGTTGAAGCAAACATTCTCTGGAGAAGAGCATCAGTACAAGACCCAGAACCCATACAGAATTACTTAAAGCAATACAGTCATGGTCAAAGATGGCCAAGTACTCAAGAATCCCCGCAGCCTTGAATGAAGTTCTAAAAGAAACAATAAACAACAGATTTTTAATTTCAAGGATTATTTATGTTTGGAAGGTCATTCACAGAATATAAGATATCCACGTATAAAAGGTTTAAGGAAACAAATTATGCAGTTTCTGAAACATTCCACAGGGAAAATGTAAGAAAAACAGATTTGGAAATAAAACTGAAAATGAAACCTGTAAAAATGAAAAAAAAAAAAAAACCCTGTTACAATAAAAAATCAAAGGATGGTGAAACAATTACTAAATTACAGGAAAAGTATCTATGATCACCTCACTAAAATGAAAAGAAAGATAAAATTTAGCATCTGCTTTTTTTAAATTTTAAATGCATGGACAGAAATGTTTAGAATATTTGGCATACAGAGAAAATTATTTAACCTGATAAACATGGTAAAAAATGTTCTCAACTAATATAACTCTAAATGAGTATTGTGAGGGGCAATTTCTTTACTAACAGGGACAGGCCCCATTATCACTACATACATTCAACAATGTAGGAGGTGATGTAGCAAATGATAAGGGAAACATAAAAGCACAAGGATTAGAAAGAGGACAATTAATCATCATTTGTAGCTAATGTAATTATTTACAAGGGGAGGGGAAGGATACACAGACTTATTATCAGTATTGAAGACAATAGGATACAAGAGCAACACAGCTCAAAATAAGAAAAATATGCAGAATAAAATCAGTGTTTACTAACAATCATTGAAATTTAAATAGCAAGAAAAAATAAATACCTAGTTAGTACTGTAACAAAAGATGTGCAAGACCTGAGCCATCTGTGACCTGTGCAGAAAATTATAAATCTACTGAACAATCATTAAAGCTCTAAAACAATAAAGGCATACCCCATGTCAGTAGATACAATGAATGAATATCATAAAGATGTTATTTCTTTCCTACCGATTCAAACTGATCTACAGATACTCAATGATTATATAAAATAACAGAGAACTATAAATAGTTTAAACCTTTCTGAAAAAGAAAAAAATGTGGAAGAAGAAAAACCTTTTTGAAATCCTGAGACTTATTTTAAGTTATAGTAATTCAGACAGTGTAAAAAGTGTACAAGCATAGGCAAATTGACATATATAACAGAATAGTGAACCCAAAAATAGATCCACACAAATATGCCACTTTGATTTAGGGCTGAGGTGGCAAAATGAGCAGCAAAAAATTTGTTATCCAGATGAAAAGAAAGTGAAATTGAATTCCTCCCTCACAATGTATCCATAATTCAAACCCAGATAGCTTAAAACTTGAAATACCATAGACAAATCTTTATAGTGTTTGGAAGAAAATGTAGATGAATAATTTTTGATATTGGGAGGTGGTAGATTTCTTAAATAGAATACAAAACTGTTCATTATTAAAGAAAAAAAAATTAAGTGTGGTTATATTTAGTTCAAAAATTTCTGTTCATCCAAAGATACCTTAAAAAGTAAAAAATCAAACTATAAGCTTGGAAAAATATTTGCAATACATGTAACTTATGAAACATTACCATAAAGTATAAAGAATATGATACAAATCTGCTTTAATAATCTTTTGATGCGTAACAAACCACTCCAGAACTTAGTGGATCAGAACAAGAACCATGTATTTTCATGGGTCCACTATTTAGACAGTGCTCCATTAGGATGGCTTGACTTTGGGCTACATTGTGTTGACTTGGGCAGAAAGACAAGAGCAGAAAAATTCCAGATGACACAACTACATATATGCCACCTGCACTTGTGTGGTTGAGTGGCTGACTAGCTGGCACTCTCTCATTTTAATCTCATGTCTTCCAGATCTCTCTTCCTGTGGCTTCTCCATTCAGCTTGGTGGTCAGTCTTCTTTATACGATGGCTCAGGATGCCATGAGAGTGAAAAGGGAAGTACTAAGAGTGTTTGAAGGCTAGACCCAGAAGTAACACAGCATCACTTCTGTCTCATTCTACTTGTCAAAGCTGTGAAAACGGGTGATGGAAACCTTGCAAAATGGGGAGGTTTCAGCAAGGGGAGCTCTCATATTATACCACCTGTAGTTCATTGCGGACCCAACAGGAGGAGGTGGACTTGACCTTACATGGATTTGACCATGCACATGGATACTGTTCTATTATCAGAGCAAGATGAAGAGATGCTTTCCTTATCCCCACTGGCAACAATTCAGCCAATGAAAAGGCACCGTACTTTAAACTCCCAGTTTACTCCAGTGGACTTTTAGTTTATAACAGCCTTTCCAATTTACCCCTTTTCTCCTTAAAAAAGCATACCTCTCAGTTTCCCCACTGGACTTTCCTACAGTTTTACCACAGCTTATCTGTCCCATATTGCAATTCTCTTTTATCCCTGAATAAACCCATCCTGTGCTGGTTATTAACTTTAAGGTTAACAAAGCAAATCACAAATTTCAAGGGAGGAAACACAGACTCTAATCTTGTTGGAAGAAGTGGCAAAGGGCCTTTAGGGTAAGAGAAACCACTAGGACCATTTTTTAAACAACCTACCATGTAAATCTACAGAAAAATGAGCAAATGACAACAGCAGGCATTCCCCAGCAGAAAAAAAAAAAAAGTAACCATAAAAAGAGATGCTCAATCTCATCAGCCTAGTGATTAATCAGAGCAAAGTAAGACCACAATGAGATTCCATTTCATACTCATTTAATTGCTAAAAAAATCTGATAATAGCAAATATTAGAGGTTTTCCATTACTGAGCTCTCTCATTCTTTGGTAATGTGAGTGTTAATTGATACAACTTTCAGGTAAACAATTCTGCATTATCTTGAAATGTGAGCACCCCCATACTCTATGGCCTAACAACTGTACTTTTGTATGAATGACACAATCTTGCTGCAATGAACCAGAAAACGTGTATGAGAATGCTCATAATGGCATCGTTTGTAACAATGAAACCTAGAAACAGACTCGATGCCCACAGTTGGAAAAATGAATAAATGAAAGTTTGGTATCTTCACACTATGGACTATTATTTCACGGGGGAAATGATTTTGATATAATAACATGCATGAATCATGAAACATGATGTTGAGTGAAAAGAACAAATCCAAGCAGACTACATAGAATATGATACTTTCTTAATATATTTCCAGAGCAAACAAAAAATAATACATTGATATGAGTTTATGCATACATACACAAATATATATCACTATATATAGTGAGAAAATTATATGTAAATATAAAACAATGACTTATAAGCAAGATATGTGGACAGGATATGGGAGGACATACAAGTAAGTAAATGTCATTCACAAATGTTTCAGGAGTTGGGTAATAGATTCATAATTTTTTATCATTATTTTTTGAAGTTGTACTAGTCTCTCTAAATCGTGCCACATTATTTAGGAAAATTGAAATGTGAATGCGCACTCACATGCAACAAGATTTTATGTAATTATGCATTTCACTTTTTTCTCTTAACCTTTTTCTTCCTCACCTAATTAAAATTACTTTTCTCCTTGTATTATCTCTTGCTGCCTAACAAATCACTCCCAAATTTAGCTGCTCAAAACAATAAGCATTTATTTTGTCACCTTGTTTCTTAGGTTTAGGAATCTAGCAGAGCTTCAGTTAGTTAAATCTGACTCATGATTTTATGAAGTTACACTCTGCTGTAGGCTGACCCTGCAATCATTCTGAAGACTTGGCTGGTAAACCTACTTCCACATTCACTTACATGGCTATAGGCAGAAGATTCAGTTCCTTGCTGACTGTTTGTTGTTCAGAAGCCTCAGTTTTTCACCATGTGGACTTTTCTATAGGGCTGCTCATGATACTGCAGCTGACTTCCCCTAGAGCACACTTGCTCCAAGAGAGAAAGTAATCGAGACAATAAAGTAATCTCAAGAGTGACATAACATACCACCACTTCTGCCGTATTCTACCTGTCACACAGGCCAAAACTCTGTAATATGGGAAGGGACTCCAGGGTGTGAATACCAGGAGATAGGGATCATTGGGAGCCATCTTGGAGGATGGCTATTACATTCAGAAGCTAAAAGTAAAAATACATTAAGAGTACAACTACAGGGGCGCCTGGGTGGCTCAGATGGTTAAACGTCTGCCTTCGGCTCAGGTCATGGTCCCAGGGTCCTGGGATCGAGGCCCACATCGGGCTCCTGGCTCAGCGAGGAGCCTGCTTCTCCCTCTCCCTCTGCCTCTCTCCCTACTCATGCTTTCTCTCTCTCTCTGTATCTCTGTGTCTCAAATGAATAAATAAAATCTTTAAAAAAAAAAAGAGTACAACTACATAAAGAAAAATGTGAATAATACGTTTTTCAATTTAAGTTAGCATACTAAAATACTGGCATCATTAAATTTACAAACTTTTATAATCCTCAGAAATTCCTTTAAAATTCCTGCAGTTTCTCTATAGTTTTGAATTTCTTCTTAATTAAGTCCACTTTTCATTCACCAGCTTATAAGAAAAATTCATTCCCTATTTTAATTTATATTTATTGTTTTATAAGGAAAATTACAATGATATTTGTAATTGTTATTACTTCAGAGAAAAAGATGCAATCTTTCACTTTGAGTTAAATAAATTGTATAAATCCTTCTCCCATTCATTTTTCACATCCCTTCTATGGTTAAATCAGTTTATACCTTCTCCTGTGAGTATTTAAATAACAATGTTGGGGATTTTACTTACTGACTGAAGTATTTGCTGATGAAAACATATTCTTTTTTTTTTTTTTTTTTTTTTTTTTTTAAAGATTTTATTTATTTATTTGACAGAGAGAGAGATAGCGAGAGCAGGAACGCAAGCAGGGGGAGTGGGAGAGGGAGAAGCAGGCTTCCCGCCGAGCAGGGAGCCCGATGTGGGACTCGATCCCAGGACCCTGGGATCATGACCTGAGCCGAAGGCAGACGCTTAACGACTGAGCCACCCAGGCGCCCGAAAACATATTCTTGATTTATTCTCAAATTGTCTTACTCCTGTAAAAGTATGTGCTATAATCCCTCCTCTAAATTTACATATATATTTTTTAATCATTTTTTTTCCCTCTAAAATCTTGTTTGGATTTTGGGAGTTTATAGTGTTCAGTGTATCACATCAATGGGAGGCATTCATCTGGTGCAGACTCTTGTGTTCCTTGCTATCATTAATTTGAAACACATACCACCTTGGTACTTGATCAAGCTGTTTATTCATACATTTGGTATTTTACCGGCAACTAATGATCACAGTTATTTTTATACAGTTAAACAATGTTATAAAATTTCATATTTAAACACATAATTGTAATGTGTAAATCACAGAATAAATGATAAAGCCACTTACATATTTTTTTTAATTTCTATGTTTTCAAAATATTTCATGTATAATAGGAGCGATTTTCCAATTCACCTCTGATATGTTGTTGTTTTATGCCATGGGTCATTCTCCATTTAAAAATATTTTGCTATTATTTTCATATAATTATATTGATATTGATTCATTTCATATATTTGCACTATTTTTGATGCATTTGTATTTTAAAATCTAAATTGACATTAGGAATTATATTTTATAATAAGAAATGCTTTCATGGGGTAGATAGTAGTTCTCTAGTAACTTCTAGTCCTCTAAAGACACCTGCATGTGATTATATAAGCTGTTAATGCTAGTTTTGATAGTTTCTGTTCTGACTATTAATACCCATTACAGTCAGCATTTTTGAAATACAGTGTTTATATATTATCTGAAGGAACCTCTATATAGAAATGTTACAGAAATAGCTCTGATCATTTTGATGTGATATTTTGTTTCTGAGGCTATTTTCACCAATTTTAGGAGTTTTTGTTTTGTTTTGGTTTTTTTCATAAGTTGTATGTGCCTGGCAGCTTTTCTACTAGTTGATACATGAAAACCTGTTTGACAGATTACTAGTTAATTCAGTGTGGTTTCATATGTTTCTTAAAGCTGAGACTTTGAATCATTTTTCAGTTCTTCGTATTTAATTCCATTATTCCATCTTTTTTTTTTTTTTTCAGTAAATTTACAGGGAAAATGCAATGCATTGAGTAAAATGCTAGAAGCATTTGGATGGTTAGGCATTTTAATTATGAAGCTTCTCATTTCATGTCTTTGTCATAAAAGCAGATAGTTATTGAGGCAGTTATAGCTACCTGAACATAAAGAACCTAGACTATTTGGAATGCTCATGCCAACACCATGCATATATCTAAAATTCAGATGTAGCATTCCATCTGCAATTATGTTTGATTGGTTTTATTTGTCATTTGCAGGCAGTCCCAAATGAATCACTAAAAAATAGTCCATCAATTCCTCAATATAAAATGATCCATTATTATAGAATATGATAAGTCTAAAAACATAGTTTCCCAACAGATGATTACTTTGCAAAGTAAAAGTGTCCCGTCTCCTCTGAGAGCACAGTAATTCAAGGCTGGAAATGTAGTTTTGTTCCATGGCTGAATGGATCGAGCACATTTTAGCATACTGTCTAAACACATGAATAACAGGACAGAAAAAAATGCAATGAAAATTTATGAAGTACAGTATGTTCTTTTATTGTTAACCTAACTTTCCAATTGTAAAGAAATGTGACTATCTTTTAAGAGCTATTTCTCCCTATAATCTTTACTATTTAATTGATTGTGTAATTGATATTGCTTAAAGAGCATATAGCAGTCAGTAATCTTTTTAATAATGGAATGATACAAAAATGTAATCTAAGGGCATAAAAATAATGGATAAATTGACACAGATTTTAATGGGAATTTCTCGTAAAAACCTTTAGTGATTATTCTTTTGAAATTGAGGGGACTTTTTTTTTTCTTTTAACTAGAGTCATTACTAAAGTGGATTGATGATACAAGAAAAGACACAGAACTTGAATACTGGAATGTACAGAAAATCCTAAAAGCTGAAATTATGGAGTCAGTAACATGTTGTTGACTCAAACTTATGCAATATACAGGCTTTATTATTTCTGAAAGTTCTTTGTGAGAGTATTTTATATAGACAGATATGCTTGATATGTGCTTAAACTCTATTCCCAATACGATTATGGACAAATAGCTCTTTTAATCTGGGGCTGCCCCTTATTACCTGTGTAATTTTAGACTATGTAACTCCTTAACCTTTCTTTGCCTCAATTTCCTCCCCTGCAAACTGGAAAAATTAAAATACTATATTGTAGTACTATTATAAAAATCATAGTGTTATAAATGTAAAGTGGTTTAGAAAAGCATAGACTAATAATGTGCACTTAATCAATGTTAGCTATTAGTATTAGAATTCTAATACCAAACATTCTTTACAGGTCTTTATATACCAATGTAAGAAACTTTTTTTTTTTTTTTTTTGATAGGAGAAGTGTGTTCATCATAGAAAGTTCTTGTTTAGGAAGTATAAAGAATGATATTGTTTTCACATCAATCTTCTTTTTCCAAAGGCACGATACCATCATAACATTCAAGGAGAAACACTTTATTAAATGTTTTGCTGGTGGATCTGTTCTTTACTGACTGACATCATCATCAATCCTCCATACCAGTGTCTAGAACATACCTTAAGTATCAGTTCATCTCCGCTTATGAGAACAAAAGTCATTCCATTACAATGTGTTTTTAAAACATATATCTAGTGTATTGAGAAGAATATCTCGCTGAAAATTGATGAAGACATTCCCATGGCATTCTAATAAATCTATCTTACTATCCTGTGTAGTCTAAATATCCAGGATGGCAGTGAGTAAATAGGCAAGCAAGCACTGTCTGACTTTGGATTCTAGTTCCACTGCTTACTTACTGGGTGAACTTGACCAGTACTTACTCAAAATTTTAGGTTTGTCATCTGTAAAATGGAAATAATAATATTGGCTTCAGAGAATATTTGTGAGGACTAAATGAACAAATCTATTTTAAAATGTTTAGCACTGTGCCAAGTACAGAGAACATAGAACAGAGGATGACCTTCATTATAGTTTTGAAATTGGTGATGGCAGTGATGCTGTTACTAAATTTGGCAATTTTCGTTTGTTCTAATAAAAGTTTTGACTCTAGGGGCACCTGGGTGGCTCAGTTGGTTAAGGGTCTGACTCTTGATTTTGGCTCAGGTCATGATCTCAGGGTTCTGAGATCCAGCCTCAAGCCTGGCTCTGGGCTCAGCAGGGAGTCTGCTTGAGATTCTTTCCTTCTGTGCCTCCCCTGCAACTTGCGGGCTCTCACTCTCTCTCTAAAATAAATAAATAAATAAATCTTTTTTTTTTTTTTTTAAGATTTTATTTATTTATTTGACAGAGAGTGAGGGAGAGACTGAGAGAAAGCACAAGCGGGGGAGCAGCAGGGGGAGAGGGAGAAGCAGGCTCCCCACTGATCAGGGAGTCTGATGCAGGGCTTGATCCCAGGACTCTGGGATCATGTGACTTTAAAGAGCACCTACATAGTGGACATTTCAAATTTACAACTCCATCTCAGATTTAGCCTCTGAAAATTTAGATTCTTACATACAACTAAAATACTCAATATTCCCATTTCAAACTTGAACATACAGGTCAACATTCACATGAACTCCTCATGTTCCTCACAAACTTGTTCCACATGCATTCATTTTCATGTCATTAATGGCGGTCCACTGTTCAATTTGTGGGGGTACCTTCCTGAAAGCTTTCTTCATGACCATAGCTAGTCTTTCAGGAAAATATGTTGACTCCATATTTTTTAAGAAGCAAAAATCTTCTCAAACTCAACACCCAAAAAACAAAAAATCCAGTCAAAAAGTGGGCAGAAGACATGAACAGACACTTCTCAAAAGAAGATATACAAAGGGCTAACAGACACATGAAAAAATGTTCAACATCATTAGCCATCAGGGAAATTCAAATCAAAACCACATTGACATACAACCTTACACCAGTTAGAATGGCAAAAATGGACAGGGAAAGAAATAACAAATGTTGGAGAGGTTGTGGAGAAAGGGGAACCCTCTTACACTGTTGGTGGGAATGCAAGTTGGTACAACCACTTTGGAAAACAGTGTGGAGGTTCCTCAAAAAATTAAAAATAGAGCTACCCTATGACCCAGCAATTGCACTACTGGGTATTTACCCCAAAGATACAGATGTAGTGAAAAGAAGGGCCATATGCACCCCAATGTTCATAGCAGCAATGTCCGCAATAGCCAAACTGTGGAAAGAGACGAGCTGCCCTCCAACAGACTAATGGATAAAGAATATGTGGTCCATATATACAATGGAATATTATTCAGCCATCAGAAAGGATGAATACTCAAATTTTGCATGAACATGGATGGGACTGGAGGAGATTATCCTAAGTGAAATAAGTGAAGCAGAGAAAGTCAATTATCATATGGTTTCACTTATGTGTGGAACATAAGGAATAGTATGGAGGACATTAGGAGAAGGAAGGGAAAAAAATGAAGGGGTGGAAATCGGAGGGGGAGATGAACCATGAGAGACTATGGACTTTGATAAACAAACAAAGGGTTTTAGAGGGGTGGTGGGTGGGGGGGATGGTTTAGCCCAGTGATGGGTATTAAGGAGGGCAGGAACTGCACAGAGCACAGGGTGTTATATGCAAACAATGAATCATGGAACACTACATCAAAAACTAATGATGTACTATATGGTGACTAACATAACATAATAAAAAAAAAGGAAGAAGCAAAAATCTTGAATCTGACTACTTCTCACCAACTTTAACTGTTTCATTTTTCAAAATATGTCAGTAGTTTTCTAACTAGTGCTTCCCAGCTCCAATGCTTTAGAGTCTATTCTCAACATAGCAACACACTTCAAAAATGTAACTGAGATCGTGTTATCCCTCTGCTTCAACCCTGTAATGGCTCCTCAGTTTACAGAATAAAAGCCAAAGTTGTATTAATGCCCCATGAGGCCCTACAAAGTCTTACCCCTGTTATATCTCTGACTTTAACTCCTATTATACTATTCATCTGCTCCAGCTAAAGAAATCTTACTCTTCCTTGAACATGATCAGCACCTCAGGGCTTTGCAATGTTTCTTCTTTCTAGAATGCTTTTTTCCTAAAATATCTGTGAAGCTCAATCCTTGTCCAGTCCTTCTTACAAATTTTGCTCAAGTGTCACTTTCTCAATGAGTCATACTTAGCAACTTTACTCAAAATTTTAACCCATCTCCTTACTTGTCACCCTTATCTGTCCTATTTTCCCCCATAACACTTTCAAATACTAATTAACTAACCTATTTGTATATCTTCCCCAACTAACATATATACTTCATGCATTCAAAAATGTTGTTTGAGTCATGGAACACTACATCAAAAACTAATGATGTAATGTATGGTGATTAACATAACATAATAAAAAAAATTTAAAAATGTTGTCTGTTTTATTCTCCATTATATCCTTAATATACCAGATTCCTTAGTA
The DNA here is from genome assembly GCF_964656455.1 of Halichoerus grypus. Taxonomy (NCBI): domain Eukaryota; kingdom Metazoa; phylum Chordata; class Mammalia; order Carnivora; family Phocidae; genus Halichoerus; species Halichoerus grypus. The sequence goes on along the minus strand of NC_135718.1, from coordinate 137,966,304 downwards.
CAATGTAGGTGCTCAGTAAATATTTGGTACATGAGAGAAGAAAATATGTTTTATAATTTAGGCAGCTAGTACAAAAGAATGATGGATGATGATATAATTTACAATGGAATATGCTACTAATTAAATAAATCATGTACCTAAAAATCCATTTGTATTTCTTTTAATAAATGCATAACATAAAGTATAAGTGAAAAGGGAATACCCTTCATAAAAAAAAGTAAATGCAATATTCAATATTTCCTGAGATTATAAACACAACTTCTTTTTCTATCTAAGTTAATTAATAAATTGATTCTCAAAAATATTAAAAACAAACAAATACAGAAACTTCTATCCTAGCATTAAGTCAAAACTACCTTCTGGTGCTTTTTCTGATTAGCATTCCTACATGTGGTCTTATCACCAATGGAAACAAGCTCTAACATTACACCTTCTTTTCACTAGCTTTTCCTTTCTTTTTTTTTTTTTCTATTACTTCTTTCTCCCCCTTCCATTAACTTAATACTTGTTTATTCTTACGCTGTTCTTTGTTACCCTGGAGCTTGTAATGTGTTTTATCAACTCACACTATCTAATAAAAATTATATCGCTCATCATATCCAAAGTAAAGCTAGAACCTTAGAATATTTTAATGCCATATACACTATGGCATTTTTATGATTTTTGTTACACATTTTAAATCTATATATACTATAACTTCACAAGACATAATTGTTTTGTGCAGTTAATATTCAGTCAATTTTCAACTGAATTTTAATTTTAAGTTATGTTTATCCTTATAATTGTCATTTCCTTTGTTCTTTGTTACTCTCTTCCTTTCTATGTTTCCCGCTTGGGCCATTTTGATCCCGCCTCTTTGAGGTTCTTTCTCTCTAGAGCATTAGTCCTTCCAGTTCTGAGTCTTCTGCAGTTCTCAGCTGCCTTCACATCAGTCATTTCTAAAATATCTTTTTTTTTTTTTTTCTACTTGTTACTGAGCTATGCATGGCTGGTCTGCCTTCCACTATTCCATTCCACCTTGGAATTTTATATATGTTGTTTTTCATGTGTTTTTTACAGCAACATTTCAAGAGACGTAATATCAATAGGTCTGTTTAATAATCAGGAAACTAATAGCTCTGAAACTAATCAAGTTTCCTAAGATCACTTAGCTCCTAAATTCTACAGTCAAAACTCAAATGCAGGCCTGTATGAATCCAATTCTCACACTTTTTTTTTTTTTTTTTTACTGAGTAAAGACATAGTTAAAGGCTACATGAAGATCCTAATTACTAACAGGAATTACTAACATGAATTATTAACATGAATTTAAAGAGAACTTACTCTGCTCTAGGCATCATATTACATGGTGGTGTGATCAGTGGAGATAGGGTAGAGAGAGGGTGTAAAGATCAGTACAACTCCCATAATTTCAAGGATCAGGGAAAATGCACACATAAAGAATATCCAGAAATACCTGTGCTATACTATAGGCATAATGGGGACTCACTTAGAATCCCAGACTTATATAAAGTTTATTTTAAGCTGAAAACATTTGAAACTTAAAAGATGTGTGGGGGCGGGGGTTGGGGGGGAAGCCTTCTTGGAGCTTACTCTGTCTACCTGAAGTGTGAGGAGTGGGTTTGGGAGAGATTTCATGTTTCATAGAAGAAATTAAAAGATGAGAAGGGGCTACCAAGGTAAGGAATAGACAGTAGGTGGTGGAAATATTATTGACTTTATCCTGTACATGGTGGGGAACTGCTGCTTATCTGGGCCATATAAGAAATGATGTAGTAAGGCTTGCATAGTGTTAGAAAGGAAATGGTTAAAAGGGAAAACCTGAACTTCTCTGGCGGGGTAGAAGGTAACACAAACAGAGATATTTAATAGTTTCAGCTTTTGAATATCTATGCCTCTGCCTAATGAAGGATGCTTTTCCAAAAAACGAGGCAGAATATAACGCTCCCTATTACTGCAAATTGACAACATTACAAGCAAAAAGCAGAAAGTTCTCAAATTAGAGGAACAAAATGTAAACCTAGGTCAGTCATTCCCAGGTTAAAAAGCAGAAGCAATATTCAAAGAGCTTATTGGAAGAAACAACTCTCATTAACAGCAAAGTGGTGACACTATATTTAAAGTTAACTTGAAACAACTGCCCACAGGTTATGAATACCTTGCAAACAGCACTAAAACCCTGACAAAATCAAAACTACACCATAACACAAATTACTCCATGTCTCTATCTCTCTCTCTCCTCCTCCTCTCTCACTACACTGTGAACTCTCAGGACAGAAATTGTATTATTATTTATTCCATTGCTCCTGTGGAACAGTTAAGGTTCTAGTAATTATATGTTGAACAATTTACTGATTGAAATATAGAAAAGGAAGGGGAAATAATGGTATAAAAAATTTAATTAAAACTTGGAAGTAAAGGAATTCCAGACTATACCAGAAAATACACTATGCTCTCTGTTAAACTTAGCTAAGGAATTTTTTTAGTTCTTTGTGAAGAGAAATTAGAGATTGATATTTGCACCCAGCTGTAAATCCTTCATATATTTATAATCTCACTAAATGAGTGGTAAAGATGTAACTAGTTTTCCTTCCAGTTTGTTCATTCTGTTATGCTCATTATTTTCTTTCTTTATCTCCAAGTCCTGAGATAAAGAACTCCTAGCAACTTTTTCTACATAGCTCTCTAGACTAATATTATGCACACTATTATAATCAAATACTGATGCCAAATAGTGGACTCCATAAGAAAAGAAATGCCACCTACTGAATGAGGCTCTAATAAAACTAATTTCTGTTTGTATGCGCTACAAGTTGTTACTACAACAGTATTTAAAAATTAACAAAAATAATCACAGATGAAGTATTTTAAATGTTTAGTCTGTTCATTCAATTCAATATTATTTCAAATATCAAAACAGTTCTAATTGCTTGTGTCTATTTTAGATTCAAACTGATTTCTGTAACAGTTGTATTCATTTCTAGTGTTCTTTGTGACATAGGGATAAAATGATGCCTTCAATTCTAGGATAAGAGCAAATTCTCATCTCTATCAATTCAGTTGAGTAGTAACATCCTCATTTATACCTTCATAAGTTTTTTTGATATAATCTCAACATAACATAAAAAATATTGCCATAATAGTTCAAAGAACTCCCACAGAATCTTTATGCAGTTTGACCAAGTATTTCTGTTTAGCCCCATCTGCTTATTTATTACCCCCATTTGTTAAGAGATGTATATAAATATATTAATTATTCTGAATCAGTTGAAAGAAAGAGAACTATGTTTCTTAGATCTAAACATTTCATTATATGTTTCCTAAAGAAAAGGGCATACTCTAGCACAATTTTCAAAATCAGAATATTTAATATGCATGCAATACTGTCATCTAATCCATCTAATCATCTAATCCAATAATATTCTTTGTAACTATTTTTTCCTGGTTTGGAATCCAGTCCAGTATCAAATTACATTTCATTGTCTCGTGTATTTTGATCCAGAACATTTCCTTAAATTTTCTTTGTCTGCTTTGACTTTGGCATTTTTGAAGAGCACAGGTGAATTCTTTTTTAGATATCCTTCTGTTTGGGTTTTGCATTTATTTTGGTGAGAATACTACACAAGTGATGATTGTTCTCAGGAAGCACATGATGTCAATTTGTCTGATACAGGAACAATAAAATTTCATGACTTGTTTAAGGAATCTATCAGGTATCCTTAATATAAAATTATTTTTTGTAATTAATAACTAATTTTATTTACCAAACTTTGACCTGCTAGGTTTATCATCTATTGATTCTCTTTTTGACTGTAATTCTTCTTATTATTTTAGATGATCTTCTGTAAGATTTTTATTCCTTTCGTTCCTTCTTTCCTTCCTTCCTTCCTTCTTTTCTTCCTTCCTTCCTTCCTCTTTTCCTCCCTCCTTCTCTTCCTTCTTTCCTTCCTGTCATCCTTTCTCTCTTCCTTCCTCCCTTCCTTTATTCCTTCATTCATTTATGTCATAATGAATTCAGATTATTACCCATTAATATCTGGGCATGTGTTGCCCCTTCAAACTTGTTCCTTTGTTCTTTACATTTTTCCAATCATCTTTTGAACCCTTTCTTACCTTAGGTGATATAAAATAATCCAGGATCAATATGTACTTCCTCTGCCCCAGACCTGAAACCAAATTCTTTATTAAAAAACCAGATCCTTTTAATAAAGAATATATATTATCTTCTTTTATTTTTAAATTTTTACTTATGTGCTGTCACTTTCTATGTCTCAAAAAATAATCATTGGAAGTAAAAGAAAATGTTGAACACAAATTTTGTATTTTTAAATTTATAATGTATAAAAGGTAAGATTGTGAACAATTAAAATAACCAAAAGTAAGTTTTCTTTCTGTTGGATATATGTAAAATATCACTTTCATTGTCACATACTCTGCTGAAAGCAGTGTTTTGAAAATATGTTAGTTTCTTCAATATAAAAGGGCTCAACTATAATAATTGTATACTCTCTTTGTATTAAGCATGTGTTATTTTAGACAAGATTGTTAGGCTTTCTAGGCACAACTTAGATTTGGTTCTCCAGGTAAGCAAACCTAGAGGAAGGATCTTCAGTTTCCTTGACACGTTTTTCAATTAACACTTACCCTTTGGATCAGCTTGCTTCTCCCCAAGGTAATGCCGGGGGCAGTTAAATGATGAACTTGTTTTCCCAGACTCCCTCAAAAGCACTGAACTGTTTTAATTGTTGATCCATGTGGAGAGATGATTGATGTGAAAAAGAAACCAGAGTTGCTCACTATCACACTTTATAAAATTCCCTTCCATTTATCATTCACTATACAAAAGCCCTCAAGATTAGTTTTGTTTAAAGATTATTTGCATTTAAATTGTGAGGATATAGTAGGGTACTTGTATTTATGACTGAGGTTAAAAGCGAAAGTCATCAGTGGTTTAATCTTTTTTAAAGCAGTATTCCCTAAAGCAACCCAAAGCCCTGAATATGTTAAAATATTGAGAGGAAATTCTTCAACTAGGGATACTGGGGAGTCAACAATGTAAAAGAGAAAAAAAGTTTATTTTCTGCTAGGTTGGAGCCAAAAATATATTACAGTAGAATAATAGTCCTTGATGTGAGCTACTCTTTACAAACAAAAATGAAGCTTTTTATTTTCTGAAATTACAATTGTATAAGCCAATTTTTTCTCAAGTATCATGCAGAGTTAATTGACTTCCAGTAACCTAAATTATGTTGTTACCTTACAGTTCAATTTAAAATTGTTAAGCAGAGAAATTTAGAAATGTTAGAATGAAAACATTAAGCATAAAATAGACTGCAATGTAATATTACAGCAATTCTAAGTAGATTGTATGCAATGCAGGTTATAGTTGTAAGTGTAAAATGCAATTATCTATAGTCTTCCATTCATTTCAAAGAGTTCATGGGGTCATTCATATCAAGTACACAATCACACTTTTGAGATTTTACCAGTTAGGATAACCTTATTGGAATTAACTCCCGAAAGCCTTTCACTTTAAAAGTTTTAAGATAACTATTAAATAGCCTATATTGAATTCTTAAAAAATAACCATTTCTATGTTAATAGTTTTTTTAACCTGATAAGTGAAGGTATCTTGTTTTATATTTTAAAAATATTTAGCAAACAAAACTATGTGGTTAAGGCCTAAATTGGCCTGAAGATTAAGACTGTGTATATATCTAAAGTGGATTTGCTGAAGGAGAAGAATGATTTTTACTTTGCCTGGTTCACACTGGCTTATTCATCTTTATGTGAAACTTCTATATCTAAAATCTAATAATGTGATTTTATAATCATGTGTTTGGCTTACCATGTTTGATAGAGTCTCCTTAAGAGTTGTATATTACACTATACTACCTATACTAATTATTAGAGGTGGACCTGAAAGTTTTATTCTTCTTTATACCTTAAGGGAGAAGACCTGTGGAAAGGATCCATGTGATTCAAACTATTTTCTCAACATCTGTGTATTTGTTAAATGTAATCAAAATATTAAGAAAATTAACCATTCCTCTACATCACTTTATGGTGTTCACTGTTACATATTTATGAAAACTCCTATCAAGTATTCATAGCCTTAAAATATATATATAATCTGTCAGAACAAAAAGACAAATGATGATATATAAAATTCTAAAACAGGTATTTGTAGTTTGTACACCATATGTACTCTTACCTCCTGTGAGGATGATGTATAAAGCAAATGTGATAATAGAAAACATTTTTAAAATATTAAAGTAGGTCAAAATGACACATACAAGTTTATATTATTCTTCACTGGCCGCAGTGCTCACAAGAATTCATTACCTTCTCAATGTTCCTAGATGTAAAAATGTTGACAGGACTATGGTACATAGTAGACCTCTCAGCAACCCCTTTCCTCAATTCAAATGTATGTATTTAATCCTCTGACATTAATCAGAGAAAAATTATTTTGGAAAAAAGAAGCTTCTGAATACTGAGCAAATTAACTCCATGTGTTTATATCTTCTCTATATTCATAGTGTTGACCCAGAATATATTATTGGAACAAAATTATAATTATTACCAGAGTTTGATCTTAAAAGCCAAATATCCTAAGAGGAGTAAAATTTTGAATTTCAAAGTCATAGCAGATTGTGGTGTCCTATTAATACTGTTCTTGAATGTCACTTCATCTCAGAAGTAGAAACTCACTCTTGTCTTCGTCTCTGTGTTATCTTGGCACTGATGAATTTTACTAGTGGTGGTATTTTCCTGGTTCTTGGTATGACAAATTATTTCTTTTGTATCCTAGGCATTTTGAATATTATGTTATGAGACACTGTATTTCATTGAAATCTTCTGTTTTATCAGGCCTCCTGTAACACCATGCCTGTAGGGGAAGGAGGCAATGTCTCATTACTGCATGTTGGAGTACAAGTTGAGGTTGCTCACTTGGCTCCTTGACATCCCAAAGGATGCCAGGCAGGGTGAAATTCATGTTCCCCATTAGACCTCTGTTGACCTTATTATTAGAGTCTTTGTGAAAAACAATAAGGATCTAAATTTGGGGAGTGGCTTTTGGGAATGATAATCAAGGCATAGTTATAAGAACACTGGAGTTCAAGGAACACTGGAGAGGGCAAGGGAAAGGAGTCAAAGATGGCATCCAGATTCAGGTTTTGTGAATAAGAGATTAGTGATATTATATCAAAGAACACAGTTTTTGTCATATTTATTACTTAGCAAAACCATTATATAACAATAATATTATAAATATTATAAGATACTTTATTAAAGATACTTTGATATTGTTTACCCACTGTTAAAGCATATGAAAGTTTTTATTTATTTAAATTATTAATGTGTTTTTCATCTGGTAAGACAAACACAGGTACACCTGCATTGATCTTTTTGTTTGCATGGTCTATAGCTGTCCCAAAATAGTCTGTACAACCTGGATAAATGATTTACCCAAAACAGCTTGAAACAGATCACACTCAGTTTGAAATACCTTCAGTAACTCATCATTTATTTATTTATTTATTTATTTATTGTAAAGATTTTATTTATTTATGTGAGATAGAGATAGAGCATGAGTGGGGGGGAAGGGCAGAGGGAGAGAGAGAGAGAAGCAGACTCCCCACTGGGTAGGGATCCCAATGTAGGGCTGGATCCCAGGACCCTGGGATTATGACCTGAGCGGAAAGTAGATGCTTAACTGACTGAGCCACCCAGGTGCTCTATCATCTTTTATTTATATGGATTACACATTTTGATATTTAATACAGTACATAAAAAAAATACAGTAAGTGTATGACTTTTTTTTTTTTTTTTTTTTGCCTACCCACTTAATAGCCTTTATGGAAACTTTATATAATCAATCATATTATGTCTTTACTGGTAGGAACATTTTCTCAGTTCAAGGTCTTTAATTGAATAGTATTTATCTCTGAAATCTTTTCTCCATTATCTATTCTTTTTGAAATCCTACTTGTTGAAAACTGGCTGGGGAGAGGGAAGTAAGTATATTTAATTCCACACAGGCTTCCATGCATCAAAATAAATTTCAGATATAATAATTAATTAAAATTAATTACTTTCTTTAATTAAAATGTAGGAAAAAAATATCCTGAGGCATAAAACTGAAATATAGACAGGTAATGGTGAATACACATATACTATATGTGTGTGTGTGTATATATAGTCATATACATATGTATACATCTATGTATAGACATACATATATGTGTAGTCACTACAAATATATATATATATATTCCCTCCTTTTCACATAATAAAATTTAATAAATATTAGTAATTGTAAAGAGGATAGAATTAGAATATTAGAGATTTAGTTATTTGGTAATTTATTCATTTCTTCCCTTTTACTTATATTAATTTTTTCAGGTATTTTTGCACATTATAAACACTGGTGAGGTAATTATATTGCAGAGTACAACAAAAATATTCCTCTAAAAATCACTTCTACCACTCTAAAAAATATTCCATCAGTGTTTTTTACAAACATTTACCTTTTAAAATCTTTCTTTCCATCTATAAGAGATAAAGTATAAAAATATAGTTAGGGATGAGTAGAGGCATGATCAGTTTCTCTGAGTACATGCTCTGATTATTTTAGGTAATATGATGACATGGTGATTGTTAATGTGTGTGTGAGAGAGAGAGAGCATGAAGAAGAAGAAGAAGGAGAAGTAGAAGAGAAGAAGAAGGAGGAGAAGAAAAAGGAGAAGAGGAGGAAGAGGAAGTCGATTAGACACTTAGACAAAAAGGGTCGGTCCCATCAGAGGCTGTCCTCTACCAGCAGTCCCAGATGACTTGTCAGCCGATCACTCTTTTGTATGGTCCCTCATCTACCATCCAACACCTCAGATTCCATCCTTAACCTCACACCACAGATGGCTAGAACAGATCCTGGAAAAAGGAAGTTGGGGTAGGTTGATTGCATGAATGACTCATTTTTTCACACCATCTTTTTCACATCTATACCTTTGGACAGTGCCCTCCCACACTGACTCTGCACTTGAGTTTGTGTCAGTGCAGCTGTAGCAAACTTGGCCCAAACAAAGGCTTCAAGCAATGCTTTTGCACTTATATCTTCTCTCTTGGAACATTGACACTGCTATGAAGACATGTTGGCCTGCTGGAAGGATGTGAGAGGCAAGTGGGGAAAGGGGCATCATCCACCTGAGGCCTTTGGAAAACCAGCAGTCCCAGCTAACCCATCAACTGAGATGTGTGAGCAAACCCAACCCAGATGAGTAGTGCTGTTCATCCAACACACACACTGATGAGAAATATAATAAGTGGTTATGGTTTAAATCATAACATTTTACAGTGATTCATTACCATCAATTGCTAACACACAAAAGTGATGGTTGAGGTGTCATATAAAGTGCTGATTTTCAGGGACTCATTTAGCCACTGGATCTCCAGACTCAGAGGTTTTGTCTAGGCACTTCCAGTCATTCTGGGTGATGGATATTGTGTGGCCCTGCCAATGCAGAAGTGCAGTAGCTGTTGACCTCCAAAAGGTCTCTTAGCAGCGGCATTTGATTCTTGTCCAAAAAAAAAAAAAAAAAGTTTATATATAGAGAGGAGAGAGAAGACAAAGTAGAAGTGGCCAAAAAAAAAAAAAAAAAGAATTAAACTTCTCTAAATATAGCTTTTTTTCTTATAGATTTGATTTTGAAATTTGTAAATATTTACGGAATTATAAATCTAAATTGTATTTTTAAAAATTAATCCATAAAAGTCAGAGGCAACCTGAAATAAGTGAAACTTTGTTAGGTCCCTATTTTAGATGATTTTAAACACAAAATTGGATTACATATTCCTGTAGACAATATATATTAATTATATACTTACATATAATATAGGCTTACATATTATATAAGTTAATATTACATTTAAATATATAATTTACATAAATAAAATGTTATTTATATATTATTTATATATTAATTAAATATATATGTAATTCTTAAAATATATTTGGTCATTATATAGTGATAGCATTGAGGTATGTTTTATTACTATTATTCCAAAACTGTTATGTGTGTAGTTTGTAATAAAGCAAATGAGATATATATCATTGAGAACTGGGATTTTGAGGTGTGGAAAGGAGCTATGTATGTAAGATTCATAAAAAAATCATATAACTTAAAAACAGAATTAGATATATTAGTATGCGTTCATGATGCATTGTTTTTTTTTTTTAATATATGCTTTCTTTGTCTCTATCCTCCAAGAATGTCTAAGAAGAAGGACCAATTCAGAATCTAGTGATACCCATACCATCAAAACTGTGAACTTGAAACACTATTCCCCATTGAAAGGAACTACAATTTGTTAAGGAAAATGTCAATGTTTGTTCTAGAACAATAGCGTTCCAAAGAAGAAGAATGGTGGAGGAAATTTCTCCGGCGGGCAGGCAATGAGTGATGCAATATTAGCAGAGAATTTAAAACAATAATAAAACCAACTAAAATTTGGTCTGCTCTCTATCATCACCATAACTGGTGATTCTCAAAAAAAGCTAGTATTAAAATACTCCTCTGGGAGGGAAGGACAACTTTCACCAAGGTTTCTCTGTCTTGGCATGACATTGTCTAGAATTATATATTATTGAATCATAAAATAAATAATCTTTTTGTTAGGCTTCTTTTGCACAGCATGTTTGGAAGATTTATTCATGTTATTGTGTATGTCTTTAGTTCATTTGTTTATTGCTGAGTACATTTCTAATATTTCACAGATGAAAAATTATTTAACCATGTTCCTGATGATAGACACTCAGGTTATTTCCAGTTTGATACTATGATGAAATTGCTTTGAAAAGTGTATTTTTAAAAAGTATATTTTTAAATTTATGATAAGCTGTCAAAGAATTTACTAAATTTATTATTATTTTACATTTTGATCAGCAATCCTTTCCTTGCTTTTATTCAACATAGCACTGGAAAATCTTAGCCAGAGCAATTAGACAAGTAAAAGAGAGTGATGCAAAAATATCTCAGCTTCATCACCCCCCTCACATTTGGGGCCAGATAAAACAGAAACATACATTTTATACTATTTCCCACAATTTTAGAGTAAGCCCTGGGAGCCAAAGAAGTCATAGGCATACTAGAGTTTCCATTATTGCTGACATTCCTTCCCTCTCACTTCGCCACGCTCATCTTATTGTTCCTTGTACTTCCCAAATAAACTACTTCTTGTCAGTTCTGTTCTCAGGAATATCTTTGCAGAATCTAAATTAAGACAACAGTGACCTTTACTAGAATAGAGATAAAAGTAAAGACTATTAATATAAATAATTTGATAATAAATAAAATTTAAAAATTCACAAATTTGAGAAGTAAATTAAATTACAGTTGATCCTTGAACAAAGTGAGGGTTAGGTTGTACTGACTACCTTGCACAATTGAACATTCATGTATAATTTTGACTCCCCCCAACCTTAACCACTAATGACCTACTGTTGACCAGAAGCCTTATGAATAACATAATCAGTTGATCAACACATATTTTGCTATATGTATTACATACTGTATTCTTGCAATAAAGTAAGCTAGAGAAAAGACAATATTATTAAGAAGATTACAAGAAAGAGAAAATACATTTACAGTACTATTTATTGGAAAAAATCCACATATAAGTGGACCTTTGAAGTTCAAACCCATGTTGTTCAAGGGTCAATTGTATATTCCTGATCTAAGTAATAAACAATCCACAGAAATATTAAAAGTTTGAATTTACAATCAGGTGATTCAGAAAAAAATTATCAACCCGTCTTTGAAAGTATAGAAATGCATGGTTATGTTGAATAAATAATTAGAAAAATACATATTTTTCATAAAATATTGTTTTATGTGCAATTACTAGATTTAGTAAATTCATATATAAGTAAATATACCTGATTCTAAAAACTGCAATGGTATATTGTTATTTCATATCACAGAGAAACAAAGCTATTGATGATACTTATCTAATCTTTTAATCTGCCAGATTAGAGTTCAAAATAATATGAATTATTTCAGTATTCAGAATCTCTATATATTGTTAAATCAATGACTCCATTTCAAAATATATGGGATCTATTTATAGTCAATTGTAAATAAACAATTGAATTTGAAGTGAAATTCTTTTTTTTTTTTTTAAGGCTTTTATTTTTTAACTTTTTTTTTTTTTAAAGTAATCTCTACCCCCAAAGTGAGGCTTGAACTCACAACCCCAAGATCAAAAGTCGCATGCTCTACCAACTGAGCCAGCCAGGCATCCCATGAAGTGAAATTCTTTAAAATAGATAATCAATTTATAGAGGGTAAGCATGAAGAGAAAAATCTCCTGTAAAATTTCCCAGACCAATCCAGGGCTTTGGAAACATTTTTAGAAGTAAAGCATATACGTTGTTAAAATTGATCCATTAAAAAGTTGATAAAGTAAACTGAAAGAGAGACAGTCAACATTTTTCCCACCTCAAAAATTATGCCACATACGTATTATTTTGTATTTTCTTTTAATCACATTTTCTCCATATTTGATGGACAGTTTCTGAAATAGTCAAGTGTAAAAGGGAAAACACAGAATGTCTGAACTTTACTTTTTTTATTTTTCCTCAAAAAGACCCAATCAAGTTTAACTTGAAGACATTCTGGATATTTTTATTCTTAGATTTCCAGCTATGTTTGACTCTAGCCTTCACTTTTTTTTCCCTCTAAGTTCACATCTTAACCAGAATCACAACTCAATTGGTTCCTAAAACACTGAGCCAGATACTGAAATATTATAGTGATACTGTATGATACGGTTTTATATTTTTTAAATGTAGTTGTCAGAAATGGACTCTCAGAAGAAAACTGGAAAATGATACTCCTCACCATTTGCATTGCTTGGATTCTAACCAGATGCAAGACTGACACAGCCAGCCAAGGTGAGCAAGACAATGGTCTCTTCCACCTTTCTCAGTCTCCAACGCCTTAGTTAGAACAATCCATACACAAATCATGTACAATATTTTCAGAAACAATCTTATCCCACCTGGCCTTGTAATTTTGACCCATGTATCTAACTTCCTTCACAATTTTCTAAAAATTGATGTTTTTTTCTACATTTGTAAATTTTAGGATCATTCATTTTAGTATAATAAGTAGAAGAAAATAGAATTGAAATTTTTTTCTCCTCTCAATTTTTTCCAGTAAGAGAACAATTCCCCTTTTTATTGGATTTGTTGCCTTAAAGACTTTTTTAATCATAAAATTTTGATGTAACAAATGATGTATAAATTAGAAAACAAAATGTTAAAAAAAACAAACACTCCATTCTTAAGACTGCCCAAATTATGAAGTATTCATAATTCCTATGCCCCACTCAAAAAGTAGGTGCCCTGCCTCAACCTACCTTATCCCTCCAGTAGCTCTTATCTGGAATATTGTATTTACCATTTCTTGAATTTATCTATAATTTTATCACTAACCCTTATATTATAAAGTTTTGCTTGTTTTTGAAGTTTACCCCCCTCAGATTCACATATCTAAGATTAAAAGTATTGATATATGCCATGGTAGATGGTTTATTTTCTCTGCTAAATGTTAATATATGAAATATAACCCTGTTTAGTTTACATTCTCCATGAATATTTGGGGAACTTTTTTATATCATAAATCATATTACCATAAATGTTCATAAAAATATCTGCTAATATACATGTCTACATAGTATAGTTCAATTTATATAAATTTCAAACCAAATAACATTAGATATCTTTCCTATATAATGCCAACCTAATTTCTAAAATATTTTGCCAATATAGACTCTGACTTTGTTGTTTTCTTTTTTTTAAGATTTTATTTATTTATTTATTTATTTACTTACTTACTTTAGAGAAAAAAAGAGCAGAGAGTGAGTGGGGGCAGGAGCAGAGGGAGAGGGACAAGCAGACTCTGCACTAAGCATGGACCCTGATGTGGTGTTCCCTCTCACCACCCAAGAGCATGATCTTAGCCTAAATCAAGAGTCGGACACTAACCGACTGAGCCACCCAGACACCCCCGGACTTTGTTGTTTTCAATTTATTTTGTTTTTTATCTGATGTGTGCAAAATATATAAGTTACTGGTTTTAGTTTACATTTCCTTAATTAACTGCTTCTGTAGTAGATATTATTTTAAAACCCAGCTTAATATTCTTCGTTAATCACTTAGGTAAACCTTGGTTATCATGTTTATCATCATGTAACTTTTTTACCTGGTGAAAGCAAACTGCAAGGAACTTACCTAGGTAATTCACAGACTGATTATTCGTCCCCTGCCTTACACTTGCTCCTGGTTTCAGTTAATAATGGCTTTTCTTTCTGTTTGTGGGTCAGGGAGGCTTAAAGCATCATTTCCCTTTATCTTCCCCGCTGAATAGTTTCCTGCCATGCTTTACCCCTGTGTCTGTAATAGGAAAAACATCCGTCCTACCTAAATTACCATTCAAGTGTAATACCTTTTTTATTTAACCCTGAGTGCATGACTGCTCCCTTTAATCCTACTCAATCTACCCTGAACAGGGAAATATCTAAAGGAGAATTTATGGTCCCAAGCTTCAAATGCTATTTCTCAGTGTACTTGAAAATGGTTTCAAAATTGATGTTCACTGAAGTTTTAGATCAAAAATTGAGCATAGATAAAACCAAGGTCATGACTAGTCAGCTCACAATTATTTTTATAAAAGCTTACCTAGGGAGAGTAACCCTGCTGTGCTTTGTATCTCAAACATTGGATTAGCATGAGAAACCGAATTAAAGTATTATGGAATATGGGCACATGATCTGGCCAAAAAAGTATTCAGGCATGACCTCACAAATTAAGCCACTGAAGTGATATGACAGGTCAGACAGGTTTAAAGAGTGTCTAGAACTCAAATGTAACTGGGCTCAGGTGAACATGCACAGAGCAAAGTGACAGATTACAGCAACAATTTATTTATTTTAAAATAAAAAATCAGAACTGCTTGCATGGGCTCTCTAGAAAGTTCTCAACAATTATGTTCCCTGGCACTAGAATATTTTCTTCTTTTACAGACAGTTGATAAGCATTCAGTACTCATTCGCCTCCCAAATCCACTTTCCAATGCTTGCAAAGCGGATGTGGTAATGTATTAATTTATACCGTCTGTGGTTGGAAAGGTGGTATTCTGCTCTGACCCCTTCTGTAATATGCCAAGGACCAACAGACAATCCCGAGACCTTACTTTCTTTTGTATAGTATATTTCTTGCATTTTAATGAACTTATATTAATGTCTGTATAAACATATATATAAAGCCCAAATTTATCTTAAAATTTTAATGAGATGACAGAGAATCATATGTGCTAAGATTTTAAATAAATATAATCTGTGGATATACAAAAGGGAAATGAGGACACTAGTATCAATAACTTTCTAATTATTGAATTATCTCATATTTCAATATCCTCACTGAAGAGAAAAGAAATTACTTTTTTAAGTAGCCCACTGTATCAGTTTTCATTATTCTTCACCATATTTTTTCCTCAGAGCGTATCTGACAGCTTCCTAAGATGTGTGTTCCTTGACTCATTGTGAAAACTTATCAAGCACATATTTGTCTGACCCATGAACTGTAAAAAATCATTTCTGACTTTTTTAACCCAGGTTTGAGATATGGATCAAGCAGGACAAGATATAGGCAAGCCCATAAATATAGCAGCGCAAAATGTGCGGAGCAGAATGAAACCGAGCAAATGATCAAATCAAAGCCAGCTCTCATTTTGTTCTCTATTAGATGTACTCACATTAAAGTGGGAGAAAATATCAATGTCAAAATACTAACAAGGCCAGTATAAGGCTGATGTTATTGAAGTGCGTTAATTACCTCCCAGAAGGTGTTAACTGTGCTCTGGATGTTGAAAAAATAATGTAATTTTGTAATTTTCCTAATAAACCCACCCTTCCCCTCACTCTGTAGAAGAAAATGAGACATTAGAAAGGCTGGCTTCTAGCCCTCACATTATGAGTCTCTAAATGAGAAGATAAGCAGAGAGTCACTTTGAAAAGTATAAAAATGACTGCAAAATATTTCTACGTTTTAGGCTGTTTCTTAAAATGCAAAATAAATATATTAACCAACATAGCAAAGCTTTGATGGATTGACCAAGGCTTTTCCTAAAATGTGAACCCAGTCAATGCCTGTTCCACTCTAGCATGTATATAAACAGAGACCACCGCCCCGCCCATTACCTATAGGACACCTTCCAGACTCTGCAGATCTCGATCAGTATGCCCGATGAGGTGATCCTGGTGCATCTATCTCTCCAGCCTCATCATCTGCCACCCTGAAACTGCTTTAGACTTTACTTAACCTTTGAGCTATTCTCAAAGATGCCAGCAGATAGATACTGGAACATCTCAGTGCATTTGGCAAATGACTCTAGTCATATCACTAATATGTATGCCCCTTTTATGCTCAGCTCGTGCAGTACCTTCTTGATAAAACTTTCCTGGCCATGCAGATAACATTTATTTTTCCTCATGTGAACCTTTAGTTCTCTTTGTACATATTATTACATTAAATATATGACATTTTAGCTTTGATTTGCTACTGTGTCTGCTTCTTTTCATCAGGCTAAATACTTAAGGGCAGAGTATGTTTCAGAAGATTTTCTTATTCCCAATCCCCACGGCAGCCTCGATACAAAAATGTTTATGAACTGGACTGGATATATCATCATAAGTAGTATTCTCTTTCCTTTCATAAAATATTATTATGGCTACTCTTCAATATAGTAAACAGAAGAGAAAGTGATTATGCAAATAAAACTTTCTTGCAAAATAAAACTATTCTGTTGGAATTAAATGAAAATTTAGAATGCCTGATACCTACAAAAAAAAAACTTTTACTAAAAAATATAAGTGATTTTCACATATACTTTGACTTCAAGGAGCTTAAAATTTAGCAAATTAGATAGCTATGAGATTCTCTATAAACCGAAACAGAATAATCCATCATGTCTGAGCTCTTTCAAAGTTAACGATAATGAGAATATTATCAACTTAGAGGCTTCAGCTTAGAAGTATAGTCCTGAGTGACGTTCAAGATGAAATTTAAGAACTAAACTGATTTGGGTCTGTACAATACATTTCATGACTGCTGGGATATACTGGGACTGTAGCTTGGATTATCTCTTATAAGATTTCAAATGCAGAAGTAGTATTTTGTACTTGATTAAATAATGTCAAGCTAGTGAAATTTTAGGACTAGAAGAATCAGATGATCAGCAATACACATTTTAGAAAAATTAAAACAGGCTGCTACATACAGAGGATTTTAAAATGTGAGCAAAATGCCAGGAGGCAAGGTAAGAACAAATAAATAGTGACAATACTGAACTGTGACTTGAAACAAAGTAGTGACCCTGCACTGGAAAATGAGAAAGATAAGAGAGCTAACATGGATTGATGTAGATTTAAATGATTTATCAGCCAACTCATTCATGGAAAGCAAAGGAGGAATTAAAGATGAATCTGAACATCTGAGCCTAGATAACTGCAAGGATTGTAGGCAAATAACAGACTAAGAAATTAGTGAAAAAGATGTTTTTGAAAGAAAATGATGGGGGTGCCTGGGCAGCTCAGTCGGTTAAGTGTCTGCCTTCCGCTCAGGTCATGATCCTAGGGTCCTGGAATCAAGCCCCTTCTCTGCTCTTTGCTGAGCAGGAGCCTGCATGTCTCTCTGCCTCTGCCCTTCCCCCTACTCATGCTCTCTCACACGTGCTCTATCTCTAATAAATAAATTAGATCTTTAAAAAAAAAAAAATGATGCGAACATAGAAGTAGTCTAACAATTATTATAGCATAATATCCGCTAGAGTAAAAATTACAATAGTAGTCGTTTCTCTTTACAGTATGTAATCGTAAATTCTGGGGAAAAAAAAGTGTTATCATTTGAGGCTCAAAGATCTATGTAATACAGGGACGCCTGGGTGGCTCAGTCGGTTAAGCATCTGCCTTTGGCTCAGGTCATGATCCCAGGGTCCTCGGATCGAGCCCCGTATGGGGCTCTTTGCTCCGCGGAGAGCCTGCTTCTCCCTCTGCCTGCCGCTTCCCCTGCTTGTGCTCTCTCCCTCTCTGACAAATAAATGAATAAATTCTTAAAAAAAAGATTTAAAAAAGAAAAGATCTATGTAATATATTCAAAATTATACTGCCATTACATGACAGTTAAAAATCAAATTCATCAAACTACAAACTTTCTACAAGCTTTCCCCCATCCCCCCCACACTTCCCGTCAGTCTTTTAGTTTACTTACTTAACTGGTGGCATACTTACCATAGTGATCGGCAGCTGCCATTTGGAATAGGCCGATAATTAAAATATTAATTCTCCTAAAACTGTAAGTTTGTTTTTATGTTAGAAAATAAACAGGTTCATTATTACAGCATTTTCAGTCAGAGGAGCAATTGAAACAAACAGAAAAGATCATGTTTTTCTCTGTTCCCTTTTACAGACATAAGTAGGAGTAAGATTTGTACTTGACTTGTTGGGTAGTGTAGGGCCAATGTCATGAAAAATAAAAGCATTAAAACTAAAAAAATTTAGTCATCCCACTCACTATTTTATTTTGTCTGTAGAATATCAACCAACCTAATAGACTTTTTGCACCAAATTGACTGAGTTGATTATTATTCTGTAACTGGAAAGTGATTACTTTTGTTAAAATTTATTCCTGCCTTGATATTGCTTGATGTCAGTCAAGTAAGTAATAAGTAAGAATAGAAAATGATCTGCACTCATTTCTTGTTTATTTTCTCTTTAAAAATAAAAATTGATGATGGAATACTGGATATGTTAGTGAAAAAATAAAATTTTGTTTTGGAAAAAAAAATCATTGTGTCTAAGTGAGAGATTTCCTAAGAGTAATTATTTTTTTCATGAGAAAAACATTTTTCTCGATGTTTAATAACCTAAATAATGATTCTTTCAGTCAAGACATTGCTCCTAAAATCTAAAGAGTTACTTCACTTATGTGTTTAGGTGACTTGCTAAAAAGAGATTTACAGTGTCGAAGAAACTTAACTGAATGACAGTAATGATTTAATTTCCAATTATCATAATTTCTAATTACTTTTTCCTAATGATACTCCTATTAAACCAAAAAAAATATACACGGCATTGATTAATACTATACAAAGTTAGTATAAATGTTTTAAAATATATATTTGGTAGTTTAGAACACTTGAATAGTTTTGCACTATCAAGTTGTAGATACAAAAATGATATTCATTATATCAAACACATAATTTGGCCTTTTGGCCTGTTATTATATGCTATTATGTGCAATGGAACTGCTTTGACACCATTTATTATTAGAAATTTTTCATCTTCACTTGTGTCAGGACCTGCTGAATTCTGCAGTTTCTATAAACACCTCTTCCCACTCCTTTATTTAGCCAATCAACATTAAGTACATATTTATTGAGTCCTTATTCTAAGCCAAACACTATTCTAGAGGGAGAGCGACATGGCAGTGAATAAAACAATAAAAATCCCTGCCTTTACCATGCTTGATATCACTTGCCAGCCAATGCCTATTTTAGCTGCACTGGAAGCCCTAGAATTATGCCTGTGTTAATTTGCAACCTGAGGAGCTTCATGGGTGAAATCTGAAACTGGCTGCTATACACAGAGGGCAAAGAAAGACTGAAGAAGGAGACAGACCGCTGGAGACCGGTAAGTGGAAGGTGTGATAAGCAAGGGAACTCACATGCTGAGGTTTGTCGTGGGCGGGCATAAGACAAGTAGATGTCTGCGCCCACCCACTAGAATCTTTACGTTTATACAGAGGCCTTAGCTGAGTTCAGTTACCTACACATGGAGGCCTTAACTGAATTCAGTTGTGTCTCCAGCCCAGATAGCCGCGGCACCCCATCCCTGTCTCAAGGCTGTATCCTCGAGGCAGCTTCAGAGAGTGGAGAAGTCCAACAGAACCTGCATTCCAAGGATGGGGGAGCGAGTGAGGAGCTGCCTGGGACCAGCCCACATGTCTCCTTCTTGATGACCTCCTCCATAACCCAGCATGAGTCAGAGAAACAAGGAATTCTAACTTGGGCCCACTCTCTGGCATTTAGTACTTAGTACTCTCATCTGAGGCTAAATCTGCGCAGTGCCTACACTAGCTGAGCTTATTGCCTTATACCCAGGAGCCAATCCCTAACAGGTGGCCAGGTTCTCCTAACTAGTTCACACTAGTAGCTTCTGCTTCTGAATCCTGCTTGGGACAAAATACTTAGCAGCTCAGTTGCTCAAGTACTAACGTTGCTGTTTTCCTTCATCTTCTTAGGAATAGGAATCCTTTCTGTAGTCACACTGTGGAGAAGGTTAAGCCACTTGCAGTTAAACATTGCCAGCCTCTGTTTACTCACCTTGATAGAGCTGCAGATTTCTCCTGCTACTGTATTATTTTTAGTAATCCCCTATAAGAACACCTATTACTTCATGATATAACTGCTTTGTGCTTTTGCCAAGACCAGTGAATGCCTGCTAGCCTTCACGTCTTACCACCCCTGGCCATGCTCCAACTGCACAGTCAATACTAGTTCAGAGTCCTACCCTTCTCATTCAGCCTCTTATGGAATGAACTCAGTCATCCATATCTGTGTCAAAACCTATAACAGCTTAGCATGAATGGAAGACATTGACCAAGACATTGAGTTAGGCAAGGGAAAAGCTGGAAACATGAAAATTTAAGCCCAACTTTCTAATTTGTTGACAAGGTTCCAAAGCAATGAGTTTAGAAATTAGAACTAAAATTTGCAAACAGTTGAATAGAAGTAGAATAGAGGATGTGTAATTATATAAATCAAGATTTGTAAAGAATTTCAAATTTTTTTTTAAAGATTTTATTTATTTATTTGAGAGAGGATGAGAGGAGAGAGAGAGCACATGAGAGGGGGGAGGGTCAGAGGGAGAAGCAGACTCCCCGCTGAGCAGGGAGCCCGATGCAGGACTCGATCCCGGGACTCCAGGATCATGACCTGAGCCGAAGGCAGTCGCTCAACCAACTGAGCCACCCAGGTGCCCAAGAATTTCAAAATTTAAGGCATTTTTCTCTAAGCAGATCTGAGAGGTTATTACAGGATCAGTCAGACAAGTATAACTGTCAGAAATGTCCAGCTGTAACATCTCTTATGTAGAGTCTATAAAAGAAGCCCAAATGGATCTGAAGTACAGATGTCTATAACAGCATTATCTACAGTAGCCAAATTATAGAGGAACCCAAGTGTCTATTGACTGATGAATGGATAAAGAAGATGCAGTCTATATATATGTGTGTATGTATTTATACATACACATATTTATACATACACATTATATATACACACATATATAATGAAATATTATTTATATATAATGAAATATTATATATAATGAAATATTATTCAGCCGTAAAAAGAATGAAACTTTGCCATTTACAACAACATGGATGGATCTAGAGAGTATAATACTAAGTGAAATAAATCAGTGAGAGAAAGACAAATACCATATGATTTCACTCATATGTGGAATTTAAGAAATAAAACAAACAAAAAAAAAGAAAAAAAAAATGGACAAAAGAAAAAAAGAAAAGAGACAAACCAAAAATCACTCTTAATTATAGAGAACAAACTGATGGTTACCAGAGGGGAGATGGGTGGGAGGATGGGTGAAATAGGTGAAGGATTTGGAGTGTACTTGTGATGAGCACTGAGTAATGTATGAAACTGTTGGATCACTCTATTGTGCACCTGAAACTAATACAGCACTATATGTTAACTACACTGGAATTAAAATTTAAAAAATAATTTCTACCTTCAGACCTAAATTGTGGAAACCTCTTCCTTTCTTCTTCCTTTCCTCCCCTCTGTCTTACTTCTTCCCTCTTGTTCTCCCAACCTCCTCCCCATCCTTTCTTTTTGGACTTTAGGGACATTTAAGAGAATTCATCCCACCCCTCAATGTGTGGCACATCATCGTTAACAGTTTTACAAGATCTTTGTTTCATTTAAATTATTATTATTATTATTATTACAATTATCCTTACTCTTCATTTATAACCCCTACCAGCTCCTTTCATAGTTATATGAGCGCATGCGCGCACACGCACAACACACACACACACACACACACACACATCTTAGTAAGCTGAGAAATGTTTTTGTAGTCATATGGAAACCTGTTTATTTATGTTAAAATGACTTTGTGTTGTAAGGCTAACATTCTTTGTTGACACTTAAAGATTTCTTTTGAATGTGAGGGTGATCTGGCTGCGTCATCAATCAGCCCATTGATTGCCAAGGTTAATTCGGCTGATCTGGCTGCCTAGGAAGGCATCCCTCACCACTCCATGTGTGCCTACCAAAGCTGCATGCTCAGTAGAAGAATATGATCTTCCCAGATAGAGGAGGGCTGTTCTTCAGTCAAGAGTGTATGTGCAAGCTGGGTCACCTGCTAGAAGCTCCCCACAAGCTCTCAAGGTCCATTTGTTGGGGAACATGGGGTAGTAAAACTTCCAAGACTCCAGACATATCCAAATGAGGTGCTCTATGAGGCAATATATCTTTCTTAAAAATATCAGTTTTATATGAGTATATATTTGACTGTTTTGGAATGTTCCATAATATTGCACTGCAGGTTTCCTCCACATTTTGCTGCATGTTTCCCACAGATAACCATCTAAATTGCCTTCATAGGTAAGTGCTAAAAATCATGTTGCTGTAAAGATCATTTCTGTACATGTTTCTCATGAAACATTACAAGAATTTCTGGGACATATTCAGGATTTGGATTTCAGGTCACAAGGTATACTCATATTTAATTTCACTAAGTACTTCCAGATTTATCTTCAGAATGACTTTACTAATTATACTACGTCCCATGTATAAACTGCCTATTTATACATTTCGTTCAATTTTTTTTTTCTGTTGGATTTTGTGTCTTTCATTTCATTGCTGTGAGGGAATATTTTTCCTATGGATTATTTAAGCTTTATTACTCTAAACTATTTCAAATATGTTCTTACAGTGTATCACCAACAAACTTAGTTATATATCTTATGTTAACTAAAATTAATTTTAATATAATCAAATAAAAGGTATTTTGTTCCCAATTTTTTGTTCTTTTGGGTCTGGTTTCAGAAAACTTTTCATGGATAACTTTTCATCTTTATGTTTTTTATTTAGCACGTTTGGGTTCACTTTATATTTATTGTGAGTCAACTATTCTTTATTTTTGTCCATTTAATGCACCTGTTTATGAACAGCATCCACTAACTTATTCATCTTTCCCCTACTAACATTTAGTTTCATCTATAAAATATCAAAATGGGTCTGTTTCTGAACACTGTATTTTATTCCATTTTTTCTGGGGACAGAACAGCACAATGTTCATTACTATAGTTTAGTGCATTTCTTAAAATCTGTCCTAATAAGCCCTCTTTTTAAAATAAAATGTATTTAGGTATTTGACCTTTAATCTTCCATAAAATCTTTGTTCTTTGAGCAACTTGCTGAAATTTGCATGGACATTGCAGTGATTTTATAGATCATTTGAGTAAAATGACAATTTTACATGGACAAATTTTGTGCCTGCCTTTATTCTACTTTAGGTTTTTATTCTTTTGCATTTGGGGTAGGTTATTTCCCAGAGACACAGTTTTTGTTGCTTTAAGTCTTATTTCCTATTATGTTTTTTAATTGGCAAATACCATTATAGAAAGACATCGTTGATTGTGTAAGTTGGTAGTATACTTCATGATCTTCCTGAACTTTAGTATTAGTTCTAATATTGCCTAAGAGTTTTCCAACAACAGTCGTGCAGCAGTCCCAAATTCCTGCACTAAATTGGCCCTCTGGACTACTGAATCTAATTTGTCATGAAAGCCATGAAAAAGAATTGATAGCTTAGTGAACAACACAAACTCAGCAAATGCTAGCTTCCGCCTGTGTTTTTCAATTCCTTTACAAATTTTCTCTGTTGTATGCATTTAATGTATGCCTAATTCCTTGTGCTTCAAGATGGGGTTCTTAGATGGTGGCAAAAGTGAAATTAAACATCATAGTTTTACTATGCCATTGCTGGCCTTCCCTCCAAGGCAGTGTCCTCCTACTCATCATTTAGCCTCTATTCCATCTAGCATTTATCCAATGGACAGCTCTTCACCCCAGTCCATAATTAATTGACTTGTTAGCTCAATTAAAATGACAGTCTTTAATTAATCATGATTCATAATGTACTTAAAAAAATATGATGAAACACACAAACATTTTTGACTGCATACTATAGTCATACATTTTGTTCAGTATATTAAATGCACTGTTTCAATTTACCTTATAAAAAGCTTAAACATTGTTGCAGACTTCTGCTTAAAAACCAAATAGTCAAACTACTTTTTTAGCTCTTAATAGACCTTAAGTGGCAACCTTCTATTTCCTTAGCAATAGGGAATTTTTATCCATTACTGAATTAAGTTTATTTATTCTCTCTTACTAGCTTGTTTTACTCTACTAGAGATATTTTTCTTAGAAAGTCTTATTTTAGTATCAATTGTCAGTAGTTTCTTTGTATCATAATAAATACATCATTATTTTCAAATTATGCAGCTTTTAGAAATGTACTAGGTTGTTGAGCTATGCATAGGGCATGTCAAATGATTGAACTCATTAAGATTAAGAGGGAAAAAATCTAAGCATTGAATAGTCTTTAGAACAAAATATGATCATTATATTAAATTTCAAGATATGAGTTTACTTATTTCATTTTATCTGCACCATTAAATCTAGGAGAAACATGAAAAAAAAAATGAATCAGTTCATTAAATTGGAAAGAGAAAGTGCACAAATATTCCTGAGGAAGCTTATGTTTTCTTGGCATTCCTAAGCTTTCCAATGGGAAAGGGCCCCATGCTGCAGCTGTAGGAAAAAAAGTAAAAGTACAATGGCAAGAAAAGACCAGCAATACCAACTAGAGTTAACATGGCTTTTTTTTTTTTAGAACATTTCACATATATTAAATAGCAGATAAAGGATAAAAAGTATCTCACAGTACTCATTATAACATATGAAAATAATATCCGATGTAATTTCTTCATTATCTCTCTATGTTCTAATACACCCTCAGAATTTATTACATTAACACATACTTATTTCTATATTTTCTGGATTATATTAATATTTTCAGACCCAAGTAAAACAAACAAGCAAACAAAAAAAGACACCCAACTCCTACTAGTTCATCCAAGCCCAGGTTTTAAGTTATGGGTTACTAACCAATTGATTCTTGGGGAAGACTTGAAACTTGCTGGCAAACCTCAGCTGATAGCTGCCAGAAGACCAGTGGGCTAAAGTTATGTTTATACCAATGGGTTTTTTTCAAGCTCATAGATTTTACAAAAGTGTAATTTCCTGAGAGCTTGTTCTATTTTATTTTCTCCTTTTAGCTTTGTTTTTTAGACATTACCTGGTCAATTGGCCTGCCACTTTTTTCATATTGACTTGGTAGTCAGTACTATTGATAAAGTGTACCTTTTTAAGTAGCTCATTCCAATTAACAGCATAATTATGAAATTTTAGTTCCTAGATCACGATGCATTATGTCTGCAGAACCAGCTTCTCTATCTACAGCATTTTGTTAATCCATAATTTCTGGAAAACACAATTTTTTTTTATTCTTGTTACAGAGTTAATAACTCACAGATTTAAAAAATATGTCCACAAATTATTTACTACCTTCATCCTTAACAGACAGACCCTAATTCTCCTTCTCTTAAGTATGGCAGGTTTTAAAGACTTGCTTTTAACAATTAGAATAAAGTAGAAGTGATAGTGTGTCCCTTTGGAGACTAGGTTATAAATATGCACTGTGGCTTCGATCTTGATGGCTCTATCTCTTGCTCTCTTTTGGACAAAGCTCACTTTGGGGAAAACCAAGAACCAGCAGCCACTGAGAAGGTTTTGTCTAACAACCCTCAGGAATTGAAGCCAGCCAGCAATCATGTGAATTAACTTAGAAGCAGGTCTTCAGTGAGAGTCAGATCTTGAGATGACTATAGACTGCAGATGAACAGAACTACTCTGATAAGCCACTCCTAGATTCTGGCTCCTTTGAAACTGAACTAATAAATGTCCATTGTTAAACTGCTGAGTTTGGGGGTAATTTTTACATGGCAATAGATAATGTATACAATGACATTGGTGTCAATGGACACTAAGACTGTTATGACCACCGATATACTTGCTAGTTCTTCCTGTTTTGGTCCTGTTTCCCACTTTTACCAGAATTCACCTTGAAAGAAAATATAAAACATATTATATATCATGTTGTATTTTATCTAGTGTGTGATATTACATAATATATATGTTATATATATAATATACTTTCGTACATATATTTTATACACTATAAATCATATATTGTGTTTTCCATATATTTGTATTATGAGGTAGTTGTGTCTTTTGATGGACTCAACATATTATATTATTATTTTGATGCTCAAATTATTACAACTTGGCCAAAAGAAAGCTGTCACTTTGGTCTTTTAGCATTAACTCATATATTGATAGTCTCATTCTTCTGACTTGTTATCACTAAAACTTTCTAGCAACAGAATGTTTCAAACACTTCCTGTCTTTTCTTTTTATTTTCCTTTTTTTTTCCTTTGGGGTGAGGGGGCATATGTGAAAGGATATATATGCTTCAAAGTTATATTGCTCGTTTCCTCTCAGATCACAGTCCAGACACCTGCCTGTCCAGGCTACAAAATTTGGCCTCTATTGAAGAATTTTCCTGGTTCTCCTATCTTAAAATGACATTCCCACCAGCAATTTCTATTTGCTTTTCTTATGGTGCTTGCCCACATGTGAGATTAATTACATAAATTACTTGTATCTTTTTTTATCTTGGATTTTGAGAATATATCTGTAAAATTTTGTTCTTTGGAAAAACGTATTACTGTTTTATTCCCAATAAGTAAATAAATTTCAACTATGAAGTAAATGTTTCTTTTTTTTTTTTTTTTAAAGATTTTATTTATTTATTTGACAGATAGAGAGACAGCGAGAGAGGGAACACAAGCAGGGGGAGTGGGAGAGGGAGAAGCAGGCCTCCCGCCGAGCAGGGAGCCCGATGCGGGGCTCTATCCCAGGACCCTGGGATCATGACCTGAGCCGAAGACAGACGCTTAACCAACTGAGCCACCCAGGCGCCCCAGAAGTAAATGTTTCTTACTGTCTCTCTAAAGTTGTCTAACAACAAAGTGGGTGATTATTCCATACTTGAGACTAGTTACAATTTTAACTTTTAAGATTTAAAATTTAAAAATTCCCTAAATCCTTTCCTAACTTCTTGGCCTAAGCTGAAAATAGCAATAGCTAAGATTTATTGAAGACAAAATAATGTGTGCTGCACAGTGTTGTGTGCTTTTCATGTCCTCTCATTTAATCCTCAAGATTACCCTATGAGGTTGAGACCCGCCTTATCCTGATGTTAGACTGAAGGAAGTAACTCAAAGGGAGATGAAGCAACTTGCCCAACGTCAAAGAGTCAGGGCACATTCAGAATTTGAAGTTAAACAGTTTGAATTTTTAAATCCATGACTTTGACTACAAAGCTATTAGTAGACCACCACCAGATTTCTGGAAAAATCTATTTCATGAATGTTACATAAAATTTGTGACACAATTTGACACTTTTTTTTTTTAGGATGGCTATAATTTTTTCCTTTTTTTAATTTGTTTCAGAAGTAGAATTTAGTGATTCATCAGTTGCATACAACACCCAGTGCTCATTCCATCACTTGCCCTCCTTAATACCCATCACCCAGTCACCCCTTCCCCCACCCACTTCCCCTCAGCAAACCTCAGTTTTTTTCTTAGAGTTCAGCATCTCTTACGGTTTGCCTCCCTCTCAATTTGCATCTTATTTTATTTTTCCTTCCCTCCGCCTATGTACATCTGTTCTGTTTCTTAAATTCCAATATAAGTGAAATCATATGGAATTTGAACAGACACATTTTTAATTTATTATTTCTGTAGAAATATAATTCTTCTAGAAATAAAGCATTTACAGAAATTTCAAGTAAAGAGAAAGTTTTTGCAACTCAACTATGCAGAAGTAAAAATCTTCAAACTTAGATTATACTTAGAAATACCTAAATACTTATGAGGGAAAAATTAATATTTGTCTTAGTAGTAGGATAATTCTGGGGAAATAGGTCCCAATTGACTGACTGTATTAACATGAAAAAAATGGGGGATTTTTACTTTTATTTTTATCCATAACTTCTTAAAATTAAACATTTATTTGCCTTGTTTACTTTTCACATTTTGTGTAAAGTAACAGCTGCAGAATATAAAGTATATGTGTGTAAATATATGTAATGTGTTTCAAATAGTAAATATCAATGTTAGAGCCTAGAAAATACGTATTACTTTAACAGAAAGATCACAGGTGATTTGAGTATAGGCTTTTAAAAAAGAACAATCTTAATTCAAATTTTGGAATTGTCTCTTGGCTGATACTTGTTTAGCCCACATGAAAGATGACATTAAACTTGAAAACACAAGATATTTTATTTGTCCTCACATAATCTTACCCTAAATTTTAAACAGTTTATAAATTATGTTGTCCTTTCCACATTATTAATTTTAAAATACATTAGATTGTCAGTTTTGTGAAGTTGGATTACAAATGTTAGAGGTAGATTTTTTTTCTTTTTAATTAACGTCCTTGTTCACCTTATCTTTCTTTTTACTCTTTTTCCTGAACTAAAAAAAAAAAAAAAAAAAAAAAGCCTTCATCAGGAGAGCTTGGTAGGAAGAACTTAATACATTTCAGTTTTATCTTTGAAATGCAAAACATAAAAGATAAAAATGAATAATTCAGTGAATTATCCAAGGGCCTTGAAGATATCTAGTTATTTACATTTACTTGGCCTTAGTTTAGTCATCCACTAGCAACTTTCAGAAAAGGGTCTTGGAAGGGAAAAAAAAAAAATTTCTTCTCTCTCTTCTCTCTCTCCTTCTCTCTCTCTTCCCTCCCTCCATTCATTTCCTCTCTCTTCCTTACTCTCCTGTCCTCCTTTCTTTAGTTTGATGAAGATATTGCTTTCCACAAAGGTAAAGAGTTAATAATGTGTTTTTGATTATTTTAATCAAAAGGGACTTGTTTAACAGAGGGAAATAAAGGAGCCATTGGACAAATTCCCACTGCATTTGCATATTTTAAAGGTTTTATTATAAATTGTTTCAAATATTATGTTAGATTTTCAAAATCTACAATTCTTCTGCATCCAAGGGCAAGTCAGAGAATCCAACGACAAAGCATCTTGAATACTATTTTCTAAATTGTCTTATTCATGACCATCCTACTTTGTTTTAATAAATTGAAACAAATTTTGCATCAATCCGACATGCATATTAGAAATGACTAATCAGGACTTTTTTTAGTTTGAATTTATAAAAACCATACTTAAAGGAAAAGAACTCATCATCTCCAGCTGCAAGAACAGCAAAAGGAAATGCTTAAAAATATTTCCTTGAAAACCTGCTGCACCCACTTCCTCCAGTAATCTCAGCTCACCTGTGCTGTGATGACTTACTCTTAGATTCTACCTGGATGAGATGTTCTGATTAGCTACCCATGGTTTGAAAAAGCTCCATCCTTCTGGCAGATATGACTGTACTCTCTTCTCATGCCCATCCACATTCACACTGAGAATTCCTTGTAAGATATCCATTTTACCTTTTTTATATTATACATGAATCCTATTATAATGTGCTTGGAAATTTCTTTTATTTACATAAGCCAAAACTTACTAAAGGGCAAAACCTGCTTTCAGCCAACTTTTTTATATAAAAATGTGAGTTATTTTATGTATCGCATCCATATCTGTAACAACTTAGTCATTAAAAATAAATACTGTAACAAAGATAATTATCTCTGGAATCTGCCCCCCTTCTGTCCATTTCAATTGTAAACTCTTAGTTCACATTTGTTTCTTCTTGTCTGAATTATCATCACAGTGATTTTACCTATTTTCCATATTGTGTATATTTCCTTACTGTAAGGACTAGTAAACTTCTTGAAACTCAGATCAAACAACAGCAAGATTCCACTATACTTTAGAAGGAGATAAAACTCTTCGGCCTAATAGTTACAGGCTTGATATTTGTCCACATTTAATGTAACTGACCCTTCTACATTTATGAGGCCAAGCGAAATTGCCTATTAACCTCTGGTTATGCTTAAAATTGCTTATACTTTTCTCCAAAGCATTCATTGATGGCATATTTCTTTATCTCCTTAACTCCACCTTTTCAAATCCTGTATATTCTAAAAAGGAAATGATACACTCCCTCTATGAGTTTTCTCTAACTAGCTAGAATTACTCTCTTCCTCTGTGTTCTGATAGCACTTAATTTATAGCTCCCTAAAGGCTCTCAACACTTTTTACTGTCTTTGAGTTATTTATGTTCATGTTTTACTTCCCCCAATAGACACATATTTGAGAACCAGAATAATTTACTTATGATTGAATCACCCATAGAGCATAATGCAATGTCTTATACAGAGTAAGAGCTTTGTAATTTTATTTTGAAGGGGAAGATGGCATTAATAAATTATACTTAATATATATAGTCCAAACTAAGAGAATTAGAGACCCAACGTATTTTGGAAACCTATGAAAATAGTTACAAAAGCAAAATGCATCTGTTTCTCCATCTCATCTCTTATACGCTGTAAAAATATTTGATTCATAATTTCCTTAACTCCAGAATTTTGAAGTAATTTTGAGTTTGCGAAACAAACACAGGAAAAAAAAAATCATGGAATAGTTTAATAAGTACATATAAGTGCTTGGAGAAAATGCTTTTTTTTATTTTTAAATTTCTATTTGCCACTCTCATCCCTCCTCTCCAAATCAAAAGAACAGAAAATTAATAGAATATGTATAGTTTGGGTGTTTTTGCATGGGTTTACTTACTCATTCTCTCATTCCCAGAATAAACTTTTACTGAGCAACAATTAGGCACCAGGCAATATAAATAAATTTTGTCTCTCTACAGATAATTAAAAATAGAGAAGACATTCTAAATTTTAGCCAAGCTGTTAAGGGGGTTAAGAGACTAAATTTAATGCTGTTTTGCAATTAGGTTTTTTTTCTAAATTTCAGCATTATTCAGGTTTTATTTTTATTTATCTTTTTAATAATTGATGTATGTTTTTATATTAGTTTCAAGTGTACAACATAATTATTCAATATTAATATATATTGAGAAATAACCACCATAAATATAAATATTTTTTTCTATGATGAGAACTTTTAAGATTGATTCTCTTATCAACTTTCACATATAGAATACAGTATTAACTACAATCTCCATACTGTACATCTCATCCCCATGAATTATATACTTCATAGCTGAAAGTTTGTACTTTTTAACCTCTATCACCCATTTTTTCCACCCCATACTCTGCTACCCCTGGCCGCTACCTATCTGTTCTCCGTATTCATTAAGTCATTTTTGTTTATTTGTTTTTGTTTTGTTTTGCCTTTTGGTTTTTAGATACTACATATAAGTGAGAACATACAGTATTTGCCTTTCCCTATCTGACTTATTTCACATAGCATAATGCCTTCAAGGTCCATGCATGTTGGTGTAAAAGAAAGATTTCTTTCTTTTTCATGGCTGAATAATATTCCAGTGTGTGTTTCTGTGTGTGTGTGTGTGTGTGTGTGTGTGTATCACATTTTCTTTATCCATTCATCCATTGGTGGATGTTTAAATTGCATCCATATCTTGGGTATTGTAAATAATGTTGCAATGAACATGGGGTGCATCGATCTTTTCAACTTCGTGTTTTCATTTTCTTCAAATAAATACCTATACTTGGAGCTGGGACATTTGGTACTTCTATTTTTAATTTTTTGAGGAACTTTCATACTGCTTTCCATGGTGGATACACCAGTTTACATTCCCATGAACAGTGCATAAGGGTTCCCTTTTCTCCACATCCTCTCCAAATTTGTTATTTCTAGTCTTTTTGATAATAGTTATTCTAACTGGTGTGAGGTAATATCTCATTGTGGTTTTGCCTTGTCTGATGATTAGTGATGTTGAGCATCTTTCATTTATATGTTGGCCATCTGTATGTCTTTTTTTGGAAAAAAATGTCTAATCAGAACCTCTGTCCATTTTTAATTGAGTTGTTTGTTTTGTTGTTGTTTATTGCTATTGAGTTTTAGGAGTTCTTTATATATTTTGGATATTAATTCCATGTCAGATATATGATTTGTGAATATTTTCTCCTGTTCAGTAGGTTGCATTTGCATTATTCTGATGTGCAGAAGCTTTTTGATTTAATGTAGTCCCACTTGTTTTTGTGCTTTGGTTGCCTTTGCTTTTGCTGTCAATTAAAAAATAAATCATTGCCAAGACTGATCTCAAAGAACATATCACCTATGTTTTCTACAAGGAGTTTTATGGTGTCAAGTCTTAATGTTAAAATCTTTGATTCCTTGCAATTAAGCTCCTTTAGCTAAATTTTGTTTTTCTTTGAAATCTATTGGAAATTGGTAGTAGGGATATGAATTAAAGTCCATCCTTATTAATTTCCCAAGTATATTTTTAGTACAACACAAATCCCTTGCTTGAAGAACCATGTTATGCTCTCCTTCAATTATCTCATGTTACCAAATAAATTATTAATTAATGATTATTGATTAATAAAAATCTTTTTCATGTCTCAGTTTTCAAGATAAAGAAACACTAGAACTAAAAATTTCAACATGTTTAAGTTAAATCTGAAGGCAGATTTTGACCTTAATTATGTTGTTTGTGAACATTTAGTTTAAATTATAAGGACAAATATCAAATACAATAAAATCTTCTGATTTTTTTTCTTCTACTTTATGAATATATGTTAGAACACAGGTTTTCTGATACTGTATCAGCCATCTAATGTGTAACCAATCACTCCATAACCAAGGTGCTTATAAAAATCAATAATCATTGATATCTTTCACAACTTCTATGGATCATGAATTCTAGAGCAACTTGGCTATACAGTTTTGGTTTAAGTGTTGCATAACTTTGCAGTCCAATGTCATCTGGGACTGTGGTCATCTGTTGGCTTTAGTGGGATGGAAGGGGCATTTCTAAGATGATTAACTTATACAGCTAGCAATTTGGTGCTTGCTATTGATGAGAGCCTCAGTTTCCTCCACATGGGCCACTCCACAGAGTTACTTGAGTGTCCTAATTGCATGTCATCTGCCTTCTCCCAGAGTCAAATCAAGAGCGAGAAGATTGAATACCTTTAATAGGTTAACCTCAAATTCATATACTCTCCCTTCTACAATAATCTGTGGTTCACTCGGGCCAGCCCTGATTCAGTGTGGAAGAAATCTACACAACAGCAAGAATGTCAGAAGGTGAGAACCATTTAAGGCCATCTTGAAGGTGGTACCATAAATGTTAAGAGATTTAATGAACATTTCTACACTTCATTTTCCTTTTCTGTGACCTGAGTCATATGAACTAGATTAGAGATCAGTAAACTTTCTGTAAAAAGTTAACGAGTAAATATTTTAAGATTTGTGGGCCATACAGTACTTGTTGCAACTCCTCAACTCTGTTGTAGCACAAAAGCAGATATAAATGATACACAAAGGAATGGGCAGGCTGCATTTCAATAAAACTTTATTTACCAAATAAATTTGGATTTGGGTCACAGCACATAGCTTGCTAACCCTGCACTAGATGATTTAGAGATTCTAATTCTGTATTATTTATATAAGACATAGAATTTCAGTTCTACACAATCTTAAGAGAGATAACACACTGTATAAATACACGAATCTTGAAAAAATATTTGTGTTCTGTCCTTGTCATGGACTAAGTTTTGACTCCTAAAATTCATGTATTGAAGCCCTTACCCGCAATGTGACTGCTTTGGAGATAGGACCTTTAAGGAAATAATGAGGTTAAATAAAATTTGACTTAATCTGATAGAACTGGTGTCCTTATAAAAAAGAAAGACACCAGAGACCTGTATTATGAAAAGCTATGTTATGAAAGTCAAGGGGAAAAGTAGTTCAAGAAAGAAAAGTGTTCAGCATTTTCAAAAATAGCTTAAAGACCATATAACAACTGATGAATATTCATTTCCTTTAGCAATTTTGAGTTCTGTGATGAAGCTGAAAGTCTGAATACAGTAGATTGGGCATAAGAAGGGCTAAGATTATATTGAACATTTACTATGTGCCAGGTCATTTCCTGAACTTTAATTAGGTTAATTCTCACTATAAGCATGTGAAGTTGGTATTATTTTTATCCCTTTTTTTTTTTTTTTGGATGAGTATACTGAAGCACAGTGAAGTAGAATAATTTATCCAAGGTCACGTAACTGTTATGAGAAGGAACTAAATCCAGGTATTTCTTTCAGGGTCTAGAACCTACCCTTATAGGTAATGCAGCCAATGCCTGCCTTTGTATAAAACTGTATTTTCCCACAACAACTGTTCATGATAAAGATAATACTTAAGTCGACTTGGGTAAATTATAACAATAACTATTTATAATAAAATTTTAAGAAAAGTTGCAGGAAAGTAATGAAAAGTAAAAATTCATAAATGAAGCAATAACATTGACCCTGAACTATATTTGGTGATAAATTAGAGAGGATAATTTAAAAAAATATGAAATAGTTCTTGGAGAATCTGTTTGTTTATGCAGTTGCCTAAAGCCAAACAAGTGAAAACTTAGTGTCTCTTCTCAGGTGAACCCATAGGTCTTCAACCAGGGGAAAAAATGAATGAGCTTAATTTCTTGGTGAAACTGGGTTTGGGCACTCCAAATAATCAGACATAGTTTTATTTCACCAGATTAGAGTGTTTTATAAAGAAAGTGATTTTTTTTTCCACCTTCTCCCCCACCCCCAACACACACACACACACACACACACACACACAAAAAGCTCTCTTAGTCCACTCAGACCTCTATGGCTATAACAAAAAAGCATAGCCTGGGTGGCTTGAACAATTTATTTCTCACAGCTCTGGAGCTGAAAAGTCCAAGATTCGAGCACCCACAGATATGGTGTCTGGTGAGGAATTGCTTCCTGGTTCACAGACAGCAATCTTGTCACTGTGTGTCTACTTGGAGGAATGAGTGACAGAGCTCTCTTGGGTCTCTTTTATAAAGGTGTTAATTCCATTCATGAGGGAGCCACACTCATGACCTAATAACCTCAAAAAGTCCCCACCTCCTAATCCTAACACCTTGGGAGTTAGGATTCAACATATGAATTTTGGGAGGATGCAAACATTCAGTTGATAACACCTTACAGAACAAATCTCTATGTTTGTCTGCTATCAACCTCATTGAACATTGATAGATAAAGAAAATGAAAGGAAATGCAAGATATCTAAAGAAAATCTTGAAATTGCATAAAATATACATTTCTAAATATAGATAGATGATAGATGATGATAGATAGATAGATAGATGATAGATAGATAGATAGATGATAGATAATAGATAGATAGATATATAATAGATAGATAGATAGATATTTAGGGTATCTATTCAATCTGCTCATTTCCAATGGGTTATTGTTAGTATGAATTCTTACTATAGGAAGGTGTTTGTGTATAACTCTCTGATGAACAAATTTACTAAACAGTACAGGGGAAGTAACAATATGCATTGGGTGTAGGCAATAAGAAGAATAAGACTTTCTTGGTAGAAAATTTTAAAATAAGAATAAAACTACTTATAATCAGTCACTTCTTTCATTATCTACATGCACTAGAAAAATTCTAAGTAATGCCAATGGCACAATATTTCCCTGTGAAGTTTTGTTTTTGGTTTTGTATTTGGTTTTGTTTGGTATAAAATCAAGATAACTCACGTAGTTATCATTCTTTTAATAATATGCTAAAAATTCAATTTCTTAATTAGCTCATTTTTATTACTCTTTTTAATAATCTATGTATTCTACATAAAAATTAATTCTGAGAACTCTCAGTTACATGGTTAAACTCTACTCAAGCAATTCAGCCAAGTTTCAAAAGTTAAGTTTATAGTGGTTCAGAATTAATCAAACTGATTTTGGTGATAGTCTTGTCTACAACCACCATATAATTGTATACTCCTACATTTAACAATAGATTTAAGATTAACCACAAGAACACAGTGATTGTAAACAGGCAGAAACAAAATTAGTTACATCTGTTGTCACTCTATTTGCAAATTATTCCCTAAACTTGGCAGAAGAATTTTTATCAGGAGCGTTTCCTCTGGTGTATTTTCTGTTTTTCAAAAAATTGCATTAATGCAAAAGACACATCTGATAAAGAATTCTTATTCAAAATATACAAAGAACTCTTAAGATTTAACAATATGAAAATAACTCAATTAAAAATGGACCAAAAATCTTTTTTTTTGGCATGCGCATTTTTTATTGTTATGTTAATCACCATACATTACATCATTAGTTTTTGATGTAGTATCCCATGATTCATTGTTTGCGTGTAACACCCAGTGCTCCATTCAGTATGTGCCCTCTTTAATACCCATCACCAGGCTAACCCATCCCCCCACCCACCCCGGAACCCTCAGTTTGTTTCTCTGAGTAAAATGGACCAAAAATCTTAGCACCTCATCAAGAAAATACAGATGAAAAATAAACACATGGAAAGAATCTCCACATCATATGTCATCAGGGAAAGGCAAATTAAAACAATGAGATGCACTTGAACACCTGTTAGAATGTCCAATACCCAGAACACTATTAATACCAAATACTGGAAAGAGAGGTAAAGGAACAGGAACTTTT
This sequence comes from Halichoerus grypus, assembly GCF_964656455.1. Lineage (NCBI taxonomy): Eukaryota > Metazoa > Chordata > Mammalia > Carnivora > Phocidae > Halichoerus > Halichoerus grypus. The sequence goes on along the minus strand of NC_135718.1, from coordinate 137,929,407 downwards.
ATTCATTGCTTATAGGAATGCAAAATAGGACAACCACTTTGAAAGACAGTTTAGCAGTTTCTTACAAAACTAAGCATATTTTTACTGTATGATACAGCAATCACTCTCCTTGGTTTTTACCCAATGGGACTGAAAACTTATTAACACAAAAACCTGCACATGGATGTTTATAGCAAATATATTCATAAATGTCCAAGCAATTGCCAAAACAAGATGTGCATCAGTAGGAGAATGGATAACGTACTTTTAGTACATTAGACAATGGCATATTACTCAGTGCTTAAAAAATAATGAAGGATAAGTCATGAAAAGACATGGAGGAAACCTAAATGCATATTACAAAGGGAAAAAATTTTAAAAAGGCTTCATACGGCATCATTCCAACTATATGACATTCTGAAAAAGACAAACTATGGAGATAGTAAAAGGATCAGTAGTTGCTGGGGATGTGTACATAGGCTGAGAACTGAGGATTTAGGACAGTGAAAATACTCTGCATGAAACTACGATTATGGGCACATGTGTTTTGTTGGTCTCAGCCTGTGTATAGTGATGCTATTGCTAGGAATGCACGAAGCACTCTCCTAGACCTGTACCCACTTGCAATGAACCCCCATAGATATTTCTCCAGAGTTAATGTTGTGGATGGCCTGGCACATGTGGCATATTTTGATTGCAAGATGTCCCTCAGCAACAACAATCAGGATTTTTGGAAGAACAAGAATTATTACTCACAAGTACTAGAGAATACAAAGCAAGGTCAGAAAGAGAGAGAGAATGAACTTCTGCCTTTACTGGGGTCAAGGGTAGGGTACTTAGGGTTTCTTGAGCTCACTCTTTATTGGTCAATTTAAAACAGAAAAGCAAGAAAAAATTAAA